>NC_141878.1:78339924-78642954 GCF_056163025.1 Triticum urartu | reverse complement strand
TCATCCTGATAAGCTCAAACCCAAATCGGAGAAATATGTTTTCATAGGATACCCAAAGGAGACTGTTGGGTACACCTTCTATCACAGATCCGAAGGCAAGACATTCGTTGCTAAGAATGGATCCTTTCTAGAGAAGGAGTTTCTCTCGAAAGAAGTGAGTGGGAGGAAAGTAAAAAACTTGATAAGGTAATTGTACCTTCTCCCTTATTGGAATGTAGTTCATCACAGAAATCTGTTCTTGTGACTACTACACCAATTAGTGAGGAAGCTAATGATGATGATCATGTAACTTCATATCAAGTTACTACTGAATCTCGTAGGTAAACCAGAGTGAGATCCGCACCAGAGTGGTACGGTAATCCTGTTCTGGAAGTCATGTTACTACACCATGACGAACTTGCGAACTATGAGGAAGCGATGATGAGCCCAGATTCCGCGAAATGGTTTGAGGCCATGAAATCTGAGATATGATCCATGTATGAGAACAAAGTATGGACTTTGATGGATTTGCCCGATGATCGGCAAGCCATAGAAAATAAATGGATCTTCAAGAGGAAGACGGACGCTGATAGTAGTGTTACTATCTACAAAGCTAGAATTGTCGCAAAAGGTTTTCGACAAGTTCAAGGTGTTGACTACGATGAAAGTTTCTCACTCGTATCTATGCTTGAGTCTGTCCGAATCATGTTAGTAATTGCCGCATTTTTTGAAATCTGGCAAATGGATAAACAAAACTGCATTCCTTAATGGATTTATTAAAAAAGAGTTGTATATGATGCAACCAGAAGGTTTTGTCAATCCGAAAGGTGCTAACAAAATGTGCAAACTCCAGCGATCCATCTGTGGACTGGTGCAGGCATCTCGGAGTTGGAATATACGCTTTGATGAGTTGATCAAAGCATATAGTTTTATACAGACTTGCGGTGAAGCCTGTATTTACAAGAAAGTGAGTAGGAGCACTGCAACATTTCTGATAAGTATATGTAAACAACATATTGTTGATCGGAAATAATGTATAATTTTCTGGAAAGCATAAAGGAATATTTTGAAAGGAATTTTTCAAAGAAAGACCTTGGTAAAGCTGCTTACATATTGAGCATCAAGATCTATAGAGATAGATCAAGACGCTTGATAAGTTTTTTCAATGAGTACATATCTTGACAAGATTTTGAAGTAGTGCAAAATGGAACAGTCAAAGAAAGAGTTCTTGCCTGTGTTGCAAGGTGTGAAATTGAGTAAGACTCAAAGCCCGACCACGGCAGAAGATAGAAATAGAATGAAAGTCATTCCCTATGCCTCAGACATAGGTTCTATAAAGTATGCCATGTTGTGTACCAGATCTATTGTATACCCTACACTGTGTTAAGCAAGGGAGTACAATAGTGATCTAAGAGTAGATTACTGGACAGCGGTTAAAATTATCCTTAGTGGAATAAGGAAATATTTCTCAATTATGGAGGTGACAAAAAGGTTCGTCGTAAAAAGTTACGTCGATGCAAGTTTTGACACGGATCTGGATGACTCTAAGTCTCGATCTAGATATATATTGAAAGTGGGAGCAATTAGCTAGAGTAGCTCCATGCAGAGCATTGTAGACATAGAATTTGCAAAATACTTACGGATCTGTATGTGACAGACCCGTTGACTAATATTATCTCACAAGCAAAACATGATCACACCTTAGTACTCTTTGGGTATTAATCACATAAACGATGTGAACTAGATTATTGACTCTAGTAAACCCTTTGGGTGTTGGTCACATATCGATGTGGACTATGGGTGTTAATCACATGGTGATGTGAACTATTGCTGTTAAATCACATGGCGATGTGAACTAGATTATTGACTCTAGTGCAAGTGGGAGACTGAAGGAAATATGCCCTAGAGGCAATAATAAAGTTATTATTTATTTCCTTATATCATGATAAATGTTTATTATTCATGCTAGAATTGTATTAACCGGAAACATAATACATGTGTGAATACATAGACAAACAGAGTGTCACTAGTATGCCTCTACTTGACTAGCTCGTTAATCAAAGATGGTTATGTTTCCTAACCATGAACAAAGAGTTGTTATTTGATTAACGGGATCACATCATTAAGTGAATGATCTGATTGACATGACCCATTCCATTAGCTTAGCACCCGATCGTTTAGTATGTTGCTATTGCTTTCTTCATGACTTATACATGTTCCTATGACTATGAGATTATGCAACTCCTGTTTGCCGGAGGAACACTTTGTGTGCTATCAAACTTCACAACGTAAATGGGTGATTATAAAGGTGCTCTACAGGTGTCTCCAAAGGTAGATGTTGGGTTGGCGTATTTCGAGATTAGGATTTGTCACTCCGATTGTCGGAGAGGTATCTCTGGGCCCTCTCGGTAATGCACATCACATAAGCCTTGCAAGCATTGCAACTAATGAGTTAGTTGCGAGATGATGTATTACGGAACGAGTAAAGAGACTTGCCGGTAACGAGATTGAACTAGGTATTGGATACCGATGATCGAATCTCGGGCAAGTAACATACCGATGACAAAGGGAACAACGTATGTTGTTATGCGGTCTGACCGTTAAAGATCTTCGTAGAATATGTAGGAGCCAATATGGGCATCCAGGTCCCGCTATTGGTTATTGACCGGAGACGTGTCTCGGTCATGTCTACATTGTTCTCGAACCGTAGGGTCCGCACGCTTAAGGTTTCGATGACAGTTATATTATGAGTTTATGAGTTTTGATGTACCGAAGGAGTTCGGAGTCCCGGATGAGATCGGGGACATGACGAGGAGTCTCGAAATGGTCGAGACGTAAATATCGATATATTGAACGACTATATTCGGACATCGGAAAGGTTCCGAGTGATTCGGATATTTTTCGAAGTACCGGGTAGTTACGGGAGAAGCAATGGGCCTTAATGGGCTTTAGTGGGAAGAGGAGAAAGGGCCAAGGGGCTGCTGCGCCCCCCTCCCCTCTGGTCCGAATTGGACTAGGGAAAAGGGGACCGTCCACCTTTCCTTCTCCTCCACTTCCTTCTCCCTTCCTCCCCTCTTGGTGGACTCCTACTAGGACTTGGAGTCCTAGTAGGACTCCACATCCTGGCCGCACCAAGCCTTGGCCGGCCTCCTCCTCCTCCATCCTTTATATACTGAGGCAGGGGGCACCCCATAGACACACAAGTTGATCTTCGTGATCGTTCCTTAGCCGTGTGCGGTGCCCCCTTCCACCATATTCCACCTCGGTCATATTGTAGCGGTGCTTAGGCGAAGCCCTGCAACGGTAGAACATCAAGATCGTCACCACGCCATCGTGCTGACGGAACTCCTCCCCGAAGCTTTGCTGGATCGGAGCCCGAGGAGCGTCATCGAGCTGAACGTGTGCCAAGAACTCAGAGGTGCCGGAGTAACGGTGATTGGATCGGTCGGATCGTGGAGACGTATGACTACATCAACCAAACGCTTCCGTTGTCGATCTACAAGGGTACGTAGATCACACTCTCCCCTCTCGTTGCTATGCATCACCATGATCTTGCGTGTGCGTAGGAATTTTTTTGAAATTACTACGTTCCCCCAACAATGGGTGCGTCACCTAGCGGTGCTTCTAGGACATAATCTTTCTTGGCAGCTATGAGGATGATCCTCAGGTTCCGGACCCAGTCCGTATAATTGCTGCCATCGTCTTTCAGCTTGGTTTTCTCTAGGAACGCGTTGAAGTTGAGGACAACGTGGGCCATTTGATCTACAAGACATATTGTAAAGATTTTAGACTAAGTTCATGATAATTAAGTTCATCTAATCAAATTATATAATGAACTCCCACTCAGATAGACATCCCTCCCGTCATCTAAGTATAACATGATCCGAGTTAACTAGGCCGTGTCCGATCATCACGTGAGACGGACTAGTCAACATCGGTGAACATCTTCATGTTGATCGTATCTTCTATATGACTCATGCTCGACCTTTCGGTCTTCTGTGTTCTGAGGCCATGTCTGTACATGCTAGGCTCGTCAAGGCAACCTAAGTGTTTGCATGTGTAAATCTGTCTTACACCCGTTGTATGTGAACGTTGGAATCTATCACACCCGATCATCACGTGGTGCTTTGAAACAACGAACTGTCGCAACGGTGCACAGTTAGGGGAAACACTTTCTTGAAATTATTATGAGGGATCATCTTATTTACTACCGTAGTTCTAAGTAAACAAGATGCAAAAACATGATAAACATCACATGCAATCAAATAATAATAGTTATGTGATATGGCCAATATCACATAGCTCCTTTGATCTCCATCTTGGGGCTCCATGATCATCTTGTCACCGGCATGACACCATGATCTCCATCATCATAATCTCCATCATCGTGTCTCCATGAAGTTGCTCGCCAACTATTACTTCTACTACTATGGCTAACACGTTTAGCAATAAAGTAAAGTAATTTACATGGCGTTTCTCAATGACACGCAGGTCATACAAAAAACAAAGACAACTCCTATGGCTCCTGCCGGTTGTCATACTCATCGACATGCAAGTCGTGATTCCTATTACAAGAACATGATCTCATACATCACATATATATCATTCATCATTCATCACAACTTTGGCCATATCACATCACAAAGCACTTGCTGCAAAAACAAGTTAGACGTCCTCTAATTGTTGTTGCAAGTTTTACGTGGCTGCAAAAGGGTTCTAGCAAGAATGTTTTCTTACCTACGTGAAAGCCACAACGTGATTTGTCAACTTCTATTTGCCCTTCATAAGGACCCTTTTCATCGAATCCGCTCCAACTAAAGTGGGAGAGACAGACACCCGCTAGCCACCTTATGCAACTAGTGCATGTCAGTCGGTGGAACCAGCCTCACGTAAGCGTACGTGTAAGGTCGGTCCGGGCCGCTTCATCCCACAATACCGCTGAAGCAAAATAAGGCTAGTAGCGGCAAGAAAGTTGACAACATCTACGCCCACAACAAATTGTGTTCTACTCGTGCAAAAAGAACTACGCATAAACCTGGCTCTGATACCACTATTGGGGAACGTTGCAGAAAACAAAAAAATTTCCACGGTTTCACCAGGATCCATCTATGAGTTCATCTAGCAACGAGTGATCGGATTGCATCTACATACCTTTGTAGATCACGCGTGGAAGCGTTCAAAGAACGGGGATGAGGAAGTCGTACTCGACGTGATCCAAATCATCGGAGATCCTAGTGCCGAACGGACGGCACCTCTGCGTTCAACACACGTACGATCAGCGTGACGTCTCCTCCTTCTTGATCCAGCAAGGGGGGAGGAGAGGTTGATGAAGATCCAGTAGCACGACGGCGTGGTGGTGGATGCAGGGGTCACCGCAGCAGGGCTTCGCCGTTCTACTACGAGAGGGAGAGGTGTTGCAGGGGAGAGGGAGGCGCCAAGACTCAAGGGTGCGGCTGCCCCCTTCCCCCCTTTATATAGGCCCCCTACGGGGTGCGCCAGCCCTAGGAGATGGGATCTCCTAGGGGGGCGGCCAAGGGGTGGAGTGCCCCCCAAGCCAGGTGGGGCGCCCCCCACCCTAGGGTTCCCAACCCTAGGCGCATGGGGTGGGCCAAGGGGGGCACACCAGCCCACTATGGGCTGGTTCCCCTCCCCACTTTGGCCCATGGGGCCCTCCGGGATGGGTGGCCCCACCCGGTGGACCCCTGGGACCCTTCCGGTGGTCCCGGTACAATACCGGTGACCCCCGAAACTCTCCTGATGGCCGAAACTGCACTTTCTATATATAATTCTTCACCTCCGGACCATTCCGGAACTCCTCGTGACGTCCAGGATCTCATCCGGGACTTCGAACAACTTTCGGGTTACTGCATATTCATATCTCTACAACCCTAGCGTCATCGAACCTTAAGTGTGTAGACCCTACGGGTTCGGGAGACATGTAGACATGATCGAGATGGCTCTCCGGTCAATAACCAACAGCGGGATCTGGATACCCATGTTGGCTCCCACATGCTCCTCGATGATCTCATCGGATGAACCACGATGTCGAGGATTCAAGCAACCCCGTATACAATTCCCTTTGTCAATCGGTACGTTACTTGCCCAAGATTCGATCGTCGGTATCCCAATACCTCGTTCAATCTCGTTACCGGCAAGTCACTTTACTCGTACCGTAATGCATGATCGCGTGACCAGACACTTGGTCACTTTGAGCTCATTGTGATGATGCATTACCGAGTGGGCCCAGAGATACCTCTGCATCATACGGAGTGACAAATCCCAGTCTTGATCCGTGTCAACCCAACAGACACTTTTGGAGATACCCGTAGTATACCTTTATAGTCACCCAGTTACGTTGTGACGTTTGGTACACCCAAAGCACTCCTACGGTATCCGGGAGTTACATGACCTCATGGTCTAAGGAAAAGATACTTGACATTGGAAAACTCTAGCAAACGAACTATACGATCTTGTGCTATGTTTAGGATTGGGTCTTGTCCATCACATCATTCTCCTAATGATGTGATCCCGTTATCAATGACATCCCCATGTCCATAGCCAGGAAACCATGACTATCTGTTGATCAATGAGCTAGTCAACTAGAGGCTCACTAGGGACACATTGTGGTCTATGTATTCACACATGTATTACGATTTCCGTATAATAAAATTATAGCATGAATAATAGACAATTATCATGAACATGGAAATATAATAATAATCCTTTTATTATTGCCTCTAGGGCATATTTCCAACAGTCTTGCCCACAAGGGAGCCGAGACCAGGACATATGGAAACACGTTTGGGCTCTTCGAGTGCCTGGGAAGGTCAAGCACTTTGTCTGGAAAGTTATCAGAGGAGTTCTACCATGCTATGGAACGCTGGCCGGACGCCACATACCTGTTTCTGGCCAATGTTCAGTATGCAAGGTAGGCTTCGAAGATTCACAACACTGTCTCTTTCAATGTGAGCGTGCACTGGAGATTTGGGATAACCTTGGAGTTAAGAAAGAGATCCAACAATCAGCTATGCAGGATAGATCGGGTTCCTCCACGATGAGCACCCTAATGTATAACCATGACATCAAGGGGGGATTACCTATGGCTGAATTATTGGCAGTGGCTAGTTGGTATATTTGGTGGCAAAGGAGACAGATGGTGAAAGAGAAATTCATCCAGGAACCAGACAGAACAGCAGTTACAATCAGAGTACTTGCTACAAACTTCTTTCGCTCTCTTGTTGTGCATCAACCTATGAGAAAACATGAGCACATGCGGCAGCAACCGAGAAGGGGAGTTGTAAAGATCAATGTCGACGCTTCCTTCTGCTGTGAAAATATGACTGGTGGTACGGGAGCTATTGCGAGGGATGAGCACGGAGAGTTCATTGCTGCCGCTGGTTGGTTTATACCGCATGTGGCATCAGCAGAAACAGCAGAAATGATGGCCATTCGCAATGGGTTTTATCTCGCTTCAAGGATTGGCTGCTCTGTCCTGCAAATTGAATCCGATTGTTCTAATGCGGTTCAAGCTTTCAACCTGGAGGATTACTCGGGGCAAGATTCAACTTTTATGCTTGAAGGGAAAGAATTAGGAATGGATCTTGCCCAATACGAGATCATTGCATGTCTACGTGAAGCAAATGAAGTAGCTGATGCTATAGCTAAATACTCTCTTTCAAGTAGAGGTTCGGATGTTTGGGAGCGCTCAATCCCGGACTTTATTTCTCAGTTTTTTTTTATAACTTAAAACTTTATTTCTCATATGATAGCCAAGTCATTTACAATAAGGTGAGAAACAAAGTCAGGTATAGAACTTTCCCAAAAATCGGAAAATCTATTTTTGAAAGAGAATTTTGCTAAGCTATCTGCTACTTCATTGGCCTCTCGGAAGCAGTGGATACATTCCACATTTGTAAGATCTGCTATTAATTGTTTGCATTCTAGTACTATGGCAACATCTGGTCCAAAGAACTCACCGTCTTGGTTGAAAATCTGAACTGCATTTGTACTATCAGACTCAATAACCACTGAGCTGCAACCAATCTGGAGTGCAAGGACTATACTGTTGTATACTGCATGAATTTTTGCTGAGTCCACACTGCTAACATGGGGAATGAACCAGCAAGCAGCAGCAACAACATCACCTTTATCGCCTCAAGCAATAGCTCCCGTAGCCCCTGACATGTTTTCAGAACAAAAGGATGCATCCACATTTATCTTGACCATTCCCGCTGCTGGTTTCCGCCACATATGCTCCCTCTTACGCACCGTAAATTTGGGCGATGATGCTCGGATAAAATTAGTACATAGTACTTTGATCGATGTGGCTGTACGATCAGGGGATTGTATGCTTACCCCCCCCCCCTCACAAACTGACGGCGTTGCCACCAAATATACCATGCTGAAACCGCGATCAACTCTGCCTTTGGGAGCTCGTTCGAAACACCTTGAGCCCTGCATAGAATCTCCATGGTTACAGGTCCTGACCGATCTTCAGAAATAGCTCGACAAATGTCGTCTTCAAGGCCAAGTTCTGACCAAACTTCCATCGCTCGAGGACGCGCAAAGAGACAATGTTGGATATCTTCCATACCAATCCTACAATGTGGACACTGTGCACTTAACGGAATATGGCGATTAGCTAAGGTTCCAAAGCAGGGGAGGACTCCTTTTAATGTTTTCCAGATGAAATGCTTCACTTTCCCAGGTAAAACAAGGGCCCAAATGGTCTTCCAGATATCATTCAACTGAGAACCACCCTGACCGTCTCCCCAACGCCACTGGTGTCCGAACTGGTGTTCAAATTCAACATGGTAAGCGGACCTAACTGAGAAAGTACCAGACCGCATAGCATTCCAAGCTACAAAATCATCGAACACCTCAACCCTCAGTGGTATTTGTAAAATTCTTTGTGCATCCACAATTGAAAAAACTGAACGAATAAGTTCTTCATCCCACAAACCTGAGTGTGGATCTATTAGTTCTTCCACTTTATTCAACATTATCCATCCTCTAGGCGTAATCACTTTCCTGGATTCACTAGAGGGTATCCAAGGATCTTGCCAAATGTCAATTCTTGAGCCAGTTCCAACACGCCATATACAGCCCCTTTTGAATGTTTGAATGCCCGCAACAATGCTATGCCATGTAAACGAGGAACCCTTCTTGGGGCCCGCACTGAGAATATCACCATTTGGATAGTACTTAGCTTTCAGAACACGTGCACACAAAGAATCTGGATTCTGGAGAAGTCGCCAACACTGTTTTGCTAATAAAGCAAGGTTAAAACTGTGAAGGTCTCTAAACCCCATACCACCCTTCCTCTTTGGGATGCACATCTTCCACCATGCAAACCAATGCAATTTCTTTTTCTCCTCATTATCTCCCCACCAAAACCCCGCAATCTCATCAGTAATATTTTTGCAAGTCCCTTTTGGGAGTTTAAACACAGACATGGCATAAGTAGGGATCACCTGTGCAACTGATTTTAATAAGATCTTTTTCCCTTGTATAGATAGAGTCTTCTCCTTCCACCCTTTCAATCTCTGACAAATTCTATCAATGAGATGCTGGAAGCAGTCACTTCGATCCACTCCAACCATCGTAGGCAAACCTAAATACTTGTCAAAAAGGGCTTCTGTTAAGATATCCAGTTCCCTGCAAATCTCTTCTCTGACATGGACATTGGTGTTTGAACTGAAAAAAACACTTGATTTAGCAGTGCTAACCTGCTGCCCAGAGCTACTGCAGTATGTGGTAAGTATTCTCTTCAAGGTGTGTGCATTATGGGCATTGGCCTTCATCAATATCAAGGAATCATCAGCAAACAAGAGATGGGATATAGATGGAGCATTTCTACATACGAGAATACCTTTAATTCCGCCAATATCCTCCTCATGGGCTAACAAGCAAGATAAGCCCTCTGAGCACAACAAAAATAGATAAGGGGACAGAGGATCCCCTGTCTCAGTCCCCTAGTAGGTATAAATTCTTCAGTCTCAATGTCATTAAATCTCACTCTGTAACTTACTGAGGTCACACATTCCATGATCAACTCCATCCACGATCTCGCTATTATCTGAGGAATAAAGTATACGTCAAAAAAAATACTCCGTACCGCTTCGTCCTCGCCAAATTTTTTTTTTTACCCACGATCCACGCCGATCTCTCCCTTGTTTCCGCCGCCAACCGCCCCTGCTGCCCGAGCCTTGCCGACCACCGCGCCACCGCCCCGCCGGCCCGTTTCTCCCCTGCTTCTGCCGCCGACCGCCGATCCACCACCGCCCGCTGATTTCCGCTCGGCCGAGGCCGCACGACGCCGCCGTGTGCCCCTCCACATCACGCCGTGGGGTTGCTGGCGCGCCGCCGCCGATTCTACGCCGACGCCTCCGACGCCGACACCAGCTACCGGCCCCTGAATCCTCGAGTTGAGGCAAGTTGTTCCTGGCTGCTGCGCCCGACGCCGACGCCATCTGCCGCCCCCGAATCTGTGCGTTCCGCTGCCGCTGCCGACGCCATCCGCCCCACGACTCCTCCTTTCCCATGAGGTACCTTATTTTCTCTGCGTTTACAAAACTCAGTGCACTCAAGATCGATGCCAATGACCATACCTTCTCCCGCGAGGTTTCTACCATTGCTAAATGACCAGATCGATGCATGATGCATGTTTGCTAATTCTTCAGTGAATACATCAACTGATGCGCAGAGACACGGATAGGCCACGTTGCCCTTTCCGAAATTTCCAGCACATAAGAGTACAGATTGCATGACAACACTTGCCTGATAGATAGATAGATAGATAGATAGATAGATAGATGACCAAATGAAAAATGAGTTCAATTTCAATTCATCCTGCAGCATTAAGTGCTACTCTTTGGCGACATTGCCAGGGCTGCTCTGCTTTTCGTGCATTCAAAAGCACCAACCAGCAGGATGAATCTCGGCCGCCCTTTCACCTCATCAAACCAAAGTTTTAATTATATCAACACCGCACCATTTCCATGCACAGTAGAGCTGCAACCTTTTCCCCCCTGATGAACCACTGCTATGAAATGAATCGTCAAACAAAGCAATTGCCAATACAGAGGGAAATACATAGTAGTCTCGGCTAATAGATACTGACTGAGTTTTGACATCATCAGCTACTCCACTGCTTCATAGCCATCATTTTGTGATTATATCAAGCAGTGATATGCTCATATCTGCATATTTTTTACAGACTGACTTTTGTATCCATTTACAAATTTTGGTTTACAGATGGAGAATCGTAATCGGCTCGACATGAGGCGTCAGGCAGCCACAACAATTTAAGTTGGGGAGATAGCAAGTACCAACAGCAGTACCACGAAGGTCCTCCCTCCTTCCTCTGCCCATAGTTAATTTATTCAGTTCTAGTTGGATTTCAGGAAAGTATTTGTATGGAGAATGCAAGAGATGCAAGCTTTAAATAAGAACAAAGGGCACAAAATCCTTATCCAGATCAGTGAAACCCTCCTCTGATATCCCTGGCATGCATGTTCTTTTATTCCCTCGCTTCAGTTTCACATGCATACGGCGCACCTGGGTCGCTCATGTGCGCCACCTCTGTATGATCAACCAATGATAGTCTCTGTTATGGTGCAGCTTTTGAATTCTGATCATGTTTAATTTCCTTCCTTCAAACTGATGCAATGTGCTATACTGTCTTATTTTTCAGGTATACACCGAAGTGTGAAGAAAACTCTCCTTCAGTTTGTTTTAGTGCTGGAATCATCTACCAACCAGGCATTTGGTGAGAATTTGTCCTATGCGATAAGGTTGACAAGACTGTTGATAAACATAGATTATACCGACAAATTAGTATTCCTATTCGTATCAGCATTCCCTCACTTTATAAAAATCATTTACTATTAGTTATACAAATAATTTATATAGTGCATTTACACAGGAATCAGACAGGCATAGGAGCCAGAAAATAAGAATGTCATAGTACTTCATTTGGAGGTAGATCCTAGCATCGCATGACTTATTTTTGATTTCTTTTATGATTGATGAAGAACATCGGTTTGTTTCATATTCACAGAAGACACACATGCTGGTTAGCAATTCAGGCTTAGTTTGCAATGTGGCCAGTGATTACTTTGGAACAGTTCACTGTCGTTGATCTAATTTTTTCATTGTTTTACTTTGACAGAAAAATTCTGAGTTATCAATCATCTTATGCCTTTCCACTCAGCCTGACAATGGCAGCGAAGGTATTCCTGAAGAAATACGATAGTGGCCAAATACTACCTAGAGTCCTTTTCATTGCAAAAGCTAGTACTCCCATTATTTGAGAAATTAGCTCAAATATGATAATGCGCCGATATTTAATTGAAATTAGCTTCTATGTACTAACATAACATCTGTACCTTAAATAGTGCTATAGGTTATATATTATGCTAAAATGCAGTCTCTTTGGCACAAATTTCTTTAATCTTCGCTGACATTTCATCGTTGTTATCTCCAGGCAAGATCATTCAATCAGATAAACATCAATGCAACCAGTTCCTCCAAATTCAGTTTCAAGCTCCATCTTCCTCGAAGAAGCACTTCACTTCATGCCAAGAAATCCACGCCCAGCCTCGTACGGTGCGCTCCGACGAGCACCAGCACCGTGTTCAAGGACAAGGATCCCTGCAGCCTCGAGCGATACATGGCGTCCAAGGCAATGACCGTGAATGAAGCGCTCGACCACGCTCTGCCGCTTGGCCACCCCGAGCGCCTCTTTGAGTCCATGCGCTACTCGCTCTTCGCGGGGGGCAAGCGGGTGCGCCCCATGCTTACGCTTGCTGCGTGCGAGCTAGTGGGCGGCGATGAGGCCGCTGCCCTGCCGGTGGCCTATGCCGTCGAGATGGTCCATACCATGTCGCTCATCCACGACGACCTCCCTTGCATGGACGACGACCACCTCCGGCACGGCCGCCCCACAAACCACGTCGTCTTTGGCGTCAGCATCGCGCTGCTCGCGGGGGACGCGCTCCTGGCGCTTGCGTTCGAGCACGTTGCCCGGGGATGCACGGAGCATGGCGTGCCGGCGAACTGCGCACTCCGTGCTGTGGCAGAGCTCGCCAGCGCCGTGGGCACGGACGGGCTCGTGGCAGGGCAGGTTGTGGACCTTGCCAGCGATGGCACAGACGTCGACCTGGCCACGCTAGAGTACATCCACGTGCACAAGACGGCACGACTCCTAGAGGCCGCGGCGGTGTGCGGCGCCATCGTCTCCGGTGGAGCCGATGAAGAGATCGAGGGCATCCGGCGGTACGCGCGTTACGTCGGCCTGCTATTCCAGGTAGTGGATGACGTGCTGGACGTGACGCGCGCGTCCGAGCAGCTGGGGAAGACGGCAGGGAAGGACATTGCGACCGACAAGGCAACGTACCCGAAGCTGATGGGCATGGACGGGACCCTCGCGTACGTGGCACAGCTTGTGGCGAGCGCTGAGGCAGAGCTAGACCGCTTCGACGGTACTTGTACAGAGCCTCTGCGTCACCTCGCGCACTTCATTGCCTACCGGCAGCACTGATTGATCAGTGCAATCGGCCAATTAAAAGGTATGACAATAGTTCATTAGTCTCACCAGATTTTTCTGTTCGGTTTGGATTCCATGGGATTGATATGCAATTTCCTCCTCTTGCTGAGCAGATTGACGGTGCTTGAGGAGGTCAGTGATAGTGCAGTACGATGGGGCCGCTTCAATACCCAGTCAGCGCGCCGGTTGCGGGGATGCAGCAGCTTCAGCTCCCGGCCTATAGCTTTGACCAGCAGATCTATATGTGCGGGATGTGGCGGTGGCAGCTGAAAGGGAGGGCTCAGTACAAGCTTCCGAACAGTCCATAGGCAAGATGGACCTAGAGCTCCTGGATGGACACGCAGGTATGAAAGTATTCAGTGATCCAATTCCAAAATTAATGGCACAAACCTGAAGAAGATGAGTTTCTACTCCCTCCGTTCGGAATTACTCGTCCAAGAAATGAATGTATCTAGATGTATTTTAGTTGTAGATACATCCATTTTTGTGACAAGTAATTCCGAACGGAGGGAGTATATGTGTACTTGATCTTCAGCCAAAAAGAACATGTGCAAAATCTTTAAGAACAGATAGGAAAAAGTTGGTGGAGAGGGCAAGATGTACAAAACCTAGAAATCAAAAATGGAAAATAATATTGTGCAAGTGCAGATCGTGCAACCTGCATATGTGCAGGTTCCAGTTTATAGGGATTGTCAACCAAGACCAAAATTATAATAATCTTCATAACTGAATTTCGAAATGTAACTTGAGAATTTACAGCCCATAGAATTGGGAAGTTTTCAGTATGTAGGGTCTACATGCTCAGCTTAAGTTGTACGCATGTATAGATTGAAAATGCAGTATGATCTCTCCCCCCAGAAACAAAATCAAGGTTAAATTAACTTGAGCATAGTCTTTGGTTTGGAGTTACAAAAGCTGCCTTAGTTACCGATATTTGACGCAGGACACATGCTTTTTTCCACTGTAAAGCAGAAAACAAGTGCAGATGAGTCTTAAATGGTCCATCCTTCAGAATATAGGTGCAGAGTTTTAATATAGCTCTTTTTAGAATAACTATTAATATAGCTTTGAGTAACACCGGAATAAAAATAGAGCCTACAATAGAGAACTCAAGCTCTTGTAGAGATGGAAGGCGACCAACAACATAAATAACCAAGATTTCTGGCAAACAACTGCAGCTATCATAAAACAACGGATGAGGTAATGAAACTTGGAATTGACGGATGAGATAAAGTGAGAGTCGTCCTCCTTGCCTTACGATGGCTGCTGCCGCTATCATAATAGTAATATTTTATATAAGCTATTTATAACAAATCTTGTAACTGAAAAATTCTACTTGTATTTTTCCTCTTATGCTGTTTATGTAGACAACCCCACAAATTTCCATACTTCATTTGAACTACTTATCACGTTGTGCAATTATTTGTACTGATGAATCAAATATATGTCAACACAGTTGCAATCCTGCTTTGAAAATGAAGGCATATCGGAAACAACATACATACATATATATGGCTCCATAAGAAACTGAAATGAAAGAACCCCACCTACCATGCTGAACTTGCCATAGTTTTATGTGGTTTGAACACCATTTTTTCTAGTAGAACAAATATGATAATGCCAACATTAGCCTCTGAATGGCCGAGGTACATAAAAATCATAATCCTTCCCAAGTGTTTTTCTTGATTCATTAGCAATTCAAGAACCAACTGGAGCATTATGAATAGTTCAGTATAATTTTATCGATGCAAAAGCAGAGTGATACACATACCACATGCCCTGTCCATCTATCATATGTGGTGATCACATCTGTTACTTCCGATTGCACATCGTTCTCTCCCTGAAACAAATTCAACACGATAGTCTAATTGCAGTTTTATGTGCTCTGCATAATCAGTGAAACAACATGCAACTCAAGGCGCCATACGAAGGATTGAGTAAGCGCACAAGATGCTGCACCATTTGTCGGCGGCAGGGACCCAAGAGGATGACTTGCCCGGATCGAGGAGATGTTCCAAAGCAACCTTGGAAACCTGTTCAGTGCAAGAACTGTGGCGTCGAGGGTCACCGGCGAAACAACTGTGCCAAAGCTGCAGAACTAAAACTCCAAGAGGGCTGCTGAAATTGCAGCTAAGACAAGATCAGTGCATCTGATGAGAATAATGCATGTTGAAAGCTGAACTGTTTTGCTATGCTGCTTTACTGACTAATTAGATCAAGTGATGAACTGTTAAGAACCAATTTATGTTCGTTTGTGTAGGTGTGTTGTTGTGCAGAATTATTTTCTAACTATCATTTCGGATGATACTA
Organism: Triticum urartu; assembly: GCF_056163025.1. Lineage (NCBI taxonomy): Eukaryota > Viridiplantae > Streptophyta > Magnoliopsida > Poales > Poaceae > Triticum > Triticum urartu. Next base: position 78,627,116 of record NC_141878.1, on the reverse strand, counting down.
GATTAAAGACCACTGTATTTTCTCATTATCATGGTGAAAGTGGAGTCTTGCTGTTGCGTGTTCGATGCAGTTGTTCATCTCTTCAACTTATCTTCATTGCTCGCTAATGATCTTGAACTGCTCGGAAATGAACTGAATTTCTTGAAACATGGGACACCTGAGTCAGATTGTTTGGTGTATGCTGCAAAGTTTAATTTTTTTTAGGGGAGCAAAGTTTAATGTTGTTTGCATTAAATACTACCGTATGTAGTACTCCTTCCGTTCCAAAATAGATGATCCAACTTTGTACTAACTTTGTACTAAAGTTAGTATAAAGTTGGGTCATCTATTTTGGAACGGAGGGAGTAGATGCGAACTGCATGAGTTAAAAATTTGAAAGAGACCAATCATTAACATTTAAATTGACATCATCGTCACCAAAGCTTACATGTGCTTTTCCATTTGTTGCATTTGAGCTTTCATGTATTTGCCCACTTATCCCCATTGGCTAAAACTCGTATCCTTGATTTGTATTTCGCACGTGCTTTCATAAGGTTATTTTTCTGAATAGTGATAGAATTTAAAACAAGAACAATCTTGAAAATAAGTGTGAATAAGTACTTACATTTCTTATGTGCTCTACCTGTGTAGAAATTCGTTGATCAACTATTTTTGGTCCCCACGTGATTGTAGTTTGACATAAGAGAGTTCTTTTTTTTATCCTCCACATGATTGGCACCAATTATTAATTTATACTCCCTCCAATCCAAAATACTTATTGTGGTTTTCGTTCAAATTTAGCACTCAAATCATAAAAAATTCACTGATCCTGTCTTATTGGAACATGTGAATGGAACAAAAAAAGAGAGTAGAACATAAGGATGCACAAAAAAGAAAGATTAGAAGAACAAGACATATACTGATTAGAAAAAACAGTCAGTAGGCATAACCCTTCACATATGCAGACAGCGCTGCTATGGCTTTAGCCCTACGCCAAGGTCTTCATCTGATCAACCAAATTGGCTGCTCAAATGTGCTAGTTGAATCAGATTGCCTTGAGGTTATCTCAACGTGCAAAGGTGATGTGGATATTTTGGCGCCATACTCCGCAATCTTAGCGGATTGCTTTCTCTATGCCCACGAGATCAATTCAATCTGTTTTTAGCACTGCAGAAGGGAAGCTAATGATTTGGCACATTTCTTAGCTAGGCATGCTTATGATTCAAATTTATGTATAATTGGGACGATGATTTCTCTAGATTTCCGATTCCGCATGTACTACAGGATGTTATACTCGTAAACTCGCAATAAAGTGCCAAGTGGTTTTCCCTTCAAAGAAAAATAAGGAAAAAAAATTATAATCTGTTTTCTTGCCACCACAGAACTCGGATGTGTACTTCATGTATAGTGATTTTGGAAAATGGTCCAAGTTGATCGTAAAATTACAAAGTTTTTCTCTTTAAAGAAATAGGAGCAAGATCATAAAGAATTCCTCCATTTTCCTTTGCTCCATTTGCCAAGAGGAAATTTCTATTCCTCTATCTCTTCTCTACATTTTCCTACGAACCAAAAAGGGCACCAAAAATCCTACAATCGAGAAGAGCCCTAAACTGTAAATTTCATGCAGTTTCGGTCAAACCGTACTCTCTTGTACCCCTCTGTAAAAAAAATATAAGATCGTGTAGATCGCTTGAAATACATAACAAGTAATTAAATATGAACACCAAATTTAAACCCCACCCAGAGCCGTGTCCCACGAACTACTCTCTCTCTCTCTCTCTCACACACACACACACACACCACACACACACACACACACACACACACGCACGCACGCACGCACGCACAGTCTGCTCCCAAAATCAACTTTTTGAACTTCAGATAGCATAAATTTGTAGTTCAAGATCCCTAAAAAATAATAGTTCACGAGTTCTAAACAAAAACACCATCCTATAATAATGTGAGGCGAAAAGGATAGAGCGCTCATCCACGGAAATTTTAGGTATTGGACTTTCTTTGGTTGGTCCTATCCATGCATAGTCTAAATTTAGCATACTGCCCTACCGTTGATAGATAAATAGTGCATTCATCACTTGTATTCAATATAGTGTTTACTTGAGGTTGCCATATGAGTGCGCTATCCGAAAGAATGCCCAATAGAGAATTGTCTCAAATGCCCAGAGGACCGCAACATATGAATTTGATGGAAGTCATGTGCCCCCGGCCTACATGATTGGCTCTAAGAATGCCCAGAGCCCAAGGGTCCCTCGCGTCGCCCCCGCCCTGGGCGACTCGGGGGCTCTCCAATCCTAGGGCCGCCGCCGTCTTCTCCTTCTCCCCTTCTCGCGCCGCCGCCGGGTGACGCCGCCGGGTGAAACCCTCGTGGCAGACGGCGGCGGCGGGGGGACTCCCTCTCCCGACTCCCCTTCCTCCGCGGGCGGTGGATCTAGGCGGCAGGCGGCGGTGTCCTGCGGCGCTCGCGGTTTGGCGCGAGGTGGCAGGCCTTGGCGAGCGGTGGTGGGGCGCGGAGCACGCGGCGGCGAGCCTCGGTAGGCGGTGCCGGCTGCGCGCGGGGCTGATTCCGGGGCGGCGGCGCGGGCATGGATCCATCGCGGATCTGATCCTGCGGGCGCGATCTCGGCTTCCACTGCTCGGCCGGCGGGTCTCGGTGGGGGGCTTCTCCTTGCTGAGATCTAGCAGCGGGATCATCCAGATCCCGGCAAGGATGGCGGCGAGCCGTGCACGAGGGATGGAGGTCTTCGATCAGACCCGGATGAAAACCTGCCATTGGCTATTGCCAAGGCCGGCGATGGCGACGCTGTCTGCGTCGTTCCCTTCCTGAAGGCATCATCGTGGAGAAGTTCAAGGCCACTCTCTGCTACCTCTGGGGGAAACCCTAGATCAGTAGATCGGATGACGGCGGCTCTCTGGTGTCGTTTCCCCCCTGGGGGCGTCATTCTTGGAGGTGCACACGGTCTCCAGGGACTAGAGGACGGCGACTTTGGTGGAGCGGTGTGACGCCCCCGACTTGACCGTACACTAATCATACACACAAACGTGTACGATCAAGATCAGGGACTCACGGGAAGATATCACAACACAACTCTACAAATAAAATAAGTCATACAAGCATCATATTACAAGCCAGGGGCCTCGAAGACTCGAATACAAGAGCTCGATCATAGACGAGTCAGCGGAAGCAACAATATCCGAGTACAGACATAAGTTAAACAAGTTGCCATAAGATGGCTAGCACAAACTGGGATACAGATCGAAAGAGGCGCAGGCCTCCTGCCTGGGATCCTCATAACTACTCCTGGTCGCCGTCAGCGAGCAGCACGTAGTAGTAGGCACCTCCGGTGAAGTAGGAGTCGTCGTCGACGGTGGTGTCTGGATCCTGGGCTCCAACATCTGGTTGCGACAACCAGGTAGAAGGGATAGAGGGAAAAGAAGGAGAAGCAACCGTGAGTACTCATCCAAAGTACTCGCAAGCAAGGAGCTACACTACATATGTATGCATTGGTATCAACTGGAATAAGGCTATTATATGTGGACTGAACTGCAGAAAGCCGGAATAAGAGGGGGATAGCTAGTCCTTTCGAAGACTACGCTTCTGGTAACCTCCATCTTGCAGCATGTAGAAGAGAGTAGACGGAAGTCCTCCAAGTAGCATCGCATAGCAAAACCCTAACCGATGATCCTCCCCTCGTCGCCCTGTGAGAGAGCGATCACCGGTTGTATCTGGCACTTGGAAGGGTGTGTTTTATTAAGTATCTGGTTCTAGTTGTCATAAGGTCAAGGTACAACTCCAAATCGTCCTGTTACCGAAGATCATGGCTATTCGAATAGATTAATTTCCCTGCAGGGGTGCACCACATTCCCCAACACGCCTGATCCCATTTGGCCGGACACACTTTCCTGGGTCATGCCCGGCCGCGGAAGATCAACACGTCGCAGCCCCACCTAGGCACAACAGAGAGGTCAGCACGCCGGTCTAAACCTAAGCGCACAGGGGTCTGGGCCCATCTCCCATAGCACACCTGCACGTTGCGAACGCGGCCGGAAGCAGATCTAGCCCCCTTAATACAAGCGCGAGCTTACGATCCAATGCGACGTGCGCCACTCAGTCGCTGACGTCACGAAGGCTTCGGCTGATACCACGACGCCGGGATACCCATAACTACTCCCGCGTAGATGGTTAGTGTGTATAGACCAAATGGCCAGACTCAGATCAAATACCCAGATCTCGTTAAGCGTGTTAAGTATCTGCGAACGCCGACCAGGGCCAGGCCCACCTCTCTCCTAGGTGGTCTCAACCTGCCCTGTCGCTCCGCCACAAAGTAACAGTCGGGGGCCGTCGGGAACCCAGGCCCACCTCTACCGGGATGGAGCCACCTGCCCCTTCAGCCCCCATCTCCGAACAGTATCACAGGTAATGTAACAGTGCAATGTATATAGTATATGCCCGTGATCACCTCCCGAAGTGATCACGGCCCAGTAGTATAGCATGGCAGACGGACAAGAGTTTAGGGCCACTGATGGAACACTAGCATCCTATACTAAGCAGTAGGATAGCAGGTAATGGTAACAACAGTAGTAGCAAGGACATGCTATGCATCAGGATAGGAATAACGAAAAGCAGTAACATGCTACACTACACTAATGCAAGCAGTATAGAGAAGAGTAGGCGATATCTGGTGATCAAAGGGGGGGGCTTGCCTGGTTGCTCTGGCAAGAGAGAGGGGTCGTCAACTCCGTAGTCGAACTGGGGGTCGCCGGCAGTCTTGGGGTCTACCGGAAAGAAGTAACGGAGGGGGAACATAATAAATAACAGAGCAATCAAAGTATGACATGGCAAGGCGCGATGCTAGAGGTGACTTAACGCGGTAGTAAGTGATACTGGTGAAGGGGGGCAAACATCCGGGAAAGTATTCCCGGTGTTCCGCGTTTTCGGTCAGATGAAACAGAAGGGTAAAGTTGCGTGTTCGCTATGCTAGGGATGTGTGACTGACGAACGAGCTACGTATCCAGATTCGTCTTGTCGTTCTGAGCAACTTTCATGTACAAAGTTTTTCCATACAAGCTATGATTTATTTTATATTAATTTTCAAAGGTTTATTCAATTTATGGATTTATTTATATTCCAAATTTAACTAGTAATACTTTTGCCACATAATGCAGTGCTAGCCACAGTGTATGACGGGTGGGGTCAGGGTCAAAGTCAATAGTCCAGTTAGCAGTTGACTAGGTCAACGTTGACTGGTCAAACTGGCTGGTGGGACCCGACGGTCATAGAGACAGGGGAAATCAACAATTTAATTAATTTAACAGATTAAGTGGAGGGCCACATGTCATTGACATAGATATTTTTAAACAGGCTTTTAAATGAAATGGGTCCACATGTCATTTTCGGTTACTCAACTAAACAGTTTTATTAGGTTCTAATTAGGTGGTTAAGGGAATGGTTAATCCGGGCGGGCCCACACGTTAGTGGGTCAACCCATTGCCAGACGTGTGTGCGCGTGTGCGTGCCCGACGGCGAGTTCAGTGAACGGCGGCGCCGCGCGAAGCCAGTGGCTCTGGCGACCAAAAGGGGCAGCCCCGGGTGCCAAACGGATAAGCATGAGGCGTCGCGTCGAGGGTGCCTTCGTCTGAAGCTAGGGGCGGCCGAAACAGCGCCGGTGGCAATGGAAGGCGGCGACTACGGTGGAGCTAGCGACAACCGGCACTGGAGGGCACGAGGAGGAGAGGGAAAAGGCCGTGGAGGGCCGGAGGCTCACAGCGGAAGCGGCAGGGTGCTCGATGGAGCCGGAGGATGTTGGGGCCGAGCGGATCGACGACGAGGTTAGCGGCTGCAGCCGACGGTGTCGGAGGAGGGGGCGCCGGTCGACGAGGGGACTCCGGCGAGGGGAGCAAGGCGAGGGAGGCCGGATCCGTGACGGGGCCTCCGGGATCCGTCCCTCTCCGGCGAGGAGGCGGCTTGGGCGAGCGTGCGCTGGCAGGCGCCGGCCGGGCGCGACCAAGGGAGCCGCGGAGCAGCCGCGGCGCTAGCGACAGGGGCATGTTGCAGGGGCGGAAGCAGGTGGTGATGCTTGCGGGCCAGCACGGGGGCGCTGGCGACGACGACGCGGGGAGCCTCGCCTGGCCGCCGGGAGCAGCGGCGGGCGGGCGAGTACTACGAGGTGTCGGCGGGGGAGGGCTCTGGCGCAACGGAGGTGGGCGTAGGAGATCGTGAGGGAGTGCGGGGTGGGATCGTGCGGGAGGAGTGGAGTGGGGGGTGGTTGACCCGATCTAGGTCACGCTCACGAGGGGGAGTGGGCGTTAAGGGGGGCGCCGGATGGGCCGGCCTGGCTTGCCCAGTGGCCAGCTGGGCCGAGGCCCAGCGGCGGGCATTCCTTTTGTTTCTTTTGGTTTTTGTTTATTTGTGTTTTCTTTTTCTTTTTACTTATTTTCCTTTTTCGTTTTACCTTAGTTTTTGATTTATTATAGTCTTGTAAAATACTGTATTTAACTCCTAAATTAGTGTCATGGTCTAGCCCTCTGCCACAAAAAGGTTGGGCCCCCAAATAAAATAGTTTAACAATTTAAAAATTATAGAAGGCATTATTTCAATTGTTATAGCCAATGTTTTACTTATTTTGGAGCATTTACATATTTTATAAAAATGTGGCTTCATCACCATAATTACCTATGTATTATATGTCACCTCTAGAACACTTCAGTTTTGATTTTCGAAAACTTTTATTGTTTGACTTCATTTTAAAATTTGAATTCGAACGGAGTTTGAATCAACGCGAGTTTATCAACAGTGAGCGTGGTGACGTGGCATCATTAGTAGAGAGTTACTGTAGCTTAATTACCCGGGCGTCACAATTCTCCTCCACTACAAGAAATCTCGTCCCGAGATTTAAGAGGGGGACTAAGGGTAAAATTCTGGTTACGAAATTCTAACGGGTCTTCTCGATCTTGGTTGCTCTTCTCGAAGAGGTTGATCCCTTACGTTGAAGTCTTCATTTCTCTGTTTCAGTTCATCATGATGAAGTCGGCGCCCTTTCTTCAGGAACTCCATCGTACTTACGAAAGAATAAATGGTAGGCATTCTGGGAGAACGGACGTCGGCAAGGTTGACTATCGGGTCGACAACATCGAGGAAGGTGGCGGAAAGTAACTCTCGGATCGAATCTTAAGAAATTATCGAGAGCAAAGTAAGGAGGTAACCTGGGAAGTTTCGAGCGGGCAGGCAATCGTTCGATGTCTGTTATAGGGCGTGAAAGGGTCAAAACAACGGGAATAAGTATTGTGTCCGATATCAGAACTGAAGGTGGCTCGTGAATTACATGCGAGGTCACGTGCGAGGAACAACCTTGGGAACAGGGGGTGTACATGGGAGTCAGGTTTCGATCTTGTGGAACTGTGGGTTATGGGCCCACCATGTGGTCGAAAGTAGGAAGGGGGGTAATGTCTCGCACGATCATGTAAGCAGACATGTCAGAGGATAGCCTGTCAGTTATGTCGGCAACAACAACGGTACCAAGGGCGAGGGACGAAGAGAACCATTTTCCTGCTTGTTGAACGAGGCGGACCAATAGGCAAAGTTCTCGTCCGTCGGCGGTTACCGGAAAGTCATCAATAGTAGAAACAGGGTCTCACTGACAGAGTTGTACACCGAGGTGTTTACATAAGCAGTGAATTATTACTGCTTAGATTATATAGATCACAAGAAAAGGTCAAACAAACCAATGGAAAGGAAAATGTGATCATCAGGTTATACAGAACAATGGAAAGGGAAAAATGTGTTTAAACACATATTTCAGGGGTATATCCTTCCCAAGGACAAGCAGAGTATCATATCCATGATAGGATAGAAAGTAGAATACCATTTAGGTAAGGGGAGAGAAATTTCATGACATTACCCATACAGCGATGTTTGGATAATTGATAAAGGAAATTTAGCATTTTGAAGATTGAAGTACCAACGACATGCTTCGAGATAGCATTGACATGGCCCTCAAGCAAAGGTCGAACTTTGGATACACCAGCATCCATCAGGATCAACTTATAGAATAAGCCTTACAATTTCCTAATGGAAGAATGGCTAATCTTGCTAAAAGGAAGAACTATAACAATAGGTCCTCCGGCCAGGTGTGCTAGGCATGACATGACCTTACCGGGTCATATAAGAACCAATGTTATAGCTATTGAAATTATGTTCCAACCATCATATCTGACCGAGGTTCAGATCGATGGCCGTCAGGATAACTCAGACTTAGGATGCCTGAGAAGAAAGGTGCAACACAAATTGTCGAGATGACATTGTAAGATTCTCGGGAATTGAACTATGCAAGCGAGTTCCGAAACAAGAGTTCATCAATAAACCAAGGAGAGGATAAGGAGGTGGCTGATGGACTCAGCAACAATTCTTCAAGATTTGCAAAAGCTGGATTTCCACACTTATGTGAACAAGGAGATAACATTTGTCAAATCAAATGATATAATGTTGTATGCTCGAGGAGAACATCCACGAGCAAACATTGGTTCAAAGCAATAGGGTTGCCAGAAGTTTTGAATTCACACATTATAGTTCATTTGTCGGTATTCCGGTTAGGAACAACACGAGGACCAAGAAGGAATGGTGATGGTGATAAGTATTACCTGTATCAAGAATTCTGAGGAGGTGGTGAAATTCTCACGACATTCTTGACATAAAATATGGTAATACTCCAAGGTAAAGAAGAATAATTGCTGGATAGCACGGGTCTCTAGGTATAACACAAAACACGAACAAGTTTGTGTTGGAGGGAAAGCAATAATGTTGTCGGTGATAACACAAATCATCGAGGGACAAGGATGGTACTTGTCATCATCAATTTGGTTGATATTCTGGAAGGAATCAAAATGTTGTTTGACGACCACGACAAATTTTGTCGAGAGGCTCCACGAAGATGTAATCGATCGGCGATGACATCAAGTTAAAGGAATGATGAAGCGAAAGGTTAATGGATCCAAGGGTATGACACAAACTCCAAACCAAGCTTGTTGTCCAAAGCGAAATGATATGATGACAAAGATCGACGTAAGCTTAGCTCATCGTCGGAAGTTGTGCTCCGGGATTAAGAACCAGGTAGCATCGATAAAATCAACACAATAATGATATAGTCGATTAGGCTTGGAATGACTTGAAGGATTATTAAACTCGTAAGCAACCAAGATTACTTAGAGTTATCGAACCAGAGTGCGGAATCGGTTCACATAATGGTGTTCTTGAGCGACTAACGTCTCAGTACCCATGAAAAATTGGAATCGGTGAGAAATGATAGCTGATGAAGAACTCATAAGATGCAACACAATTCTTAGATATTCTCGAGATACCAAAGGGTAATACTCGACAATAGATCAAAGTAGAGGTTGGACTGGTGTATTGATTAGCAAAAGACAAGTGCTTTAACTTGTCCGAGAAATGGTATAAGGAGAAAATATGGTCGGAACCATAATTGCAAAGGCCAGATCCCGGATATAAGATGAACTTATACCAAAGGAATAATTTAATTTAAGAGAAGCTTTAATTATAAGATCTACATCGTGTCCATGGGCATGAACACAAGGTTAAAGGTCGACTCCCACTTCTCCAATGCATAACCTTTCATTCACTTCTCACTTTCGAAGAAGTTGTAGTGTTTGAAATTTTATCTGGCAAAATACCAGAGGTGTATGACTCGCGAAAGCTTTCGAGTTCACACAGTTTAGAGAAGGCATATGTTCAACCCATAGGGGCTTCTTAGAAACATATACCACAAGTTTCAAGAGTAAATATTACAAGCTCGAAAGTAGAGCAAGGTTGAGAAAGTAGATGATACCATTTACCAAAGGCATTATGTATCCGAGGGAAGGCTCACAAGGTCATTGAATATGAAGGACGCTGTCGGATAAAATCCATTAAAGGATCTGCCGGTCCATAACAGAGCCGACGTGCGCATCGGCACACAACCAGAGGAAGTAACAATGCAAAGGCATTGGATTATGGAAACAACTGACTAATCCAGAGCACAAATGCAAAGGAATTATGATTTTCAATTCAAGGGATCAGAAGCAATGTTCTGATTAGGGATGGATAAGTTGAATAGCCTTAGGGGTACAATCGACGGCAATTGGATTTGTTGAGAACCAGCTCATGTTTAAAATGATGTCTGAGCCGGAAAGATAATTTAGAAGGATCAACTGATGATTGCGTGCATTCGCACTCATGTTGAATCAAAGGTATCAAAATGACGGTGTCTAAGGATACTAACGAATATTGCCAGACATATGGAAAGCATCCATCATGCAAGCAGACAAGTATTGCAGAGCAATAAGCTACTAAGGATTTTGGAGGATCGAATAGTATTTCGATGACCATTGTGAAACACATGAACAACTGGGGGATGAGCGGATACTCGATAAGTGCGAGAATTATCCGTAGGGGTATTCAGGTGGCAAGGAACTGCAAGGCAGTGGGCATAAAGTATACTCGAAACATTATAGAGAATTTTGGGTTATCTTGTAATAACAAGATCAACTGGGAATAAAAGTAAGAACGACAGGTGTAAGTATTTATCCATAGGGATATTTCGGTGGAAGAGAATTGCAAAAGCAACGGACACAAGGTCTCGAGAGAATCGGAGGGTATCTTCGAAATATTCTAGTGCAGTCGGCGATCATCTGGACTGAAGGGGCTCTCCGAGAGAAAGTATTTTCGAGAACCTAAAGTTAGATTTTAGTAAAAAATTATTTAGCCCGAATAGAAGAGAGTTCAGAATCCCGGAGTAAAGATCGAGAAGTAAAAGATCCTAATACCACCCAATGGCGACGTGGGCCCATGGGCCGCACAGCCATGTTAGTAAAAGTTTTGCAATGTCTAGACTCGACTTCGGCCAAGGATGATCCTCCCCTCGTCGCCCTGTGAGAGAGCGATCACCGGTTGTATCTGGCACTTGGAAGGGTGTGTTTTATTAAGTATCTGGTTCTAGTTGTCATAAGGTCAAGGTACAACTCCAAGTCATCCTGTTACCGAAGATCACGGCTATTCGAATAGATTAATTTCCCTGCAGAGGTGCATCACATTCCCCAACACGCCTGATCCCATTTGGCCGGACACACTTTCCTGGGTCATGCCCGGCCGCGGAAGATCAACACGTCGCAGCCCCACCTAGGCACAACAGAGAGGTCAGCACGCCGGTCTAAACCTAAGCGCACAGGGGTCTGGGCCCATCGCCCATAGCACACCTGCACGTTGCGAACGCGACCGGAAGCAGATCTAGCCCCCTTAATACAAGCGCGAGCTTACGATCCAATGCGGCGCGCGCCACTCAGTCGCTGACGTCACGAAGGCTTCGGCTGATACCACGACGCCAGGATACCCATAACTACTCCCGCGTAGATGGTTAGTGCGTATAGACCAAATGGCCAGACTCAGATCAAATACCCAGATCTCGTTAAGCGTGTTAAGTATCTGCGAACGCCGACCAGGGCCAGGCCCACCTCTCTCCTAGGTGGTCTCAACCTGCCCTGTCGCTCCGCCACAAAGTAACAGTCGGGGGTCGTCGGGAACCCAGGCCCACCTCTACCGGGATGGAGCCACCTGCCCCTTCAGCCCCCATCTCCGAACAGTATCACAGGTAATGTAACAGTGCAATGTATATAGTATATGCCCGTGATCACCTCCCGAAGTGATCACGGCCCAGTAGTATAGCATGGCAGACGGACAAGAGTGTAGGGCCACTGATGGAACACTAGCATCCTATACTAAGCAGTAGGATAGCAGGTAATGGTAACAACAGTAGTAGCAAGGACAGGCTATGCATCAGGATAGGAATAACGAAAAGCAGTAACATGCTACACTACACTAATGCAAGCAGTATAGAGAAGAGTAGGCGATATCTGGTGATCAAAGGGGGGGCTTGCCTGTTGCTCTGGCAAGAGAGAGGGGTCGTCAACTCCGTAGTCGAACTGGGGGTCGCCGGCAGTCTTGGGGTCTACCGGAAAGAAGTAACGGAGGGGGAACATAATAAATAACAGAGCAATCAAAGTATGACATGGCAAGGCGCGATGCTAGAGGTGACCTAACGCGGTAGTAAGTGATACTGGTGAAGGGGGGCAAACATCCGGGAAAGTATTCCCGGTGTTCCGCGTTTTCGGTCAGATGAAACAGAGGGGTAAAGTTGCGTGTTCGCTATGCTAGGGATGTGTGACTGACGAACGGGCTACGTATCCAGATTCGTCTTGTCGTTCTGAGCAACTTTCATGTACAAAGTTTTTCCATACAAGCTATGATTTATTTTATATTAATTTTCAAAGGTTTATTCAATTTATGGATTTATTTATATTCCAAATTTAACTAGTAACACTTTTGCCACATAATGCAGTGCTAGCCACAGTGTATGACGGGTGGGGTCAGGGTCAAAGTCAATAGTCCAGTTAGCAGTTGACTAGGTCAACGTTGACTGGTCAAACTGGCTGGTGGGACCCGGCGGTCATAGAGACAGGGGAAATCAACAATTTAATTAATTTAACAGATTAAGTGGAGGGCCACATGTCATTGACATAGATATTTTTAAACAGGCTTTTAAATGAAATGGGTCCACATGTCATTTTCGGTTACTCAACTAAACAGTTTTATTAGGTTCTAATTAGGTGGTTAAGGGAATGGTTAATCCGGGCGGGCCCACACGTCAGTGGGTCAACCCACTGCCAGACGTGTGTGCACGTGTGCGTGCCCGACGGCGAGTTCAGTGAACGGCGGCGCCGCGCGAAGCCAGTGGCTCTGGCGACCAAAAGGGGCAGCCCCGGGTGCCAAACAGATAAGCGTGAGGCGTCGCGTCGAGGGTGCCTTCGTCTGAAGCTAGGGGCGGCCGAAATAGCGCCGGTGGCAATGGAAGGCGGCGACTACGGCGGAGCTAGCGACAACCGGCACTGGAGGGCATGGGGAGGAGAGGGAAAAGGCCGTGGAGGGACGGAGGCTCACAGCGGAAGCGGCAGGGTGCTCGATGGAGCCGGAGGATGTTGGGGCCGAGCGGATCGACGACGAGGTTAGCGGCTGCGGCCGACGGTGTCGGAGGAGGGGGCGTCGGTCGACGAGGGGACTCCGGCGAGGGGAGCAAGGCGAGGGAGGCCGGATCCGTGACGGGGCCTCCGGGATCCGTCCCTCTCCGGCGAGGAGGCGGCTTGGGCGAGCGCGCGCTGGCAGGCGCCGGCCGGGCGTGACCAAGGGAGCCGCGGAGCAGCCGCGGCGCTAGCGACAGGGGCGTGTTGCAGGGGCGGAAGCAGGTGGTGATGCTTGCGGGCCAGCACGGGGGCGCTGGCGACGACGACGCGGGGAGCCTCGCCTTGCCGCCGGGAGCAGCGGCGGGCGGGCGGGTACTACGAGGTGTCGGCGGGGGAGGGCTCTGGCGCAACGGAGGTGGGCGTAGGAGATCGTGAGGGAGTGCGGGGTGGGATCGTGCGGGAGGAGTGGAGTGGGGGGGTGGTTGACCCGATCTAGGTCACGCTCACGAGGGGGAGTGGGCGTTAAGGGGGGCGCCGGCTGGGCCGGCCTGGCTTGCCCAGTGGCCAGCTGGGCCGAGGCCCAGCGACGGGCATTCCTTTTGTTTCTTTTGGTTTTTGTTTATTTGTGTTTTCTTTTTCTTTTTACTTATTTTCCTTTTTCGTTTTACCTTAGTTTTTGATTTATTATAGTCTTGTAAAATACTGTATTTAACTCCTAAATTAGTGTCATGGTCTAGCCCTCTGCCACAAAAAGGTTGGGCCCCCAAATAGAATAGTTTAACAATTTAAAAATTATAGAAGGCATTATTTCAATTGTTATAGCCAATGTTTTACTTATTTTGGAGCATTTACATATTTTATAAAAATGTGGCTTCATCACCATAATTACCTATGTATTATATGTCACCTCTAGAACACTTCAGTTTTGATTTTCGAAAACTTTTATTGTTTGACTTCATTTTAAAATTTGAATTCGAACGGAGTTTGATTCAACGCGAGTTTATCAACAGTGAGCGTGGTGACGTGGCATCATTAGTAGAGAGTTACTGTAGCTTAATTATCCGGGCGTCACAAGCGGTGCTTCATCTTATATATTGATGGTGGCGGATCTCGGCGGCGTGGCGCTGTGGAGACTCGGCGTCTGATGCGCGGAGATGGACTCGTGCAGGAGGTGGAAGTTGTCTGGCGTCATGGTGGCGTTGATGGCAGATAGGCCTGGCAAGGTCGGTGCAGCAGTACAGCTCTGAAGATGGATTGGTGGCAGGCGGCTGCGGCGGCCTCATACCCGGTAGGGGTCCTGGTTGAGAAGCACGCCGGACTGGTGGGTGCCCATACCAGGCAGGCGTCCTGAGTGGGACCTCAAGTCTTTAGATGTTTAGGTTTGGCTGCGTGGTCTGTTTGGTATTAGGCCCAGACTTTCAGCGCCCCTACATCAACTGGATAGAGATAGCGACAGTTGTTACTTGTTTTGGTGGCTTTTGACTTATTGTTGTATGACTCTGTACGGTCTTATGTCAATAATTAATAAAATGGCCGTATGCATCGCCCAGATGCAGAGGCCGGGGGTCGTCCTTCTTTTCTAAAAAAAAATAACGGTAATCATTTATGGACAATGGCGTCTTCCAGAAATTTCATAGGTTGCAGTCCTCAAAGTTACAAGATCATCCATCCATCCAGATTGGACATTTTTTCGGGCAGCACTCACACATGGCAGATTTAAGTCTTTTGTGGTGACTGCGGCACTAACCATCACCCTAGCTTTCTTGTTAGACATGCCTTCTTGCAAATTTGTGTTGGCGCAAAACATGTGGCTATAGTCGTGCCCAATTAGCTCACATATAACACATACATACTTAAGGGAGACATAGTTCTAGGAGCATAAAAGCCAGTTGGAACAAACTGATTAGTGACATGACTTTTTTGACACGTCTATACTATACAAATTATAGATTCCCTAGAAATTCTACGTCAAGAAATTACCGAGGAGACCCCATGTTAATCGGGGAAACAAAGTCTCGCCACCATTCAGCGAGACAAAATTATAAGGACAACGTGGGATTAAAACTTTGCCATATTAAGATGTGGAATATGTGGAGTATGTAGCTCAACCCTATCAAATTGGGCTCAAATTATGTACTTCAGATCTGTTACATCCCCTATTACTTTCCTCCAATACAAGTCATCTTATTATTTTTCTATTTTTGGTCCATGTTGGACGCGCATGAGAAATAGAGTAGGAAAGATACATACCCATTTGAAACATAAAATATTATTGTTGAGTTCTTTGTCGAGATTTTTCTCATAAAAAATTCGCTAGTTCACAATTTTGCATATTTAGCCTCGTCTTGTTGTTGTGGAACTAACTGATGGCAACACTAGTAGAAAAACCCTTACAGAAATAGTGTAACATCCCAAAATTTAGAATTTACGAATGTCATTATTTAAATATGATTAATCAAAAATTTGCTTCTGATGCTTGTTCTTAGCTAAATTTGAATAAGATTTGAAAGTTTTGGATTTATTGAATATTCAAATGAGATGGAATGAAAGGAGTTTCCCAAATATTCATTTTGGATTTCATTATTTGAAACAAATCCAGCAAAGAAAATTAAATGAGAGAAGGTAAGATGGCACCTTCAATATAAAATAGTTGGAATTTTTTAATGTTATTTGAAAATTTGTTTGGTGTTAAAAAATATTTTGGTAATTATTTTAACCCTAAGTTAAGTTTTAGGGAACATTTATAAAGCCCAAAATAAAATTTGTAAACAATATTATATGTATTTTACTTAGTATTTGAGCTGGAAATACTATCCTAAGATTCAAATATTTTATTTGTTTTATTGTGTTGAAATTTCCAATTGGAATAGATTTGGTTTTATGATCAAATTAAATATTCAAAAAGGAAAAACAGAAATACCTAAAGCCTTCACAGTCTAGAAACCCATCTAGCTTGGCCCATCACTATCTCTCGTCCAAGTGCATTGTTTAGGGCAGCAGCCCTGCAAGAGCGAGCCCACTCCATCTCTCTCTCTCTCTCTCTCTCTCTCTCTCTCTTGGTGGTGAGACCGACAACTGGATGATACGTCTCCAACATATCTATAATTTTTAATTGTTTCATGCTATTATATTATCAATCTTGTATGCTTTATATATAATTTTATATCATTTTTGGTAACTAACCTATTAACTCAGTGCCCAGTGATGGTTCCTATTTTTGCTATTTTATTGTTTCAAAGAAAAACAATACGAAATGAAGTCCAAACATGATGAAATTTTACGGTGATTTTTTCTGAATCAGAAGGGACTCTAGAAGCTTCGGGAGGAGGCCAGAAGATATACGTGAGAGCTGCAAGCTCACACGAGGGGTGGGCGCGCCACCTGAGCTTGTGGGCCCGTCGTAGCTCCGTTTGACCTAATTTCACTTCTATAAATTCCCAAAAATCCCAAAACCACCCGAGCGAGACTCAAAACGATTATTTCACCACTGCAAGCCTCTGTTCTTTCGTGATCTCATCTGGAGGCCTCCGCCGATACTCTGCCAGAGGGGGAATCGATCACGGAGGGCTTCTACATCAACCTTGTTGCACATTCGATGATGTTTGAGTAGTTTACCACAGACCTACGGGTTCATAGTGATTAGATAGATGGATTCCTCTCTCTCTTTGATCTTCAATACAGTGTTCTCCTCGGAGTAATATCCGATGTAATCTTCTTTCGCGGTGTGTTTGTTGGGTTCTACTCGTGAGCTGTGTTGGGATTTTCCCCGAATAGGAGGGGAGATGCTGTACAGTAGAGATAAGTATTTCCCTCAGTGAGAACTAAGGTTTATCGAACCAATAGGAGAATCACGCAAAGCCTCGTGAACAACACTTGCACGCACAAAAACAAATACTTGCATCCAACACGGGCAAGAGGGTTTTCAATCCCCTTGAGCTCGTTACCTGTAAGGATTAAATCTTGTATAGGTAGATAGATAAATTGCAAAATAATCAAAGTAAATAAATTGCAGCAAGATATTTTTTATTTTTATAATATGATAAAAGTAGACCCGGGGGTCATAATTTTCACTAGAGGTTTCTCTTCTGAACACATAACATACGGTTGGTAAACAAATTACTATTGGACAATTGATAGAAAAATGCATAGTTATGACGTATTCATGGCAATAGTCATGTATATAGGCATCACGTCGATACAAGTAGACCGACTCCTGACTGCATCTACTATTATTACTCCACCAATTGACCGCTATTCTGCATTCATCTATGGTATTAAGTTCATGACAAACAGAGTAACGCCTTAACCAAGATGGTATGATGTAGACAAAGTAGACCCAACCAATATGAATAAACCTCGTAGTTTTACATTTAATGGCAACAATACAAATTCGTGTCTTGTCCCCTTCTGTCACTGGGATATTGAGCACCGCAAGATTGAACCCATTACAAAGCACATCTCCCACTGAAGATAAATCAATCTAGTTGGCCAAACCAAACGGATAGATCGGAGATAAATACAAAGGTATAACAATCATGTATAATAAAGTTCAGAAAAGACTCAATTACTTTCAATTACTGATCATAAACCCACAATTCATCGGATCCCAACAAGCACACCGCAAAAAAAAGATTATATCGAGTAGAACTCCAAGGAGATCGAGGAAAACATTGTGTTGAAGATCAAACAGAGAGAGGAAGCCATCTAGATACTAGCTATGGGCCCATAGGTCTATGGTCAACTACTCCCGCATCATCGAAAGGCGGCAAGGATGATGTAGAAGCACTCAGTGATTGGTTTCACCTCCGGCAAAGTATCGGAAAAGGCCTCCATATGGGATCGCAAAAGAACAGAAGCTTGCGGCGGCGGAAAAAGAGTTTCGGGTGGCTCCCTGTTGGTTTAGGAATATTTGAGAATTTATAAGATGGAATTAGGTCAAACGGAGTTGCGTGGGAGTCACGAGCTCAGGGGGCGCACCCTACCCCCAGGGAGCGCCTGGTGAGCTCGTGGCTCTCCTGTAAGGCTTCTGGCCTCCTCCCCAACCTTCTAGGGTTGCTTCTGGTCCAGAAAAAATCACAGTAAAGTTTCATCACATATTTAGGAATATCTACTAATCGGAGATAAGGCTAAGAAGTGACCAATTGTACATCAAGTTTCATTGTCTTCTCGTGATGGACCTAATATTAGACTATTTTATCAACCATTGTACATGACCTAAGAGATCATCTCTTAATTAAAAGAAGGACGCATTTTCTTATTGTTTCTCTCTCCTCCACCTCATCAACTATAATACCTAAATAGTTACATGGTTTAAGCATGGAATAGAAGTTTGCAAGAGGCTCAAACAACCACCATCAGCTGACATCGAGGCCGAAACTTGTAAGGTACCACAACCACACACCAAACAACTCCACTCTCCTCTCGGAGCAAATACTCTCTCCAACAGCAACCCGACACGATATAACAACGACAGAAAACACCCACTATAACATAATTAGAACAGAAGCCAACATAGATAAACCCCAAAAAACCCGGCCAGCCCATGAAGCCCTCACTTGCTCAGCTTGGCTGCCTGCTCCTCTCGCTCGCGTAGTTTTTTCCGCTCGCCCTGCTACTAGCTCACAAAAATTTGGCTATTCTTTTTTATTTGAAAATTTTAGTTTAAGTAAAAGATGCTAAAGGATTTTAAAAATATTGTGAATTTTAAAAATCACGAATGTTAAAAAAAATATTTATGGATTAAAAAAATGTTTGCAAATTTGAAAACTATTCACAAACTTTAAAAATAATAGTGAACTTTAAATATCAGTGAATTTTAATAAATATTAATGAATCTGAAAAGGTGAATTTTAAAAATGTTTTGTATTTTAATGTTCACAAATTTTAATGAGTAGTCATGAATAAAAATGTGAAAGAAGGAGCAATAACTAAGCATCAAAGAACCTTATATGTGGGTCTCTCAACGTCCTCACAATCCCCGAAGCACCAAAACACTTGGCCTTTTTCAATGCACAGGTGCTAAGATGGGTGCTATGTGCATTAAAAAATTTAGCAACTAAAGTCTCCAATGCTAAGTGCTTAGTTTGTTGTTGCTAAGCTTTGTTCATTTAACTGTTTAACAACTAAACTCTTCTATGCATAGGGCAAACTTCTTTCACCTAATTGTTTTGCATAGGTCCGCAAGTTTGGCATTGGTTCTTTTTGGGGTCACCAGGCTCCTCTTAACTACCTTGCCGCATCCGATTTTTTTTATCTATGTGCGAGTGCTAGCCCCACTGCATGGCAGTTTAAGGGAGACGATAGCATAAAGAAACTGGATAATGAGTCGATGAACCAAGTTCAAGAAGGATGAAACAAACATTTTAGGAGGTCTCTCTCTATCTCCTTTTATTTTTAATTTTTTGTTTGACTTTCCTTTATTTTAGTACATGACAGTAGTTTATTGGTCATAATCTTAGTTCTCAATTGAATTAATATTTTGAGATAACCATGGTAAACTTAGATCAATCGAATTTAATTGATATTGTTTTAGATATGGTGTTGCCCTTTCGCCTTTTTCTTCTCTTCTGATTATTAAAATAGAATTGTTTCTTTCTGATTTTAGGCCCATCAGAGCCTACGAGCATAAAGCTTACTTCACATTCCCCATTTTCAACACCTCAAAAAAACACATTCCCCATTTTCATCGCTGCATCCCTAAAAAAAGTACTTTCATCGCCACTTCCACTTTCCATTATCGCTAACTAAAATGCTCCATCAAACATTAACGGTACATTTTTGCCTTCTCTTTCTTTTTACTTTTCATATCAGTCTATCGAAGGTTCAAATGAACATGTTTATATGTTCCTTCCATGGTTTTACTATTTCCCTTTCCATAGATTCTCCATCTATATAGTGATATAAACTCGAGTGCGGCTAATCTGCACCCGGGCTCAGCTGCACCCACGCTTAGAAAAAAATTCAAAAAAAATACTAGAAAAATTCAAAAAATTCCAATTTTTTTTTTGATGGTAGATAATTTGACGCGTGAGGTGCGCCCCAAAATTCAACTCATTTGAGCATCTGAGCAGCTCTCGGCAAAAAAGACAAAATCAGGGTCTGTAAAAATGTTTACTGTTCACGCACTGTTTTGATCCTGATTTGTCTTTTTTGCCGAGAGCTACTCAGATGTCCAAATAAGTTGAATTTTGGGGCGCACCGCACGCGTCAAATTATCTACCACCACAAAAAAATTTGGAATTTTTTGAATTTTTCTAGTATTTTTTTTGAATTTTTTTCTGAGAGGGAGCAGATGAGCCCGGGCACCGTTTTGAGTTTTCGTATAAATTCCCGTCGCAATGCACGGGATATTATCTAGTTTATCTTATCTGACAGTCCTAAAAAAGTACCATTGTACAGGTTATTACCGAGCAGGAAACAGACACATCTACCACCTTAGGAACTTGAAGCAAACGGATCGCCGGTCCCTAGAGGCGAAGAAGGAACCGGTTCAGCTCGTAAATTCAGAGAACGAACAGACCCTGTTGGCTCGCTTTTACCTGCAAAATGCGTATGTAGTCCAGCAAGTACGTGACACAACAAACTGAATCGAGGCTTCGCACCATGGGGGTGGGGAAGCAAGCATACTTGGAGATCTACGGCGTTACTAACAGTCCCTCTGAACATGAGTCACGAGGGAGCAAACTACTCCCTCCGTAAACAAAATATAAAAGCGTTTAAATTACTAGAATAGCGATCTAAATATTCTTAATACTCCTTTCATTTCTAAATATTTGTCTTTCTAATATTTCAATAAATGACTATATATGGAGCAAAATAAATGAATCTACACTTTAATATATCTCTAATATATGTCTGTATGTGATAGTCAATTTGAAATCTTTAAAAAGATAAATATTTAGGAATGGGAGTAAATGACATCAAACAAGGGCATGAGAGCAACTTCAATGGAGCGACCCATTTCGTCCGCCGCCGTCCGTTTGGATCGGCGCGGACAGAAGAGTCGGCCCAACGCGCCGACCCAAACGGACGCGCGTCCGATTTCGTCCGCCTGTCGACCCATTCCCGACCCATTTTTGAGCCGGATTTGCGTCGGCGCGGACACGAGACGGACGCGCGCGCTCCCCCTCTCTTCTCCCCGGGTCTGCTGGTCGGTGGCACATTGGCCACTCCACATCCAACAGCACACCCTCGCCCGCCTGCCTCGTCGCCGACGCCGCCGGCCATTTTTTTCGATAGAAAAGGATGCATAGATACTTCTAGCGTACACAGATAAAAGAAAATATCAACTACTCGTCGCTTTCCGACTCCGACTCGGTAATGTCCTCCTCCGACGTCTGAATGTAGGCGTCAGCATACTGCTCGTCCTCGAAGTCCCAACCTGACGTTTCTCGTAGCTTCATTTTCAATTGAGCGGCCTACTTCCGCGCACGCTTGTCCTCCCGATAGGCGGCTCGCTCCGTCCTCCCCGCCTCCCTCTCCGTCCTCCTTTGCTTATAGAACTGACGCTCGTCGACGATGTCCTGCGGGAAGCGTTCGTGCCACACCACCATGGCTTCCACGTCCATCTCGGCGTTGGCAAGGCGACGCTACCGCCTTCGATTACACGACGATCTTCGTCGATGAAAAGCCGTGGGAGAGGCGCGAGATCATACACCCGCTGGCTTGACACGTCAGGAAAATTCATCTGCTGACGAGGCCTAAGGAGGCGTCACGTCGCCACGTCGTGCGCGCGGGCCGCCTCCTCTGCGGTGTCGAAGGTGCCGAGGATGAGGCGTTTCGCACCAAACCAGATTTCGGAGGAGAAGACGCCAGAGCGGCGCTCGCGGACTCCGCGAAAATCCGAAGCGCCCAGGCGGCGAATCGACATGGTGGCGCAGAGGCGGCGAGAGGGGACGAGACGAGTGGGCGACGGACAGAGTGTGGAGGGAGTGCCTTCTTATAACAAGCGCCGGCCGCGGCGCGCGCGCGAACCTTTTCCGCATGCTGGAGCGCCAAAACCAGGGCGACAACATGGTCGCTGGCATGATCTAAGCGCGCGCGGTCATGAAATGGGTCGGTGCGTTGGACGCGCTGCCGACCCAAATTTAAAAGAAGGCGGACGTCGGGCGGGCGGCTGGCCTAAACAAACAAAAAACGAACAAAAGTACCGTCCGTTTGGATCGGGCCGTTGGAGTTGCTCTGAAAGAGTTGAAATTTGTGCCTCAACCACCTCTTTGCACAAGACCACACAGGCGTCTGGAAGGGAAATGACTCCACTTCCCTCAGACATCATCAGTTATATGCCTGTCAGCTACCATCAGAAAAATATATTGAGAAAATACAAGATGATGATCACTTGAACTGCACTCACCACTTAATCATTTCAAATACTCACTGGCAAACCAAATGTCCCACTAGTGGCAAAATTTGAGACAATTGCCCGATGGAAGCAGATAGCTGCAATCTGGTAAAGCTAACAAAGACTCGTCAACCGAGACACCTTCAACTCGTAGAGCAGCTACCAAAAAGGTCGCTTCTAATTTAACCTTAGGTACCAACTCAACTGAATGAAAAGCAGTAATTTCTACTAAATATGGATCGGAGGGAGTACCTGATTTAGCACAGCACACAAACAACCGAACACAAGCTTCATGTTTCATCTGATATAAAACAAAAGAAATAAAAAACAAAAGGAAAGGAAAAAAAGACATCTCTTCTAGCTGATTCAGGACAGCACACAAACAACCGAACAACACGAGCTTCGCCGGCTCGTAATGTCAAGCGACTTAAAACTAGAGGTTGCTACTAGCAGCAGAGGGTTCGATTATACACTCGCGGCGTTCTCAAAAAGGCTATAACCGAGTCCTTCAAAATGTGAAGGCACCAAGAGTTAGTTTATGCGTCTCTTCGCGACCTTCGGCGCGGTGCATCCTTGTCATCCTCCTTGTCACCGCTGCTTCCAGCGGCGGCATCAGGTACGACGGCACTGGGCTTCTTGGTCTCAGCAGCAGGCTTCACAGGTGCCTGAAAGAAGCAGAAGCTACGATCAGTCGTTTGGTTCAGGTTTTAAGCAGTATACAGCAATGGCAGGTGTCAAGAGAATATGGTACCACTGGCTTCTTGCCACCAAACAGGGCTCTGAAGAGTACAGTCACAATGACGACGATAACCGAGGCCAAAATCGAAATTGTAATGTTTGGCTGTGTCTCTCCCTTCTCAATCACATCCTGGGAAACAAAGAGAAATTAGATGTCATTTTTCAGAGAAGACACCAAACTGTTTGAACACAGGACATAAGAAAGGATTTTGAGCCCTACAATGATCTTGGTCTTGTATGGTTCCAAGAACGGGATGTCTGCAACTTTGTACAAAATGTCGAAGATCTTCTTCTGCAGTGTGCATACCAAATCAGTCAGTGATAACATGCAAGCAGAGATACAATGAAGGATTCAGTAAAAAATATTTGCTGGAGATATGGAACAAAACATGAGTTTGACAATGTCAAGAAAAGTTCGTTACTTCACTGAAGGAATGTCAAACATAATGTCTGGAAAACGCCAGAAGAATGAATTACCTGGATTTCAGAAAGGCCCTCTGATGCACCTGCTGCAGCCTCCTCAGCCTTCTGTTTTTCCTTCTCGGCATCAAACTTGGGCTTCCATGTCTTCTCCCGGACAGAGGTGGCTACCTTCTCATTATCGGCAATAAGAATGTTGTCAAATAGGATGGCGTCCTGCATTGTCCAGATCTCAATTCCAATAGCGGCAATTGGGTCAAAGTCAGGCTTGTCAAGCTCAAAGTACTCTGGGTTGGGGATTTCTTGGGGCTTCCAGATTCCCTTGTAGTTGGGGTTGTCAATCAGGGGGGCATGCCACTTGCCCTTGTAGGCAGGGTTATCCTTCATCGGCTTCTTCCATTCACCACATCCAGGTGCCACTTCGCACTTGGGGTTGTCCATCTTGGGTGCCTCCCATTCGCCATCCTCCTCATCATCCCAGTCCTCAGGCTTAGCAGCCTCTGGATCATCAATTTCCTCAGGCTCATCATCCAACCATCCTTCTGGCTTGGTGGCCTCCTCATCCACAATTTCCATTGGGGCATCCTCATCCCAGTCATCGGGCTTCACCGCAACTGGATCAGGGATCTTAGCTCTCTCGTCCCAGTCCTCTGGCTTCTTGTCGTCAGGGTCAGGAATAGTCTTTGATGGAATAAGTGCCGGCTCAAAATCATCAGCAGACAGGAAGTTTGCTTTGCTCTTCTCCACCCCATCCACCAAAATTCTGACCTCGTTATCCGGCTTCAAGATAGCCGTGTAGACATGAGAGAGCTTGTCATATGGGACAGAGGGTGGGGACTTGAGGTGATGTTCAACGTATTTGCCAGTCTTAGGGTTCTTGTGCTTCAGGATGAAGTGAACCTTGTTTGTTGAACCACACTTGTCAGGACCAAACATAATTGTGTACGGAGTATCATTATCAAAGTCCTTGGCGTTCCATCCGGTAGCCTGAGGACGGATGTACTTGATATAAGCACCTCCACACTCAAGGCCATTCTGAAGCCTCACTTCAAACTGCAGGACAACTGTCTCATCCTTCAAAATAACCGGGTGATCAAGTTCTTTGATTATGGCATATTTCCTGGCAGGCTCACTAACAAGGAGACCATAGTCTTCATGGCCATCACTCTTTGCGTGCTTCCATACACCTGCATGGCAGATTATATCAACACTTGATACATATAAGTGCTATACAAAAAGTATTGGGGAACAACAAATTTTGACAGGAAATGGAGTCGAATGGACAACAACAAGCTAGCTGCCTGGCAAAACCTAAACTAGGAAAGGCATGGGAAACAACGCATACAATCAAAGAACAAGAAGCATAAGTTCAACACATAACCCCAATTCATTAGGGGGGAAAGAGGGCATGAACATGAATGAACTATAAGACAAGACTTGCAAAGAACATGATTCTACAGCTAGCAGTCAACTAACGGTATACCATCACAAATCACCATTCCATTTGTATCATCAGAATCCCGATCAAAAAAATCAAGTCATAAGGTTGCCAAGCCATAAATCACCTAGTAATGTTACATGGTTAAGAGCAAGGTGCTGCATTTTCCGTCGACCATATGACATGCTTGCAAGGAAATGGAACATACAGCAACAATTTTAATTAACCTGATGCAGAATCATGTGGATATTGATATACAGACTCAAAACATACTGCCTTCGTTCCTCCGCATTGTTCTACCATACTGAAATGCCGAACTGACTACTAACAAGCTAACAACTGTTGAGCGCTTATCATCACCAACAAGCCCATGGCAGAGGAAGCGTAGCGGATCCGCACTAACGCATCACCATAGGTACGATAGGAACAAAGGCAATATCTGTCTGATACGTGCGGCACAACATGTAACATGTTCTGGATCTCACCCCCCCGAACGCATCGCTTGGGATAATTCCTCACTGCCTCAACTAAACCATTGCATCGAATTCCACATAAAATCGTCTCACAAAATTAGTAGATCAGATTCAGAACCTCATAAGCCAGTGGAACATCGCGCGTAACAGATCAGAAACCCAACCACCCGCTAAACCCACGCACGGATCTCTCACAGATGTAACAAAACAGGCAGGCAAACAATGTAAAGGCGAGAGAATTACCTTTATACTCCTCCTTGCCGGACACGATCCAGCTCCCGTCGAAGCTCTCGTTGAAGGACTCGTGGAACAGCTGCAAAACCACACGCAAAACATCACAAATCTCACCCAAAATTAAGCAAACAGAAAGAACTGGATGCGGCGGCACGGAGACGGAGAGATCAATTACCGGATCCGACGCGCCGATCTGCGCGAACAGCGCCGAGATCACCAGCAGGAGCACCGCGCGCCCTCCCATCATCCTCCTCCCCCGCGATCTCTCTGGAACTTCCACTGGTGTCGATCTTCGAAGCGACCGAGGCTGGGGGAGGAGACGGGCGTAATTGAAGGGGCGATGCGGAGGGGCTGGACGGCTGGGATGAGGCGGGGTGGAGGTTGCGACGGCCGAGATGCGCTGGGCGGGGAAGCTGTGCCGCGAGACGTGGCGTGAGTCGTTCCGGCCAATCAGGGGCTGCTTGGACGGGATGTTGGCCAACGGGAGGACGCCACGTACGCGTGCTGACGCCTGGACCCACCGCTGGCTCCACGTGGAAGCTTTGGGCGGTTTTTTCCTCTCACTGACTTTGTCAGATCTTCCTCGAGACTCGAGTGGCCTTCTCTTCTGTTCAAAACATGTCTTTTTTTAGCAACTAAAACACTTTATTCATACGCGGCTGGTGACAGAAAACCAACCCCCCCAAAGAAAAAACCACGGGAGTTCGTCCAACGCTCCGTCACAAGTGCAAATAAACTTGCATAGCATAAAATGTGCTGTAAAGTTAGCTCTTAAATATGTATTGGCGATGTAATAAAGCACGAAGAACAGCGTGAGTTTCAGAGATTCACCACCTCTTCTAAGCTATTAATCTCCACCTCCACACGTACGCAAACCATCTAAGCTTGGCAAACAACACACCTTCACGAAGAGCAAAGGCCTCCGCAGCAAGTGGATCTATAATGCTCTGTCATGGCTTGATCCAAGCGCCCAAGAAGGCCGAGGGGGATCTAGCGACCCCCCCCCCCCCACACACACACCTCACAGGTGTGCCTCCGTGGATATACCTGCATCAGTGTTGATTTTAATCCGCTCGGCATCCAGTGGTCACCGCACATAACCTGACAATCAAACAGAATAAGAGCGAAGGAAAGGGTGGTCTCCTATGCAGCGGGAAGTTGAGCCCTCGCCCAAAAAACTCTCGATGGAGCACATGCTCGTCGTCGGTCGGAGCTTCATTCCTGATAATCCTGTGCACCAGATCCACCGGCATTGGTTTCTTCGACACCAGTTGGTCGAGCTCCTCAATGCAGGCAGCCGACGGGAACCACTTCCTCCTGGTTTCGTTCACCACCCACTTCTTCGGCTCACCATCGGTAGTGGTCCTCTTCTGCTTCCGCTCTGCGGGCACGATCGCTTGGGTGGAGCACTAGACGCGGGTCTGCCACTGACCGGCCTTAGTCTTGGCCATCTCGACGGGTGCATAGAATTGAAGAAGGGAGGTGTGCAAGCTGCGTGGAGCGTGGCAATGGTGGAAGAGGCGAATAGACAGAATGCGCGGGGATGAAGAAGGAAGCAGAAGGAAACTTATCCTCTTTTCCCCCCTTTTAGAGTCGTGGCGGTTACTGTAATTCGGCGAGCCTCACGACACGACACGAGCCCCACGTCCTATGTGGTTTCACGTTTCGCGAGATGGGGATGAGGGATTCGAGGTGTCCTCATCATGATGAGCCGGAACCAACAGTCTAGTAGCCCGATCTAGCAAGACAAGACGAAACTGGCTCGTGACGTTTCCACCTACAGGCTACATGACATTAAACCTCGGACTGCGCAGACACACGAGTGGTAGATGAGCCTCAGGAGACAAACACAAGCCACAAGCCACATACAAGACTTAGCCGGAAGCTCTGAACTTAGGGAGCCCTCACCGTCCGTCCTACATTAACCAGGAAGTCTTTCCAAGAGCCTTTGTAGTGGGCAGGCCCGCGGGTATAAGGCCAAGCTGAAGGAAATATGCCCTAGAGGCAATAATAAAGTTGTTATTTATATTTCCTTATATCATAATAAATGTTTATTATTCATGCTAGAATTGTATTAACCGGAAACTTAGTACATGTGTGAATACATAGACAAACATAGTGTCCCTTCTATGCCTCTACTTGACTAGCTCGTTAATTAAAGATGGTTAAGTTTCCTAACCATAGACATGTGTTATCATTTGATGAACGAGATCACATCATTAGAGAATGATGTGATGGACAAGACCCATCCGTTAGCTTAGCACTATGATCGTTTAGTTTATTGCTATTACCTTCTTCATGACTTATACATGTTCCTATAACTATGAGATTATGCAACTCCCGAATACCGGAGGAACACATAGTGTGCTATCAAACGTCACAATGTAACTGGGTGATTATAAAGATGCTCTACAGGTGTCTCCGATGGTGTTTGTTGAGTTGGCATATATTGAGATTAGGATTTGTCACTCCGATTGTCGGAGAGGTATCTCTGGGCTCTCTCGGTAATGCAGATCACTATAAGCCTTGCAAGCAATGTAACTAATGAGTTAGTTGCGGGATGATGCACTACGGAACGAGTAAAGATACTTGCCGGTAACTAGATTGAACTAGGTATGATGATACCGACGATCGAATCTCGGGCAAGTAACATACCGATGACAAAGGGAACAACATATGTTGTTGTGCGGTTTGACCGATAAAGATCTTCGTAGAATATGTAGGAACCAATATGAGCATCCAGGTTCCGCTATTGGTTATTGACTGGAGATGTGTCTCGATCATGTCTACATAGTTCTCGAACCCGTAGGGTCCGCACGCTTAACGTTCGATGACGATTTGTATTATGAGTTATGTGATCTGATGTACCGAAGGTTGTTCGGAGTCCTAGATGAGATCAAGGACATGACGAGGAGTCTCGAAATGGTCGAGACGTAAAGATCGACATATTGGAAGGCTATATTCGGACATCGGAAAGGTTCTGAGTGGTTCGGGTATTTTTGGAGTACCGGAGAGTTACGGGAATTCGCTGGGGGAAGTATTGGGCCTTCATGGGCCTTAGTGGAAAGGAGAGAAGGGCCACAAGGGGAGGCCGCGCGCTGATACATCTGCAACGTATCTATAATTTTTTATTGTTCCATGCTATTATATTATATGTTTTGGATGTTTAATGGGCTTTATTATGCACTTTTATATTATTTTTGGGACTAACCTATTAACCGAAGGCCCAGTGCAAATTGTTGCTTTTTTGCCTATTTCAGTGTTTCGCAAAAAAGGAATATCAAACGGAATGAAACCTTCGCGCGGATCTTTTTGGAACAAACGCAATCTAGGAGACTTGGAGTGGACGTCAAGGAAGCAGCGAGGCGGCCACGAGGTTGGGCGGCGCGCCCAGGGGGGCCAGGCGCTCCCCCCACCCTCGTGGGCCCCTCGCAGCTGCACCGACCTACTTATTTCGCCTATATATACTCTTATACCCTAAAAACATCCAGGGGAGCCACGAAACCACTTTTCCACTGCCGCAACCTTCTATACCCGTGAGATCCCATCTGGGGACCTTTTTCGGCGATCTGCCAGAGGGGGATTCGATCACGGAGGGCTTCTACATCAACACCATAGCCTCTCTGATGATGTGTGAGTAGTTTACCACAAACCTTCGGGTCCATAATTATTAGCTAGATGGCTTCTTATCTCTCTTTGGATCTCAATACAAAGTTCTCCTCGATGTTCTTGGAGGTCTATTCGATGTAATTCTTTTTTGCGGTGTGTTTGCCGTGATCCGATGAATTGTGGGTTTATGATTAAGATTATCTATGAACAATATTTGATTCTTTTCTGAATTCTTATATGCATGATTTGATATCTTTGCAAGTCTCTTCGAATTATCAGTTTGGTTTGGCCTACTAGATTGATCTTTCTTGCAATGGGAGAAGTGCTTAGCTTTGGGTTCAATCTTACGGTGTCCTTTCCCAGTGATAGCAGGGGCAACAAGGCACGTATTGTATTGTTGCCATCGAGGATAAAAAGATGGGGTTTATATCATATTGCTTGAGTTTATCCCTCTACATCATGCCATCTTGCCTAATGCGTTACTCTGTTCTTATGAACTTAACACTCTAGATGCATGCTGGATAGCGGTCGATGTGTGGAATAATAGTAGTAGATGCAGAATCGTTTCGGTCTACTTGACACGGACGTGATGCCTATGTTCATGATCATGCCTAGATATCATCATAACTATGCGCTTTTCTATCAATTGCTCAACAGTAATTTGTTCACCCACCATGATATATGCTATCTTGAGAGAAGCCACTAGTGAAACCTATGGCCCCCGGGTCTACTTTACATCATATTATTTTCCCGTCAACTAGCTATTTCCGTCGCCATTTATTTTGCAATCTTTACTTTTCAATCTATACAACAAAAATACCAAAATATTTATCTTATTATCTCTATCAGATCTCACTTTCGTAAGTGACCACGAAGGGATTGACAACCCATTTATTGCGTTGGTTGCGAGGTTCTTATTTGTTTGTGTAGGTACTAGGCGACTTGCGTGTAGTCTCCTACTGGATTGATACCTTGGTCTCAAAAATTAAGGGAAATACTGACGCTACTTTGCTGCATCACCCTTTCCTCTTCAAGGAAAAACCAACGCATGCTCAAGAGGTAGCAAGAAGGATTTTTGGCGCCGTTGCCAGGGAGATCTACGCCAAGTCAAGATACCAAGTACCTATCACAAACTCTTATCCCTCGCATTACATTATTTGCCATTTGCCTCTTGTTTTCCTCTCCCACACTTCACCCTTGCCGTTTTATTCGCCTCTTTTCTGTTCGCCCTTCTTCCTTTCGTCTCTTTTTGCTTGTCTCTTGTGTGTCTGCTTGCCCTGATGGCCTTGCCTAAAAACGTTGATCCTCACCTTAGAAGGTTGGAAGAAATTGAGAACAACGTTAGAAGCTTCATGTCTTTGCAATTTGAGCATAATAATTTCTTCAGAAACGAGCTTAAAGAACAAAAAAGTTTTATGGAGTACATGAATAAAGAGCTTGATGATATGTCTAAGGAATTTTATGGTTTGAAATCTCAGTTTGCCCATCTTGAAAATTTAGTAGGCCAAATTTTGGATAAGCAAGCCACCTTAGTTAATAAGATGGCCGCTAAACCGGAAGATCTAGAGGATAATAATGATGAGGATCTAAAAGTGATTGGTGTGTCTCCTATTAAATCTTTGTTTGCCAATATGAATCTTAATAAAGATGGGACTGGAGATGAGTCAAATTTAGTTAGAAGGCATCCCAATGATTCAGAGTTTTTAGATCTTGATGCAAAAATTGGTAAAAGTGGGATTGTAGAGGTCAAAATTTTACATAGCAATGAACCCACTATTTTGGATTTCAAGGAATTTAATTATGATAATTGCTCTTTGATAGATTGTATTTCCTTGTTGCAATCCGTGCTAAAATTCTCCTCATGCTTATGATCAAAACAAAGCTTTTACTAAACATATCGTTGATGCTTTAATGCAATCCCATGAAGAAAAACTTGAATTAGAAGTTTCTATCCCTAGAAAACATTATGATGAGTGGGAACCTACTATTAAAATTAAGATTAAAGATCATGAATGCTATGCTTTATGTGATTTGGGTGCTAGTGCTTCCACGATTCTAAAAACTTTGTGTGATGTGTTAGGTTCCCGTGAATTTGATGATTGTTCTTTAAATTTGCATCTCACGGATTCCACCATTAAGAAACCAATGGGAAGGATTAATGATGTTCTTATTGTTGCAAATAGGAATTATGTGAAGGAAATATGCCCTAGAGGCAATAATAAAGTTATTATTTATTTCCTTATAATCATGATAAATTGTTTATTATTCATGCTAGAATTGTATTAACCGAAAACATAATACATGTGTGAATACATAGACAAACAAAGTGTCACTAGTATGCCTCTACTTGACTAGCTCGTTAATCAAAGATGGTTATGTTTCCTGACCATGAACAATGAGTTGTTATTTGATTAACGAGGTCACATCATTAGTTGAATGATCTGATTGACATGACCCATTCCATTAGCTTAGCACCCGATCGTTTAGTATGTTGCTATTGCTTTCTTCATGACTTATACATGTTCCTATGACTATGAGATTATGCAACTCCCGTTTACCGGAGGAACACTTTGGGTGCTACCAAACGTCACAACGTAACTGGGTGATTATAAAGGAGCATTACAGGTGTCTCCAAAGGTAGATGTTGGGTTGGCGTATTTCGAGATTAGGATTTGTCACTCCGATTGTCGGAGAGGTATCTCTGGGCCCTCTCGGTAATACACATCACATAAGCCTTGCAAGCATTACAACTAATATGTTAGTTGTGAGATGATGTATTACGGAACGAGTAAAGAGACTTGCCGGTAACGAGATTGAACTAGGTATTGGATACCGACGATCGAATCTCGGACAAGTAACATACCGATGACAAAGGGAACAACATATGTTGTTATGCGGTCTAACCGATAAAGATCTTCGTAGAATATGTGGGAGCCAATATGGGCATCCAGGTCCCGCTATTGGTTATTGACCAGAGACGTGTCTCGGTCATGTCTACATTGTTCTCGAACCCGTAGGGTCCGCACGCTTAAGGTTACGATGACAGTTACATTATGAGTTTATGCATTTTGATGTACCGAAGGTTGTTCGGAGTCCCGGATGTGATCACGGACATGACGAGGAGTCTCGAAATGGTCGAGACGTAAAGATTGATATATTGGAAGCCTATGTTTGGACATCGGAAGTGTTCCGGGTGAAATCGGGATTTTACCGGATTACCGGGAGGTTACCGGAACCCCCCGGGAGCCATATGGGCCTTCATGGGCCTTAGTGGAAAGGAGAAAGGGGCAGCCCAAGGTGGCTGCGCCACTTCCCCCTCCCCTAGTCCTATTAGGACTAGGAGAAGGTGGCCGGCCCCCTCTCTCTCTTTCCCCCCCTTGGGAATCCTAGTTGGAATAGGATTGGGGGGGAGTCCTACTCCCGGAAGGAGCAGGACTCCTCCTGCGCCTCTCTCCCTGGCCGGCGCCCCCCTCCCCCCTTGGCTCCTTTATATACTGAGGTAGAGGCACCCTAGAAACACACAAGTTGATCCACGTGATCTATTCCTTAGCCGTGTGCGGTGCCCCCTGCCACCATATACCTCGATAATACTGTAGCGGAGTTTAGGCGAAGCCCTGCTGCTGTAGTTCATCAAGATCGTCACCACGCCGTCGTGCTGACGAAACTCTACCCCGACACTGTGCTGGATCGGAGTCCGGGGATCGTCATCGAGCTGAAGGTGTGCTTGAACTCGGAGGTGCCGTAGTTTCGGTGCTTGATCGGTTGGATCGTGAAGACGTACGACTACTTCCTCTACGTCGTGTCATCGCTTCCGCAGTCGGTCTGCGTTGGGTACGTAGACAACACTCTCCCCCTCGTTGCTATGCATCACATGATCTTGCGTGTGCGTAGGAAATTTTTTGAAATTACTACGAAACCCAACATTATGTGCCCGTAGATTTCATTGTTCTTAATATAGATTGCAATCCTACATGTCCTATTATTCTTGGCAGACCTTTCCTTAGAACGATTGGTGCAATTATTGACATGAAAGAAAGAAATATTAGATTCCAATTTCCGTTAAGGAAAGGCATGGAATACTTTCCTAGAAAGAAAATTAAATTACCTTATGAATCTATTATGAGAGCCACATATGGATTGCATACCAAAGATGACAATACCTAGATCTATTCTTGTTTTTATGCCTAGCTAGGGGCGTTAAACGATAGCGCTTGTTGGGAGACAACCCAATTTTATTTTTGTTCCTTGCTTTTTGTTCCTGTTTAGTAATAAATAAATCATCTATCTTCTGTTATGATTGTGTTTTTATGTTTTAGTTAGTGTTTGTGCCAAGCAAAGCCTTTAGGATCTTCTTGGATGATTGTTATTTGATCTTGCTGAAAAAAACAGAAAGTATGCGCTCATGAGAATAATTTCCATTTTTAACCAGAGAGAGATAAAATACTGATTCTAACTGCAGTAGATCAATATACAAATTATTTAGGACGTCCTAATTTCTCAGGATTTTTGGAGTTACATAAGTATTCAAAACCTATAGATTAGTACAGACTTTTCTATTTTTGACAGATTCTGTTTTTCGTGTGTTGTTTGCTTATTTTGATGAATCTATGGCTAGTATCGGGGGGTATGACCAATATAAATAAAGAATGAGTTCATTAAAGTACCTTAAGCGGTGGTTTGTTTTCTTATACTAACGGAGCTCATGAGATTTTCTGTTTAAGTTTTGTGTTGAGAAGTTTTCAAGTTTTGGGTAAAGATTTGGTGAATTATGGAATAAGGAGTGGCAAGAGCCTAAGCTTGGGGATGCCCAAGGCACCCCAAGGTAAAATTCAAGGACAACCAAAAGCCTAAGCTTGGGGATGCCCCAGAAGGCATCCCCTCTTTCGTCTTCTTCCATCGGTAACTTTACTTGAGGCTATATTTTTATTCACCACATGATATGTGTTTTGCTTGGGGCGTCTTGTATGATTTGAGTCTTTGCTTTTTAGTTTACCAAAATCATCCTTGCTGTACACACCTTTTGGGAGAGATACACATGAATTTGAATTTATTAGAATACTCTTTGTGCTTCACTTATATCTTTTGAGCTAGATAATTTTGCTCTAGTGCTTCACTTATATCTTTTAGAGCATGGTGGTGGTTTATTTTATAGAAATTATTGATCTCTCATGCTTCACTTATATTATTTTGAGAGTCTTTTAGAACAGCATGGTAATTTGCTTTGGTTATGAAATTAGTCCTAATATGATAGGCATCCAAGATGGATATAATAAAAACTTTCATATAAAGTGCATTAAATGTTATGAGAAGCTTGATACTTGATAGTTGTTTTGATATATAAAGATGGTAATATTAGAGTTGTGCTAGTTGAGTAATTGTGGAATTGAGAAATACTTGTGTTGAAGTTGGCAAGTCTCGTAGCATGCACGTATGGTAAAATTTGTGTGACAAATTTGAAGCATGGGGTGTTCTTTGATTGCTTTCCTTATGAGTGGCGGTCGAGGACAAGCGATGGTCTTTTCCTACCAATCTACCCCCCTAGGAGCATGCGCGTAGTGCTTGGTTTTGATGACTTGTAGATTTTTGCAATAAGTATGTGAGTTCTTTATGACTAATGTTGAGTCCATGGATTATACGCACTCTCACCCTTCCATCATTCCTAGCCTCTTTGGTACCATGCATTGCCCTTTCTCACCTCGAGAGTTGGTGCAAACTTTGTCGGTGCATCCAAACCCCGTGATATGATACACTCTATCACACATAAGCCTCCACTACAAAAAAAGACACATCCGTGACAGTTTGGGCCAAACGAATTTTTTGTCATACTTATGACACTTCTATGACGATAATTGTGACAAAACCCGGTATCATCATAGATGTGGTGGGGTCCTACTTCTATGACAAAAAATCATGACATAAAATGAAGGAAATATGCCCTAGAGGCAATAATAAAGTTATTATTTATTTCCTCATATCATGATAAATGTTTATTATTCATGCTAGAATTGTATTAACCGGAAACATAATACATGTGTGAATACATAGACAAACATAGTGTCACTAGGATGCCTCTACTTGACTAGCTCCTTGATCAAAGATGGTTAAGTTTACTAGCCATAGACATGAGTTGTCATTTGATTAACGGGATCACATCATTAGGAGAATAATGTGATTGACATGACCCATTCCGTTAGTTTAGCACTTGATCGTTTAGTTTACTGCTATTGCTTTCTTCATGACTTATACATGTTCCTATGACTATGAGATTATGCAACTCCCGATTACCAAAAGAACACTTTGTGTGCTACCAAACATCACAACATAACTGGGTGATTATAAAGGTGCTCTACAGGTGTCTCCGATGGTGTTCGTTGAGTTGGCATAGATCGAGAATAGGATTTGTCACTCCGATTGTCGGAGAGGTATCTCTGGGCCCTCTCGGTAATGCACATCACTATAAGCCTTGGAAGCAATGCAACTAATGAGTTAGTTGCGGGATAGTGCATTATGGAACGAGTAAAAAGACTTGCCGGTAACAAGATTGAACTAGGTATTGAGATACGACGATCGAATCTCGGGCAAGTAACATACCGATGACAAAGCGAACAACGTATGTTGTTATGCGGTTTGACCGATAAAGATCTTCGTAGAATATGTAGGAGCCAATATGAACATCCAAGTTCCACTATTGGTTATTAACCGTAGACGTGTCTCGGTCATGTCTACATAGTTCTCAAACCCGTAGGGTCCGCACGCTTAACGTTCGGTGACGATCGGTATTATGAGTTTATGTGATTTGATGTACCGAAGGTAGTTCGGAGTCCCGGATGAGATCGGGGACATGACGAGGAGTCTCGGAATGGTCGAGACGTAAAGATTGATATATTGGACGACTATATTCTGACATCGGAAAGGTTCCGAGTGATTCGGGTATTTTTCGAAGTACCGGGAGTTACGGAATACGGGGAAGAAGTATTGGGCCTCATGGGCCAAGTGGTGGATGAGAGGAGGCAGGGCGCGCGGCCCCCCTAGCCCAAACCGAATTGGACTAGGGGGCCGGGCCTCCTTTCCTCCCTCTCCTTCCTTCTCCCCTTCCCCCTTCCTTTCCTCCTCCTAGTAGGAGTAGGAAAGGGGAGTCCTACTCCTACTAGGAGGAGGACTCCTCCTCCTGGCGCGCCCTAGGAGGGCCGGCCGGCCTCCCCTATTGCTCCTTTATATACGGGGCAGGGGCACCCTAGAGGACACAAGTTGATCATTGATCCCTTAGCCGTGTGCGGTGCCCCCCTCCACCATAATCCACCTCGATCATATCGTAGCGGTGCTTAGGTGAAGCCCAGCATCAGTAGCAACATCATCACCATCATCACGCCGTCGTGCTGACGGAACTCGCCCATGAAGCTCTGCTGGATCGGAGTTCGTGGGACGTCATCGAGCTGAACGTGTGCTGAACTCGGAGGTGCCGTGCGTTCGGTACTTGGATCGGTCGGATCATGATGACGTTCGACTACATCAACCGCAGTCTCATAACGCTTCCGCTTACAGTCTACGAGGGTACATGGACGATACTCTTCCCTCTCGTTGCTATGCATCACCATGATCTTGCGTGTGCGTAGGATTTTTTTTGAAATTACTACGTTCCCCAACAGCGGCATCCGAGCCAGGTTTATGCGTAGATGTTATATGCACGAGTAGAACACAAGTGAGTTGTGGGCGATACAAGTCATACTGCTTACCAGCATGTCACACTTTGGTTCGGCGATATTGTTGAATGAAGCGGCCCGGACCGACATTACGCGTACGCTTACGCGAGACTGGTTCTACCGACATGCTTTGCACACAGGTGGCTGGCGGGTGTCAGTTTCTCCAACTTTAGTTGAACCGAGTGTGACTACACCCGGTCCTTGTTGAAGGTTAAAACAACACTAACTTGACGAACTATCATTGTGGTTTTGATGCGTAGGTAAGAACGGTTCTTGCTCAGCCCGTAGCAGCCACGTAAAACTTGCAACAACAAAGTAGAGGACGTCTAACTTATTTTTGCAGGGCATGTTGTGATGTGATATGGTCAAGACATGATGCTAAATTTTATTGTATGAGATGATCATGTTTTGTAACACAGTTATCGGCAACTGGCAGGAGCCATATGGTTGTCGCTTTATTGCATGAAATTCAATCGCCATGTAATTGCTTTACTTTATCACTAAGCGGTAGTAAGAGTCGTGGAGGCAATAATTGGCGTGACGACAACGATGCTTCAATGAAGATCAAGGTGTCAAGCCAGTGACGATGGTGATCATGACGGTGCTTTGGAGATGGAGATCACAGGCACAAGATGATGATGGCCATATCATATCACTTATATTGATTGCATGTGATGTTTATCCTTTATGCATCTTATTGTGCTTGATTGATAGTAGCATTATAAGATGATCTCTCACTAAATTTCAAGATACAAGTGTTCTCCCTAAGTATGCACCGTTGCAAAAGTTCATCGTGCCGAGACACCACGTGATGATTGGGTGTGATAAGCTCAACGTTCTTATACAACGGGTGCAAGCCAGTTTTGCACACGCAGAATTCTCGGGTTAAACTTGACGAGCCTAGCATATACAGATATGGCCTCGGAACACTGAGACCGAAAGTTCGAGCGTGAATCATATAGTAGATATGATCAACATAGTGATGTTCACCATTGAAAACTACTCCATTTCACGTGATGATCGGTTATGGTTTAGTTGATTTGGATCACGTGATCACTTAGATGATTAGAGGGATATATATCTAAGTGGGAGTTCCTAAGTAATACGATTAATTGAACTTAAATTTATCATGAAGTTAGTACCTGATAGTATTTTGCTTGTCTATGTTGTTGTAGATAGATGGCTCATGCTGTTGTTTCGTTAAATTTTAATGCGTTCCTTGAGAAAGCAAAGTTGAAAGATGATGGTAGCAATTACATAGACTGGGTCCATAACTTGAGGATTATCCTCATTGCTGCACAGAAGAATTACATCCTGGAAGCACCGCTGGGTGCCATGCTTGCTGCAGATGCTACTGCTGACGTTAAGAACGTCTGGCAGAGCAAAGTTGATGACTACTCGATAGTTTAGTGTGCCACGCTTTACGGCTTAGAACCGGGACTTCAACGATGTTTTGAACGTCATGGAGCATATGAGATGTTCCAGGAGTTGAAGTTGATATTTCAAGCAAATGCCCGGATTGAGAGATATGAAGTCTCCAATAAGTTCTACAGCTGCAAGATGGAGGAGAATAGTTCTGTCAGTGAACATATACTCAGAATGTCTGGGTACTACAATCACTTGATTCAACTGGGAGTTAATCTTCCGGATGATAGTGTCATCGACATAATTCTTCAATCACTGCCAACAAGCTACAAGAGCTTCGTGATGAACTATAATATGCAAGGGATGGATAAGACAATTCCCGAGCTCTTCGTAATGCTAAAGGCTGCGGAGGTAGAAATCAAGAAAGAACATCAAGTGTTGATGGTCAACAAGACCACTGGTTTCAAGAAAAAGGGTAAAGGGAAGAAGAAGGGGAACTTCAAAAAGAACGGCAAACAAGTTGCTGCTCAGGAGAAGAAACCCAAGTCTGGACCTAAGCCTGAGACTGAGTGCTTCTACTGCAAACAGACTGGTCACTGGAAGCGGAACTGCCCCAAGTATTTGGCGGATAAGAAGGATGGCAAGGTGAACAAAGGTATATGTGATATACATGTTATTGATGTGTACCTTACTAGAGCTTGCAGTAGCACCTGGGTATTTGATACTGGTTCTGTTGCTAATATTTGCAACTTGAAACAGGGACTACGGATTGAGCGAAGATTAGCTAAGGACGAGGTGACGATGCGTGTGTGAAATGGTTCCAAAGTCGATGTGATCGCCGTCGGCACGCTACCTCTACATCTACCTTCGGGATTAATTTTAGACCTAAATAATTGTTATTTGGTGCCAGCGTTAAGCATGAACATTATATCTGGATCTTGTTTGATGCAAGACGTTTATTCATTTAAATCTGAGAAAAATGGTTGTTCTATTTATATGAGTAATATCTTTTATGGTCATGCACCCTTGAAGAGTGGTCTATTTGTGTTGAATCTCGATAGTAGTAATACACATATTCATAATGTTGAAACCAAAAGATGCAAAGTTGATAATGATAGTGCAACTTATTTGTGGCACTGCCATTTAGGTCATATTGGTGTAAAGCGCATGAAGAAACTCCATACTGATGGACTTCTGGAATCACTTGATTATGAATCACTTGGTACTTGCGAGCCATGCCTCATGGGCAAGATGACTAAAACACCGTTCTCCAGAACAATGGAGCGAGAAACAGATTTATTGGAAATCATACATACTGATGTATGTGGTCCAATGAGTATTGAGTCTCGCGGCGGGTATCGTTATTTTCTCACCTTCATAGATGATTTGAGCAGATATGGGTATATCTACTTAATGAAACATAAGTCTGAAACATTTGAAAAGTTCAAAGAATTTCAGAGTGAAGTGGAAAATCATCGTAACAAGAAAATAAAGTTTCTACGATCTGATCATGGAGGAGAATATTTGAGTTACGAGTTTGGTCTATATTTGAAACAATGCAGAATAGTTTCGCAACTCACGCCACCCGGAACACCACAGCGTAATGGTGTGTCCGAACATCGTAATCGTACTTTACTAGATATGGTGCGATCTATGATGTCTCTTACTGATTTACCACTATAATTTTGGGGTTATGCTTTTGAGACGGTTGCATTCATGTTAAATAGGGCACCATCGAAATCCGTTGAGACGACGCCTTATGAACTGTGGTTTGGCAAGAAACCAAAGTTGTCATTTCTTAAAGTTTGGGGCTGCGATGGTTATGTGAAAAAACTTCAACCTGATAAGCTCAAACCCAAATCAAAGAAATGTGTCTTCATAGGATACCCAAAGGAAACTATTGGGTACACCTTCTATCACAGATCCGAAGGCAAGACATTTGTTGCTAAGAATGGATCCTTTCTAGAGAAGGAGTTTCTCTCGAAAGAAGTGAGTGGGAGGAAAGTAGAACTTGATGAGGTAACTGTACCTGCTCCCTTATTGGAAAGTAGTTCATCACAGAAACCGATTTCTGTGACACCTACACCAATTAGTGAGGAAGCTAATGATGATGATCATGAAACTTTATATCAAGTTAAGAACCTCGTAGGTCAACCAGAGTAAGATACGCACCAGAGTGGTACGGTAATCCTGTTCTGGAAGTCATGTTACTTGACCATGATGAACCTACGAACTATGAAGAAGTGATGGTGAGCCCAGATTCCGCAAAATGGCTTGAGGCCATGAAATCTGAGATGGGATCCATGTATGAGAACAAAGTATGGACTTTGGTTGACTTGCCCGATGATACGTCTCCAACGTATCTATAATTTTTGATTGTTCCATGCTATTATATTATCAACCTTGGATGTTTTATATGCATTTATATGCTATTTTATATGATTTTTGGGACTAACCTATTAACCTAGAGCCGAGTGCCAGTTTCTATTTTTTCCTTGTTTTAGGGTTTTGAAGAAAAGGAATATCAAACGGAGTCCAAATGGAATGAAACCTTCGGAAAAGTTATTTTTGGAAAGAAAGCAATACATGAGACTTGGAGTGCACGTCAGGGGATCAACGAGGAAGCCACAAGGCAGGGGGCGCGCCCTCCACCCTCGTGGCTCTCCTGATGTATTTCTTCCTCCTATATATCTCCATATACCCTAAAACGACCAGGGAGCACAATAGATCGGGAGTTCCGCCGCCAGAAGCCTCCGTAGCCACCGAAAGCCAATCTAGACCTGTTCTGGCACCCTGCCGGAGGGGGAATCCCTCTCCGGTGGCCATCTTCATCATCCCGGTGCTCTCCATGACGAGGAGGGAGTAGTTCTCCCTCGGGGCTGAGGGTATGTACCAGTAGCTATGTGTTTGATCTCTCTCTCTCTCTCTCGTGTTCTTAATTTGGCACGATATTGATGTATCGCGAGCTTTGCTATTATAGTTGGATCTTATGTTTCCTCCCCCCCTCTACTCTCTTGTAGTGGATTGAGTTTCCCCTTCGAAGTTATCTTATCGGATTGAGTCTTTAAAGATTTGAGAACACTTGATGTATGTCTTGTCGTGCGTATCTGTGGTGACAATGGGATATCACGTGATTCACTTGATGCATGTTTTGGTGATCAACTTGCGGGTTCCGCCCATGAACCTATGCATAGGGGTTGGCACACATTTTTGTCATGATTCTCTGGTAGAAACTTTGGGGCACTCTTTGAGGTTCTATGTGTTGGTTGAATAATGAATCTGAGATTGTGTGATGCATATCGTATAATCAAACCCACGGATACTTGAGGTGACATTGGAGTATGTAGGTGACATTAGGGTTTTGGTTGATTTGTGTCTTAAGGTGTTATTCTAGTACGAACTCTAGGGCTGTTTGTGACACTTATAGGAATAGCCCAACAGATTGATCGGAAAGAATAACTTTGAGGTGGTTTCGTACCCTACCATAATCTCTTTGTTTGTTCTCCGCTATTAGTGTCTTCGGAGTGACTCTTTGTTGCATGTTGAGGGATAGTTATGTGATCCAATTATGTTATTATTGTTGAGAGGACTTGCACTAGTGAAAGTATGAACCCTAGGCCTTGTGTCAACACATTGCAATACCGTTTGTGCTCACTTTTATCATTAGTTACCTTGCTGTTTTTATATTTTCAGATTACAAAAACCTTTATCTACCATCCATATACCACTTGTATCACCATCTCTTCGCCGAACTAGTGCATCTATACAATTTACCATTGTATTGGGTGCGTTGGGGACACAAGGGACTCTTTGTTATTTGGTTGCAGGGTTGCTTGAGAGAGACCATCTTCATCCCACGCCTCCTACGGATTGATAAACCTTAGGTCATCCACTTGAGGGAAATTTGCTACTGTCCTACAAACCTCTGCACTTGGAGGCCCAATAACGTCTACAAGAAGAAGGTTGTGTAGTAGACATCACCCGATGATCGGCAAGCCATCAAAAATAAATGGATCTTCAAGAAGAAGACTGACGCTGACAGTAATGTTACTGTCTACAAAGCTCGACTTGTTGCGAAAGGTTTTTGACAAGTTCAAGGGGTTGACTACGATGATACTTTCTCACCCGTAGCGATGCTTAAGTCTGTCCGAATCATGTTAGCAATTGCTGCATTTTATGATTATGAAATTTGGCAAATGGATGTCAAAACTGCATTCCTGAATGGATTTCTGTGACGATCGGTATTATGAGTTTATGTGATCTGATGTACCGAAGGTAGTTCGGAGTCCCAGATGAGATCGGGGACATGACAAGGAGTCTCGAAATGGTCGAGACGTAAAGATCGATATATTGGACGACTATATTCGGACATCGGAAAGGTTCCGAGTGATTCGGATATTTTTCGGAGTACCGAGGAGTTACGGGAATACGGGGAAGAAGTATTGGGCCTCATGGGCCAAGTGGTGGAAGAGAGGAGGCAGGGTGCGCGCCCCCCTAGCCCAAACCGAATTGGTCTAGGGGGCCAATCCCCTTTCCTCATTTCCTCCCTCTCCTTCCTTCTCCCCTTCCCCCTTCCTTTCCTCCTCCTAGTAGGAGTAGCAAAGGGGAGTCCTACTCCTACTAGGAGGAGGACTCCTCCTCCTGGCGCGCCCTAGGAGGGCCGGCCGACCTCCCCCCTTGCTCCTTTATATACGGGGGCAGGGGGGCACCCTAGAGGACACAAGTTGATCATTGATCCCTTAGCCGTGTGCGGTGCCCCCTCCACCATATTCCACCTCGATCATATCATAGCGGTGCTTAGGTGAAGCCCTGCATCGGTAGCAACATCATCACCATCATCACGCCGTCATGCTGACGGAACTCTCCCGTGAAGCTCTGCTGGATCGGAGTTCGTGGGACGTCATCGAGCTGAATGTGTGCTGAACTCGGAGGTGCCGTGCGTTTGGTACTTGGATCTGTCGGATCGTGAAGACGTTCGACTACATCAATCGCGTTCTCATAACGCTTCCGCTTACGGTCTACGAGGGTACATGGACGATACTCTTCCCTCTCGTTGCTATGCATCACCATGATCATGCGTGTGCGTAGGATTTTTTTTTGAAATTACTACGTTCCCAATAGAAAAAGGGCTTTTCGTCCTGGGCGGGCCGGAGACGCAGCTGCATGACATTGTTTGGGCCGTCCATGACGGAAAAAACCGTGGTAGAAGTGAGGGCGAGGAAAATATCGAGGGAGTTCCCGGTTACGGTGGCTGGTCGGGGGCTGAGCGATGCATGTTTCTCTCGTACGTACGCGCGTGTGTGCGAGGCATTGCGCTCTAACTGAACCCAAGCGAGGCATTGGGCTCTAACTGAACCCGA
Source organism: Triticum urartu (assembly GCF_056163025.1). Lineage (NCBI taxonomy): Eukaryota > Viridiplantae > Streptophyta > Magnoliopsida > Poales > Poaceae > Triticum > Triticum urartu. The sequence goes on along the minus strand of NC_141878.1, from coordinate 78,583,443 downwards.
GTGATTGCACTGCAGGTTACGCGTTACTGAACCCGAGCGATCTATCGATGGCTGTTAACTGAACCCGATCGAGCGATTCCTTCGCTACTGCTGTTAACTGAAGCCGATCGATGCTGCCCCTGGATGAACAGTGAGCGTTGTTGGGGGGGGGGGGTGGATGAACAGTTCCCGGTGGGGGTTGGATGAACAGGAACCCGTGGTAGTAGAGGCCGTTGCCGCTGGATGAATAGTATCCCAATCGATCGAGCCGGTGGATGAAATAGGACCCCGTGGAGGGCTAGATGAATAGGACCCCGTGGAGGGCTGGTTGAACAGTAATCGGTGGAGGGCTGGTTGACTAGTAGCCGGTGGAGGGCTGGTTGAACAGTAGCCGATGGAGGGCTGGATGAACAGTAGCCCATGGAGGGGTGGTTGAACAGGACCCCGTGGAGAGGGCTGGTTGAACAGTAGTGATACATCTCCAACGTATCTATAATTTTTGATTGTTCCATGCTATTATATATTCTGTTTTGGATGTTAATGGGCTTTATTTTACACTTTTATATTATTTTGGGACTAACCTATTAACCCAAGGCCGAGTGCAAATTGCTGTTTTTTTGCCTATTTCAGTGTTTCACAGAAAAGGAATATCAAACGGAATCCAAACGGAATGAAACCTTCAGGCGAGTTATTTTTGGAACAAACATTATCCAGGGGACTTGGAGTGGACGTCAAGAAACAATCGAGGAGGCCACGAGGCAGGGGGCGCGCCTACCCCCTGGGCGCGCCCTCCACCCTTGTGGGCCCCTCGTTGCTCCACCGACCCACTTCTTCCTCCTATATATATTCATATACCATGAAAACATCTAGGAGCACCATGAAACCCTATTTCCACCGCCGCAACCTTCTGTACCCAAGAGATCCCATCTTGGGGCCTTTTTCGGAGCTCCGCCGGAGGGGGCATCGATCATGGAGGGCCTCTACATCAACTCCATGGCCTCTCCGGTGATGTGTGAGTAGTTTACTTCAGACCTTCGGGTCCATAGCTAGTAGCTAGATGGCTTATTCTCTCTCCTTGGATCTCAATACAATGTTCTCCTCGATCTTCTCGGAGATCTATTCGATGTAACTCTTTTTGCGGTGTGTTTGTCGAGATCCGATGAATTGTGGGTTTATGATCAAGTCTATATATGAACCATATTTGAATCTTCTCTGAATTCTTTTATGCATGATTGGTTATCTTTGCAAGTATCTTCGAATTATTAGTTTGGTTTGCCCTACTGGATTGATCTTTCTTGCAATGGGAGAAGTGCTTAGCTTTGGGTTCAATCTTGCGGTGCTCGATCCCAGTGACAGAAAGGGAAACGACACGTATTGTATTGTTGCCATCGAGGATAAAAAGATGGGGTTTATATCATATTGCTTGAGTTTATCCCTCTACATCATGTCATCTTACCTAATGCGTTACTCTGTTCTTATGAACTTAATACTCTAGATGCATGCTGGATAGCGGTCTGGAGTAATAGTAGTAGATGTAGGCATGAGTCGGTCTACTTGTCACGGACGTGATGCCTATATTCATGATCATGCCTAGATATTCTCATAACTATGCTCAATTCTATCAATTGCTCGATAGTAATTCGTTGACCCACCATAATACTTATGCTATCTTGAGAGAAGCCACTAGTGAAACCTATGGTCCCCGGGTCTATTCTCCATCATATAAGTTTCCAATCTATTTTACTTTGCAATTTTTACTTTTAATCTATATCATAAAAATACCAAAAATATTTATCTTATCATTATCATATCTCACTCTCGTAAGTGACCGTGAAGGGATTGACAACCCCTTTATCGCGTTGGTTATGAGGTTCTTATTTATTTGTGTAGGTACGAGGGACTTGCGTGTCGCCTCCTACTGGATTGATACCTTGGTTCTAAAAAACTGAGGGAAATACTTACGCTACTTTGCTGCATCACCCTTTCCTCTTCAAGGGAAAACCAACGCAGTGCTCAAGAGGTAGCAAGAAGGATTTCTGGCGCCGTTGCCGAGGAGTCTACGCACAAGTCAAGACATACCAAGTACCCATCACAAACTCTTATCCCTCGCATTACATTATTTGCCATTTGCCTCTCGTTTTCCTCTCCCCCACTTCACCCTTGCTGTTTTATTCGCCCTTTTTCTGTTTGCCTTCTCTAGTTTACCTCTTGTGTGCCCTTTCCTCGTGCGTTTCATTGCCATCATGTCTGAAACTGGGGAGGTTATCATTGATAATAATAATAATATGGAAAATGTTGATTACCCTCATGAAGAACCTACTATTTTGCACACTAAAAAGTTTCGAATCGGTAGTGGTAATATTATTGGGAAAGGAGTTATTCAATATTTATTTACTTGTGTAGGTGCTCTACCCACTATGGGAGGGTCTATTCTTCATAGGAATAGTAGTTTTGCGGATGCTATATCTTTTCTCATAGTTGAACTTGAAAGACAATTTCTTCATATGCACCCTTGCATCCAAAGGATTTTTCTAGAATTTTCTAATATTGAGCATTCTTCTGTTAAGCGAGCCGCTACTATCTTTTTAGCTCATGAGTTCAGATCTATAATAAGAGAAGCCAATGAAATTTTTGCGCATTATAGGGTGGACGCTGGCCGTCCTCCCATAGAAGCTATCCTTTTTTATCAAGAAGACATAATGCACTTACGATCTTTAGATCATGTGGCTTTTAATGAAAACCTTGGAAAAAGAGTCCCTACTGATGTGCTAGTTGATAGGATTTCTGAACTTAATAATAATTTTTCTATCCAGAATAATGGGTTAGGTTTTTCTCTTGAACATAAGCTCATGACTTTTTGCCAAAAGAATGCTTATAATGATGAATTGGTTGTGCAATATGAGGGGCCAAAGGAGGAACCAATACCTCCCGAGCTTGATCTTAGGGAATTTTGTCCCATTATATTTAGCCCTTTTGATTACTTTTGCTTACCACAAAGAAAACTTGAAGCTGAACGTAGGGAGTATGAGATGAGCTTTCGCTATTTATCTTATCATTATCATGGCAATACCTAGATCTATCCTTGCTTTTATGTCTAGCTAGGGGCGTTAAACGATAGCGCTTATTGGGAGGCAACCCAATTTTATTTTTGTTCCTTGATTTTTGATTATGTTTAGTAAAAAATAATTCATCTATCCTCTGTTTAGATGTGGTTTTATTCTTTTAATTAGTGTTTGTTCCAAGTAGAACCTTTGGGAAGACTTGGGGAAAGTCTTTGTGATCTTGCTGTAAAAAACAGAAACTTTAGCGCTCACGAGAATTGCTGACATTCTTTTATTGAAGAGCTCTATTTAGTTAATTCTTTTTGCAGATGATTAATAGATAAATTACTCACGTCCAGAAATTTATTTTAGAATTTTTGGGGTTCCAGAAGTAGTCGAAACCTACAGATTACTACAGACTTTTCTGTTTTTGACAGATTCTGTTTTTCGTGTGTTGTTTGCTTATTTTGATGAATCTATGGCTAGTAATAGAGTTTTTGAACCATAGAGAAGTTGGAATACAGTGGGTTTAACACCAATACAAATAAAGAATGAGTTCATTACAGTACCTTGAACTGGTAGTTTGTTTTCTTTTACTAACGGAGCTCATGAGATTTTCTATTTGAGTTTTGTGTTGTGAAGTTTTCAAGTTTTGGGTAAGGATTTGATGGATTATGAAACAAGGACTGGCAAGAGCCTAAGCTTGGGGATGCCCAAGGCACCCCAAGGTAAAATCCAAGGACAACCAAAAGCCTAACCTTGGGGATGCCCCGGAAGGCATCCCCTCTTTTGTCTTCGTCCATCGGTAACTTTACTTGGAGCTATATTTTTATTCGCCACATGATATGCGTTTTGCTTGGAGCGTCTTGTATGATTTGAGTCTTTGCTTTTTTACTTTACCACAATCATCCTTGCTGTACACACCTTTTGGGAGAGACACACATAAATTGGAATTTGTTAGAATACTCTATGTGCTTCACTTATATTTTTTGAGCTAGATAATTTTGCTCTAGTGCTTCACTTATATCTTTTTAGAGCACGGTGGTGGTTCTATTTTATAGAAATAATTGATCTCTCATGCTTCACTTATATTATTTTGAGAGTCCTTTAGAACACCATGGTAATTTGCTTTGGGTATGAATTTAGTCCTAATATAATAGGCATCGAAGATCGGTATAATAAAAACTATCATACAAAAAGTGCATTGGATATTATGAGAAGTTTGATACTTGATAGTTGTTTTGAGAGATGAAGATGGTGATATTAGAGTCATGCTAGTTAAGTAGTTGTGGATTTGAGAAATACTTGTGTTAAAGTTTGTGATTCCCGTAGCATGCACGTATGGTAAACTGTTATGTGATGAAGTCGGAGCATGATTTATTTATTGATTGTCTTCCTTATGAGTGGCGGTCGGGGACGAGCGATGGTCTTTTCCTACCAATCTATCCCCCTAGGAGCATGCGCATAGTACTTTGTGTCGATAACTAATAGGTTTTTGCAGTAAGTATGTGAGTTCTTTATGACTAATGTTGAGTCCATGGATTATACGCACTCTCACCCTTCCACCATTGCTAGCCTCTCTAATACCGCGCACCTTCCACCGGTATCACACCCACCATATACCTTCCTCAAAACAGCCACCATACCTACCTATTATGGCATTTCTATAGCCATTCCGAGATATATTGCCATGCAACTTTCCACCGTTCCGTTATTATGACACGCTTCATCATTGTCATATTGCTTTGCATGATCATGTAGTTGACATCGTATTTGTGGCAAAGCCACCATTCATAATTCTTTCACACATGTCACTCTTGATTCATTGCGTATCCCGGTACTCCACCAGAGGCATTCGCATAGAGTCATATTTTGTTCTAAGTATTGAGTTGTAATTCTTGAGTTGTAAGTAAATAAAGTGTGATGATGATCATTATTAGAGCATTGTCCCAAGTGAGGAAAGGATGATGGAGACTATGATTCCCCCAGAAGTCGGGATGAAACTCCGGACGATAAAAAGAAGAAAAAGAAGCCATAAAAAAGAGAAAAGGCCCAAATAAAAAAATGAGAGAAAAAGAGAGAAGGGACAATGTTACTATCCTTTTACCACACTTGTGCTTCAAAGTAGCACCAAGATCTTCATGATAGAGAGTCTGCTATGTTATAACCTTCATATACTAGTGGGAATTTCACATTATAGAACTTGGATTGTATATTCCAATGATGGGATTCCTCAAAATGCCCTAGGTGTTCATGAGCAAGCAAGTTGGATGCACACCCACTTAGTTTCTTTTGTTGAGCTTTCATACACTTCTAGTGCATCTGTTGCATGGCAATCCCTACTCACTCACATTGATATCTATTAATGGGCATCTCCGTAGCCCGTTGATACGCCTAGTTGATGTGAGACCATGTTCTCCTTTTTTGTCTTCTCCACAACCACCATTTTATTCCACCTATAGTGCTATATCCATGGCTCACGCTCATGTATTGCGTGAAGATTGAAAAGGTTTGAGAACATCAAAAGTATGAAACAATTGCTTGGCTTGTCATCGGGGTTGTGCATGATTTAAATATTTTGTGTGGTGAAGATAGATCATAGCCAGACTATATGATTTTGTAGGGATAACTTTCTTTGGCCATGTCATTTTGAGAAGACATGACTGCTTAGTTAGTATGCTTGAAGTATTACTATCTTTATGTCAATATTAAACTTTTGTCTTGAATCTTTCGGAAATGAATATTCATGCTACAATAAAGAGATTTACATTGAGAGTTTGCTAGAAAGCATTCCACATCAAAAATTCTGTTTTTATCATTTACCTACTCAAGGACGAGCGGGAATTAAGCTTGGGGATGCTGATACGTCTCCAACGTATCTATAATTTTTGATTGTTCCATGCTATTATATATTCTGTTTTGGATGTTAATGGGCTTTATTTTTCACTTTTATATTATTTTTGGGACTAACCTATTAACCCAAGGCCTAGTGCAAATTGCTATTTTTGGCCTATTTCAGTGTTTCGCAGAAAAGGAATATCAAACGGAATCCAAACGGAATGAAACCTTCGGGAGAGTTATTTTTGGAACAAACGTGATCCAGGGGACTTGGATTGGACGTCAAGAAACAATCGAGGAGGCCACGAGGCAGGGGGGCGCGCCTACCCCCCTGGGCGTGCCCTCCACCCTCGTGGGCCCCTCGTTGCTCCACCGACCTACTTCTTCCTCCTATATATATATATTCATATACGCCGAAAACATCCAGGAGCACCACGAAACCCTATTTCCACCGCCGCAACCTTCTGTACCCAAGAGATCCCATCTTGGGGCCTTTTCCGGAGCTCCATCGGAGGGGGCATCGATCACGGAGGGCCTCTACATCAACTCCATGGCCTCTCCGGTGATGTGTGAGTAGTTTACTTCAGAGCTTTGGGTCCATAGCTAGTAGCTAGATGGCTTCTTCTCTCTCTTTGGATCTCAATACGATGTTATCCTCGATCTTCTTGGAGATCTATTTGATGTAACTCTTTTTGCGGTGTGTTTGTCGAGATCCGATGAATTGTGGGTTTATGATCAAGTCTATCTATGAACAATATTTGAATCTTCTCTGAATTCTTTTATGCATGATTGGTTATCTTTGCAAGTCTCTTCGAATTATTAGTTTGGTTTGGCCTACTGGATTGATCTTTCTTGCAATGGGAGAAGTGCTTAGCTTTGGGTTCAATCTTGCGGTGCTCGATCCCAGTGACAGAAAGGGAAACGACACGTATTGTATTGTTGCCATCAAGAATAAAAAGATGGGGTTTATATCATATTGCTTGAGTTTATCCCTCTACATCATGTCATCTTACCTAATGCGTTACTCTGTTCTTATGAACTTAATACTATAGATGCATGCTGGATAGCAGTCGATGTGTGGAGTAATAGTAGTAGATGCAGGCAGGAGTCGGTCTACTTGTCACGGACGTGATGCCTATATTCATGATCATGCCTAGATATTCTCATAACTATGCTCAATTCTATCAATTGCTCGACAGTAATTCGTTCACCCACCGTAATACTTATGCTATCTTGAGAGAAGCCACTAGTGAAACCTATGGCCCCTGGGTCTATTCTCCATCATATAAGTTTCCAATCTATTTTACTTTGCAATTTTTACTTTCAATCTATATCATAAAAATACCAAAAATATTTATCTTATCATTATCATATCTCACTCTCGTAAGTGACCGTGAAGGGATTGACAACCCCTTTATCGCGTTGGTTGCGAGGTTCTTATTTGTTTGTGTAGGTATGAGGGACTTGCGTGTGGCCTCCTACTGGATTGATACCTTGGTTCTCAAAAACCAAGGGAAATACTTACGCTACTTTGCTGCATCACCCTTTCTTCTTCAAGGGAAAAGCAACGCAGGCTCAAGAGGTAGCAAGTAGCCGGTGGAGGCTGGATGAACAGGAGCCCGTGGATGAACAGTCGTAGGTGGAGGCTGAAGTAGGTCGACAGTGGATGAACAGTAGCCCGTGGAGGCTGGAGGAGGTCGACGGTGGAGATGAACAATATCTCGTGGTGTCCCGTTTGCGGTACGGCACACCCCTCCCGATGAACAGGACCCCCGTTTTGATCGTAGCGCTCCAACACAAGTCTGTTTCCTCCGTTTTGCGGTACGCCACACCCCTCCCAATCAACAGGACCCCGTTTCGATCGTAGGAGGTCTGTTTCCTCCGTTTTGTGGTACGCCAGCCCCCTCCCGATGAACAGGATCCCGTTTCCACCGTGGCCGGTTGAACACAAGGCCGTTTCCTCCGTTCTGCGGTACGCCAGGCCTCGTTTCCATCGGCTGTTCCGTCCAAGCCGGTTGGCTCCCGACGAACAACACGCGTTCCGTTGCCTCCCGATGAACACGACGCATTCCGTTGCCTCCCAATGAACACGAGACGACGCAGTTTCTCCATTCCGACCTAGCCACAGCCATGTACACGAGCCCTGTCCATACGTATGTGCGAGGAGGCGTTCGAGACCCCGCCCGTATGTACGTACATGGCCGTATTTACTGTCTTGCACCCTGGCCGCTGTACGTACGTGTACATGCTACGTGCGCGCCTCTACTACCACACATGCGCGCCTCTACTACCACACGTGCGCGCATCTACTACCACACGTGCGCGCCTCTACATCGACCAGTATGTACGTACACGTTCGCGACCAGAATGACAACGCTAGTATGCTTCGACCGGGTGGGTCCCGACTGTCAGACACTTCCTTGCGTGTGAAGATGTAGATGGTGGGTCCCAGCAGTCAGGGGTGCGAATCATTTTTTTGCCCGTAATATGGACGCACTTCATTGCATGCGAAGATGTAGCTGGTGGGTCCCAGCAGTCAGGGGGGAAACGTTTTTTTTTCATGAAATACGATGGCCCGTCCGGTGGGTCCCTGCTATCAAGTGGAGGAATCATTATTTTCCGCAAAATAACGAGACACTTCCTTGCTACGGCCATGGACCCAGCTGTCAGCCTCTCCACGTATAGTACTCTTTCAATGGAAGTCGTTCCTTGACCATGTTGACTACGCCGCGGCGAGAGCACCAGGGCGGTGGACGACGGCGAGGCCTAGGAAGGGGACGACGCGGAGCCGGCAAAGACGCGGCAGTGGATGCCCACGCGGAGAGGAGTACGAGAGTTCACTGGTTCGGCTGCGGTGTGGGGCTGTCGTCGCCGTAGGGCCTGGCCAGCGGTGGGAGTAGTAGGGGGCAGTGAGGCCTCCGCGGCATCACAGCCGACCACGGGAAGCAGGAGCATGCGGCATGACCGGCGCTGGTTTGGGCGGCTGGAGCAACAAGACCAGAGGTTGAAGAAGCACTACCACCGTTGGATGGACCTCGTACGGTCACTGGAGCTAGAATCGTTCATATTGACTAATTTGACAAAGCCCTCCATCCCCGTCAACTTAGTAGGCCCACAAGTCAGCCTCCCACTATGGTGGGTCCCAGCTAGCAGGGGGTATTCATTTTTGTGTGCGTAATAAGTAGGCAGTTCCTTGCGTGCGAAAATATAGCTGGTGGCTCCGACCTGTCAGCGGGGGGAACATTTTTTTTGCGAAATACAGAGGCCCTTCCGGTGGGTCCCAGCTGTCAGGTGGAGGAATCATTATTTTGCGCATAATAAGGAGGCATTTCCTTGCGTGCGGCCGTGGACCCAGCTGTCAGCCTCTCCACGCACAGTCTACTTCCGATGGATGTTGTTCGTTGACCATGTTAACTATTCCGCGCCGAGCGCATCCAAGGTGGTAGACGACGGCGAGGCCCCGGACAGCAACGAGCTGGAGATGGGAAGCCGCGGGAGTAGAGTCGTAGACGGAGAGGTGTACGAGGGTTAACTGATTCTGGTGCGGTGTGGTTCGGCAGTCGGTGGATAAGAACATGAGGTGTGGAGGGATGGAGGGATGGCCTGGCCAACATGGGGTAGCGCTTCACAACGAAGCATGCTAAATAGAGCTGCTAGCAGCATGAGGCGGGAGTAGGTGGTCCCGGCAACGCTGGAGGAAGAAGACGAGAGATTGAAGATGGATGCCGGTCGTTGGATGTAAATCCAACGGCTAACGATGTCAGAATCATTTGTTGATTAAGTTGACAACGACTTGCGTTGGCTTCGACCTATTGGCCCACATTTCAGCCTCCAAAAATGTGGCACATATTCAACCCATTTTTTTTTCAGAATTCACAGTCAATTTGATCTTTTTTTAGAATTACAGTCCATTTGCTGGGCTGGGTGAACAAATAATGTAGCGTCCATGTGGCCCATTTATTTTTCTCATAAAAAATTACAGGTCATTTGCCCTTTCTCGAAATACATGACTTTGCTGGGCTGATTCTAATTATAATGTTGGGTTGAGCGCAAAAATGTTATCAATAAATAAACAGGGGCTGAGCATTTTGTTATAAATATATTTAAATATTAAGTGATTTATTATTACATTGGTCTTTAAATCTTACCAAGCTTTTGTACACAATCACCAGGATTTTCGTTGCCAAAAAATCCATTATTTTATTGTTAAAAAATTATTTTTCTAAGTTAATAAGATGTGGGATATTATTTTCTTAGATATGTAAGTATCTGTTAAATATATGATGACAATAAAAATAATATATAATAATATATAAAATAATTTAAATATATAATATAGTTAGAAGGGAAACAAAAGTTGGACCACACATTCCTATTCTTATATAGAAAAATAGAACAAACCTCTGCGTTTTCTTTTAAAAAATACATAAATTGGGCTGCCGATGTTTCAGGAAAAATAAAACCTCGGATGGAAGGTCCATAGGCCGGTCGATACATGACGGTCCTCAAAAAAATACAAACCGGCATGTTGTGGGCTACGCATGTTAAAAAAGAAAGCCTAGACGGGGCAGTCCAAAACCCAGCGGATACTTGCTGCCCCAGTGATGATAAATGATACTACCCGCCAGCTCCACAGCTTCATTGTGAATTTATCTCCTACGTTGAAGCACCTAAAAAGAGTAACTATGTTGACAAACCCATGGGCCCCAATGTCAGTATAGCATTAGGAGGAAGTTTTTTTTTGATGAGGCACTTGCTTGCGTACGACCATAGACATGGTGGGTCTTGACTGTCCGCCTTTCCATGTACAATCCTCTCTAGATTTCTCTCGTTTGTTCAGCATGTTCACAACGGCAGACAGCGGTGCCGCGGCGAGCGCACAAAGGCGCAGGAGGTGATCGGACCACCCAAGGCAGTGCCTTATTTGTAATGAAAGTACTGAACTAGCCCAGTGGCCAAGTGACACTACCCGACAGTTGTTCCGCCTGGGTTCGATTCCAGCTGATGCAGGGAAAATTTCTCCAATTTTTTGCCTCTGCCATTATTGACATGTGGGCCCCCATTGTCATCTACGCACACCACGTCCAACACTTGCCAAAACTTCATCCCTCATTTTCTCTATTTTTCGCACACTCGACATTGTGTGAGCATTTTGAAAATAGCATATCTTTTTGACTGTGCATCATATGAAGATGTGCTATGCATGAATGTTGATCAACATGATGTTAACTGGCTGGTAGTTCCATTTTCGACCATGAATACAACTTCCAACATGATGTTAACCCTGTTTGAAAAGGCCGTGTTAATATAAATGCTCTGCCTCTGAAAGTTGCAGTTTCTTATCTGAAACTGAACTTGCAGTTTCTTATCTGAAACTGAAACTTGCAGTTTCTTCTTTGAGAATCACATTGTCTGCACTTTTATACTCCTATGAAACTACATTTTTTGAAGTGCTAAAAATAGATCTCTAGAATTCATAAAATACTTCATATGCTCAATAGTGCAAATATGAAATTCAAAAGACATTCATATCTGAAAGTACTCTCAAAATACACAACACAAAACACAATTCACAACCTGCAAATACTGACAACCCTAAGGTCCTCCTGACAATTCATAACCTGCCCGACTATTGGGATGGGGGGCAGTCCCCTCATATTCCTCAGCGGCAGACAGCCGCCCCGTGAGACGATGTGAACAGCGAGGGAGAGGATGGCGGGGAAGCATCGTCGGGCCAACTGCTTTCCCCCTCTTGTAGCTGGGTTCGGTCGACGAAGACTCCACCGGCTCGCTCTGGCACGACACCCTCACAAACGGCACCCTGTAGATGCTCGATCCTTCAATCTCTGGTGGATGCTCCATCTGGGATCGATACTCCCACCATCGCTCCCTCACGATCGGATTCGGTGTATCTGTTTGCTCCATGGCCCAAAGGAGCAGCTCTATGTACTCCCGCGCGACTCCTTTCGGGAGTATCGCCGCCTTTTCGCTCTATTGCAGATATTTGGCCATAGATGTCCCCGTCACCGCTAGTTGGTCCTTGTTGTCAAACTAAGACTGTATGTCCAACATCCTAACTAGCTTCGCAGGGTCGCCTGATACGTCTCCAACGTATCTATAATTTTTATTGTTCCATGCTATATTATATCCTGTTTTGGACATTATTGGGCTTCATTATACAATTTTATATTATGTTTGGGACTAACCTATTAACCGGAGGCCCAGCCTAGAATTGCTGTTTTTTTTCCTATTTTAGGGTTTCGCAGAAAAAGAATATCAAACGGAGTCCAAACGGAATGAAACCTTCCGGAACGTGATTTTTGGAATGAACATGATCCAGAGGACTTGGACCCTATGTCAAGCAATCAACCGGGAAGGCACGAGGTAGGGGGCCGCGCCTACCCCCCAGGCGCGCCCTCCACCCTCGTGGGCCCATGTTGCTCCACCGACGTACTCCTTCCTCCTATATATACCTACGTACCCCCAAACTACCAGATACGGAGCCAAAACCCTAATTCCACTGCCGTAACTTTCTGTATCCACGAGATCCCATCTTGGGGCCTTTTCCGGAGCTCCGCCGGAGGGGGTATCGATCACGGAGGGCTTCTACATCAACACCATAGCCTCTTCGATGAAGTGTGAGTAGTTTACTTCAGACCTACGGATCCATAGTTATTAGCTAGATGACTTCTTCTCTCTTTTTGGATCTCAATACAAAGTTATCCCCCTCTCTTGTGGAGATCTATTCGATGTAATCTTCTTTTGCGGTGTGTTCGTTGAGATCGATGAATTGTGGGTTTATGATCAAGTTTATCTATGAATAATATTTGAATCTTCTTTGAATTATTTTATGTATGATTGGTTATCTTTGCAAGTCTCTTCGAATTATCAGTTTGGTTTGGCCTACTAGATTGATCTTTCTTGCAATGAGAGAAGTGCTTAGCTTTGGGTTCAATCTTGCGGTGTCCTTTCCCAGTGACAGTAGGGGCAGGAAGGCACGTATTGTATTGTTGCCATCGAGGATAACAAGATGGGGTTTATATCATATTGCATGAGTTTATCCCTCTACATCATGTCATCTTGCTTAAAGCGTTACTCTGTTCTCTTGAACTATACTCTAGATGCATGCTGGATAGTGGTCGATGTGTGGAGTAATAGTAGTAGATGCAGGCAGGAGTTGGTCTACTTGTCTTGGACGTGATGCCTATATACATGATCATACCTAGATATTCTCATGACTATGCTCAATTCGATCAATTGCTCAACAGTAATTTGTTCACCCACCGTAATACTTATGCTCTCGAGAGAAGCCTCTAGTGAAACCTATGGCCCCCGGGTCTATTTTCCATCATATTAATCTTCCAATACTTAGTTATTTCCTTTGCCATTTATTTTACTTGCATCTTTATTTCTCTTTATCATAAAAATATCAAAAATATTATCTTATCATATCTATCAGATCTCACTCTCGTAGGTGACCGTGAAGGGATTGACAACCCCTTTATCCCGTTGGTTGCGAGGAGTTTATTTGTTTGTGTAGGTGCGAGGGATTCGTGCGTGGCCTCCTACTGGATTGATACCTTGGTTCTCAAAAACCGAGGGAAATACTTATGCTGCTCTACTGCATCACCCTTTCCTATTCAAGGGAAAACCAACGCAGTGCTCAAGAGGTAGCAAGAAGGATTTCTGGCGCCGTTGCCGGGGAGTCTATGCAAAAGTCAACATACCAAGTACCCATCACAAACCCTTATCTCCCTCATTACATTATTTGCCATTTGCCTCTTATTTTCCTCCCCCCACTTCACCCTTGTCGTTTTATTCGCCCTCTCTCTCTCCGTCCTCCCTATCTTTCTCTATTCGCCTCTTTTTGCTCGTTTCTTGTTTGCTTGTGTGTCGGATTGCTTGTTGTCGTTATGGCTAGTCCCCTATCTTCTCCGTTTTCTCCCGAAAATTAAGTTCTTAATTTTAAGCAAAGGGAAGGAGAAAACCTAAAAGATGCTTGGTATAGAATTTGCAATGCTCAAAATAGATCTACTAGGAAGCAATCTACTTCTATTCTTCTTCGCAATTTTTACATAGGTGCTATTTCTTGGCACAGATACATCCTTGATACCATTACCGGAGGGAACTTATTGGGTAGCCACACTTTTGATTCCTATAATGCTATGATAGATTTGTTTGGCTCACCTCCTCTTTTGGTTAATGGAACTATGTTAACTTTGGAGCATGTAATGCAAAAACTTGAAATTATTGAAAATAAAGTTGCTACCATAGAGTTAATTGAAAATTTTGATAAAAATATCCAAAACCAAATTACTCAATATGGATCTAAAGTAGGAGTCACTTTGAAAAATATTAAGGAGAAGGAACCCATAGTTAATGAAAGAATAAATCATGATTCCACTAGAATCGATAAACTTGAGGGTATCATTACCAACTTGGGAACTGATTTTTCTTCCTTAAAGAACACCCCAAGTCCTCCAACTAAAATTTCCAAGCTTATGTATGTTCCTAAAAATAAGGGTGAATCCTCTAGCAAAGAAACTGCGGATCTCAAATCTATAAGTATTCACCCTAATCTTTTTACTATCATTAAGGAACCATTTGCTACTAATGATTTTTTCAATTTTGTGCCTAGAATTTTGATTATTTATAAAAGGAAAGAAACTCCTAAAGGTGATAGATGTCTCATTAAATAATTACCAACTAAAGATACCTAGATCTATCCTTGCTTTCATGCCTAGCTAGGGGCGTTAAACGATAGCGCTTGTTGGGAGGCAACCCAATTTTATTTTTATTCCTTGATTTTTGCTCCTGTTTATTAATAAATAATTTATCTAGCCTCTGTATTGGTTGTGTTTTTGTGTGTTTAATTAGTGTTTGTGCCAAGTAGAACCGTTGGGAAGACTTGGGGAAAGTCTTTTTAATATTGCTGTAAAAAACAGAAACTTTAGCGCTCACGAGAACTGCTTCCATTTTTATTTGGAAAATGCTATTTAGTTAATTCTTTTTGAAGATGATTAATAGATAAACTAGTCACGTCCAGAAATTTATTTTAGAATTTTTGGGGTTCCAGATCTTGCGTTAGCTACAGATTACTACAGACTGTTCTGTTTTTGACAGATTCTGTTTTTTCGTGTGTTGTTTGCTTATTTTGATGAATCTATGACTAGTAAAATAGTTCATAAACCATAGAGAAGTTGTAATACAGTAGGTTTAACACCAATATAAATAAATAATGAGTTCATTACAGTACCTTGAAGTGGTGTTTTGTTTTCTTTCGCTAACGGAGCTCACGAGATTTTCTACTTTAAGTTTTGTGTTGTGAAGTTTTCAAGTTTTGGGTAAAGATTTGATGGATTATGGAACAAGGAGTGGCAAGAGCCTAAGCTTGGGGATGCCCATGTAACCCCCAAGATAATCTAAGGACACCGAAAAGCCAAAGCTTGGGGATGCCCCGGAAGGCATCCCCTCTTTCGTCTACTTCTATCAGTAACTTTACTTGGAGCTATATTTTTATTTACCACATGATATGTGTTTTCCTTGGAGTGTCTTGTATTATTTGAGTCTTTGTTTGTTAGTTTACCACAAGCATCCTTGCTGCACACACCTTTTTTAGAGAGACACTCATGATTCGGAAATTGTTAGGATACTCTATGTGCTTCACTTATATCTTTTGAGTTATATAGTTTTTGCTCTAGGGCTTCACTTATATCTTTTAGACCACGTTGGTGGATTTGTTTTATAGAAACTTTTGTTCTCTCTTGCTTCACTTAGATTATTTTGAGAGTCCTACAAAACAGCATGGTAAATTGCTTTAATTATGTTAGGCATTCAAGATTAATAATAAAATTTTCTTATGAGTGTGTTGAATACTATGAGGAGTTTGATACTTGATAATTGTTTTGAGATATGGAGATGGTGATATTAGAGTCATGCTAGTTGAGTAGTTGTGAATTTGAGAAATACTTGTGTTAAAGTTTGTGATTCCCATAGCATGCATGTATGGTGAACCGTTATGTGATGAAGTTGGAGCATGACTTATTTATAGATTGTCTTCCTTATGAGTGGCGGTCGGGGACGAGCGATGGTCTTTTCCTACCAATCTATCCCCCTACGAGCATGCGCGTAGTACTTTGCTTTGATAACTTGTAGACTTTTGCAATAAGTATATGAGTTCTTTATGACTAATGTTGAGTCCATGGATCATACGCACTCTCACCCTTCCACCATTGCTAGCCTCTCTAATACCGCGCACCTTTCGCCGGTATCATACACCCACCATATACCTTCCACAAAACAGCCACCATACCTACCTATCATGGAATTTCCATAGCCGTTCCGAGATATATTGCCATGCAACTTACCACCATTCCGTTTACTATGACACGCTCCATCATTGTCATATTGCTTTGCGTGATCATGTAGTTGACATTGTATTCGTGGCAAAGCCACCGTTCACAATTCTTTCATACATGTCACACTTGATTCATTGCATATCCCGGTACACCACCGGAGGCACTCACATAGAGTCATATTTTGTTCTAAGTATTGAGTTGCAAGTAAATAAAAAGTGTGATGATCATCATTTTTAGAGCATTGTCCCAAGTTAGGAAAGGATGATGGAGACTATGATTCCCCCACAAGTCGGGATGAGACTCCGGACTAAAAGGCCATAAAAAGAAAGAAAGAGAAAAGGCCCAAAAAAACGAGAGAAAAAGAGAGAAGCGACAATGCTACTATCCTTTTACCACACTTGTGCTTCAAAGTAGCACCAAGATCTTCATATAGAGTCTCCTATGTTATCACTTTCATATACTAGTGGGAATTTTTCATTATAGAACTTGGCTTGTATATTCCAATGATGGGCTTCCTTAAAATGCCCCAGGTCTTCGTGAGCAAGCGAGTTGGATGCACACCCACTTAGTTCTTTTTGTTGAGCTTTCATATACTTATAGCTCTAGTGCATCCGTTGCATGGCAATCCCTACTCACTCACATTGATATCTATTAATGGGCATCTCCATAGACCATTGATACGCCTGGTTGATGTGAGACTATCTTCTCCCTTTTTGTCTTCTCCACAACCACCATTCTATTCCATCTATAGTGTCTATGTCCATGGCTCACGCTCATGTATTGCGTGAAGATTGAAAAAGTTTGAGAACATCAAAAGTATGAAACAATTGCTTGGCTTGTCATCGGGGTTGTGCATGATTTAAATATTTTGTGTGGTGAAGATAGAGCATAGCCAGACTATATGATTTTGTAGGGATAACTTTCTTTGGCCATGTCATTTTGAGAAGACATGACTGCTTAGTTAGTATGCTTGAAGTATTACTATCTTTATGTCAATATTAAACTTTTATCTTGAATCTTTCAGAAATGAATATTCATGCTACAATAAAGAGATTTACATTGAGAGTTTGCTAGAAAGCATTCCACATCAAAAATTCTATTTTTATCATTTACCTACTCGAGGACGAGCGGGAATTAAGCTTGGGGATGCTTGATACGTCTCCAACGTATCTATATTTTTTGGTTGTTCCATGCTATATTATATCCTGTTTTGGACATTATTGGGCTTTATTATACACTTTTATATTATTTTGGGACTAACCTATTAACCGGAGGCCCAGCCCAGAATTGCTGTTTTTGCCTATTTTAGGGTTCCGCAGAAAAAGAATATCAAACGGAGTCCAAACGGAATGAAACCTTCGGGAACGTGATTTTTGGAACGAACATGATCCAGAGGACTTAGACCCTACGTCAAGCAATCAACCAGGAAGGCACGAGGTAGGGGGGCACGCCTACCCCCCCATGCGCGCCCTCCACCCCCGTGGGGCCCATGTTGCTCCACTGACGTACTCCTTCCTCCTATATATACCTACGTACCCCCAAACTCAGGCTGGACGCGGTCCGAGCTGGTCCGGTCTTTGACTGAGCCGTGCTTTGGACCGTTCGCGGCCGGTCCGGACCGGACCGGACCGAGCTGCCGAGCGGTCCACTTTCTCGAGACCGGATCAACAGCACCTCAGCTCGGTGAGGCCCGAGAGGACCGAATGGACCGGGAGCTGGATCTGTTCATTTGAAGTAGTACGTGATGCTAGCACACTAGAAGGCAGCTAGATCGATTCATTTTCAAGCAGTACGCGCAAGCTAGCACACTAGCAGTCACCTGGATCGATTTATTTGTGCACGTGCAAGCCGGCAGGCAGCTGGATCGATTCATTTCAGGCAGGCTGCTGGATCGATTCATCTGAAGCAGTGCATGCAAGCTAGCTAAAGAAGAAGCTGGATTGATTTATTTGTAGCAAAACAAGCAGGCAGCTTGATTGAGCATTTTTGCCACTGTCGGGAGGCTGCTGAATTTTGGACATCAAAACACTGAATTTTAACAGCAACAAATAGCATGTTTCACATCCACACTTCAAACATGAGTTCATATCATCATTGAATGACACGATTACAAACTTGCGATGATATTTCATAGTTCATAACAATTGCAAGTTCCAACATATCATCATTGGATGGATTCCCTTAGCTTTCTTGTTCCTGTAATTCTTACACACTTTGTGATGCCTTCTAAGCAGTGGCAGAGCTAAACACGCTTCACTGGGCGGGCCAAAATGAATTAGCTTTAAAAACGTGTCTGTAATTTTGCTCTCATGGCCCAAATTCAACATCAATCTACACCGAGTTCTTATTTGGCTGGGCAGGCCATGGCTTGGTTTTGCCCAGCCATAGCTCCGCCACTGCTTCTAAGAGTTGAGGTGCTACCACCTTGGAGATATGCATATTCAGCCTCACAACAATTGCAGCATGCCTTCAACACAAGCTTTCCAGGTTCCTCCTTTGATGGCCTCTTGTCCTTATGAAAATGGACCCAAACTTTTTACGACATCCTAATAGGAGCATTGGCTCTTGGCCTCTTGGTCTTTTTCTTGTTCTTTTCTTTTGCCTCCTCGCCACTGGAAATAACGTGCACGATTTCTTCTTCAGACATATCATCACCTCCTTCGGCTTCTAGTTCAGCAGCTGATTCCTTGTACCCTTCCGACGTATCCTCATCGAAATCCAACATATCATCACCTCCTTCGGCTTCTAGTTCAGCATCTGATTCCTTGTACCATTTCGACGTATCCTCATCAGAATCCGACATATCATCACCTCCAGGCAGGACGACAAATTCATCGTATTCCTCATCGTCCTTGTCCTCCTCCTGAATGCCCTTGTCCTTGTCCTCATCGTCCTCCTCCTCTTCCTCCTCTGACACCTAACACCACATGAGCACAGAAATAAGAAAAAACAGTACCTATATGACTATATGGGAATATGGCTTCATCCATCATCAAACAAAACAAGCATACTATAGTAGATGCATGAGACATCTGGGAGTTGGTTGCGGAACCGAAGGCAGCAGCTTCCGCGGCACGCACGTCAGCGCTGGTGCGGTCAGGGAGACGCGAAGGCCGCAGAGGGTGTTTTTTACCCTACAAAGCAAATCTGCCATTGGAGCATTGGTATAGTCTTTCGTCTTCTTAAGCTGCCTCGGCGGCTTGCCCTTCTTCCGAACCGGCAGAGGCAGCGGCATTCTTACCTAATTAAGTAACTTAAGCTCTTCTCCTTTGCCTTCGTCTTGCCCTTCTCCTTCTCCTTCCCAAGTGCATTTCCCTTCTCATTCCCCTTCCCCTTCACCATTCTCTACAAAAAAAGAACATAATTAGTACACAATATCAATGACTAGATCATCAAATGTACAACTTCTACATCTACATTGTCAGAAAAACAACAACCTCTATCTCTACCTCATTCAGCCTATACCTCATCACTTCATCAGTACAAATGTAGATCTATCAACAATAAAGCAGCAACCTATATCTCTAGCTCTACCTCATCACTTCATTAGTACAAATGTAGATCTATCAATAATAAATCAGCAACCTATACCTCTAGCTGTACCTCATCAGTTCATCTGTACGAACCACTGTTCAAGATATCTTCTGATATTCCGATAAATTTACCGATTTATCGCTTACCGTTGTCTGACCAATAAGATAAATCAGCCGATATGGCGATAAATCGGCCGATATGCCGATAAACTGGCCGATTTACCCCTTATCATGGGTCGACCGATAAGTTCCCGATAAGCGATATCCCCAACATTGGTACAAACGAGTGTACATCAATCATCAAATAAATAGCAACATATACCTAAAACAGAGGACAGACTACAGAGGATGAGATAGTCGAGGACGAGGTTGCCTGAGTTCCTCCCTCTTCGGGGCGCTCGACAAGGAACCAGGGGAGGCGAAACCGACGGCGTGCGGGTTGCGTCCCTGCTGCTTGATCTGCGTCACCGACGTACCCGTGCTCCTCCAGCTCGTACAAGGGCAAGGTGGAGATGGCGTGGTAGGAGAGGCCAAGGTGGCAATGGAGATTGGAGAGGGACGACCGGATGGGGCGACGTGCGCAGGCGTCGGCGCCTTGGACTTGGAGGTGGCGTCTCTGCCTTCGGTAGCGGCGTGCGACTGGGAGGAGACTGGATCGACCGGGGGTGCGGCATGCCCTAGCAACAAAAGGAGTTGGACTCACTTCGGGGTGCCTGGGGCTTGGGCCACTTCTTAGTCCGCTCGGTCCGCCCGGTTAAAAACAGGACCGGACCGGTTGTGTTATCGGGCCGATTTACAGAGCTCGGACCGACCTTATTTTCTAGCGGTCCTGGACCGTCCGGTCCGGTCCTAAACGGGCCACAAGCGGGCCGAAAAGCCTGCTCGCCACTTCCAGGCTGACCCCAAACTACCAGATACGGAGACAAAACCCTAATTCCACCCCCGTAACTTTCTGCATCCACGAGATCCCATCTTGGGGCCTTTTCTGGAGCTCCACCGGAGGGGGTATCAATCACGGAGGGCTTCTACATCAACACCATAGCCTCTCCGATGAAGTGTGAGTAGTTTACTTCAGACCTACGGGTCCATAGTTATTAGCTAGATGGATTCTTCTCTCTTTTTGGATCTCAATACAAAGTTCCCCCCTCTCTTGTGGAGATCTATTCGATGTAATCTTCTTTTGCGGTGTGTTTGTTGAGATCGATGAATTGTGGGTTTATGATCAAGTTTATCTATGAACAATATTTGAATCTTCTCTGAATTCTTTTATGTATGATTAGTTATCTTTGCAACTCTCTTCGAATTATCAGTTTGGTTTGGCCTACTAGATTGATCTTTCTTGCAATGGGAGAAGTGCTTAGCTTTGGGTTCAATCTTGCGGTGTCCTTTCCCAGTGACAGTAGGGGCAGCAAGGCACGTATTGTATTGTTGCCATCGAGGATAACAAGATGGGGTTTATATCATATTGCATGAGTTTATCCCTCTATATCATGTCATCTTGCTTAAAGCGTTACTCTGTTCTCTTGAACTATACTCTAGATGCATGCTGGATAGCGGTCGATGTGTGGAGTAATAGTAGTAGATGCAGGCAGGAGTCGGTCTACTTGTCTTGGACGTGATGCCTATATACATGATCATACCTAGATATTCTCATAACTATGCTCAATTATGTCAATTGCTCAACAGTAATTTGTTTACCCACCGTAATACTAATGCTCTCGAGAGAAGCCTCTAGTGAAACCTATGGCCCTCGGGTCTATTTTCCATCATATTAATCTTCCAATACTTAGTTATTTCCTTTGCCATTTATTTTACTTGCATCTTTATTTCTCTTTATCATAAAAATACCAAAAATATTATCTTATCACATCTATCAGATCTCACTCTCGTAGGTGACCGTGAAGGGATTGACAACCCCTTTACCGTGTTGGTTGCGACGAGTTTATTTGTTTGTGTAGGTGCGAGGGACTCGTGCATGGTCTCCTACTGGATTGATACCTTGGTTCTCAAAAACCGAGGGAAATACTTACGCTGCTCTAATGCATCACTCTTTCCTCTTCAAGGGAAAACCAACGCAGTGCTCAAGAGGTAGCATCACCGTCTGCGATCCTCACGTATCGGTTGTACTCCTCTATCGATCTACTTCTCCACAGCACCTTCACTCGCTGGCGGTGGTTTTTGAATGGAAGAGGAGAGGAGCAGCGCTGGTTTTGGATTAGAATGGGAGAGGTGCGATGCTGGTTTTGGATTGGAACAGGAGAGGAGGGGCGGTGGTTTTGAAATGGAAGAGGAGAGGAGCGGCGCTGGATTTAGATTGGAACAAGAGAGGAGCGGCGGTGGTTTAAGAGGAGAGGAGCGGCACTAGTCTTGGAAGTATTTTTTTGTTTTGCATATTTTGTGTCAAAGTTTGACCATGTACCGTATTTGACAAGCAAAATGTGAATGCATGTCACCAAAAATTGTATCGTTTGGTTTGTATCTGAATGTACTTTCAAATTATATTATTTTTGCAACGTATAACATATATTTTATTTGTGAAAATCATGGTCAATTCTGACCCAAAATAAAAGGGAGACTAGTTAATGTGGGGTAGCTTTCTTAATTGAAGGGTAAATTGATTTTGATTTTGATCCAGTCACAACGCGTCGGCCTTCTCCTCCAAACCTATATCACTGCCGCACGCTCCTCTCCCTCTTCTCCAATGCAAAACCACCTCCTTGTTGGAAATATGCCCTAGAGGCAATAATAAATTAGTTATTATTATTATATTTCATTGTTCATGATAATCGTTTATTATCCATGCTAGAATTGTATTGATAGGAAACTCAGATACATGTGTGGATACATAGACAACACCATGTCCCTAGTAAGCCTCTAGTTGACTAGCTCGTTGATCAATAGATGGTTACGCTTTCCTGACCATGGACATTGGATGTCGTTGATAACGGGATCACATCATTAGGAGAATGATGTGATGGACAAGACCCAATCCTAAGCCTAGCACAAGATCGTGTAGTTCGTTTGCTAAAGCTTTTCTAATGTCAAGTATCATTTCCTTAGACCATGAGATTGTGCAACTCCCGGATACCGTAGGAGTGCTTTGGGTGTGCCAAACGTCACAACGTAACTGGGGGGCTATAAAGGTACACTACAGGTATCTCCGAAAGTGTCTGTTGGGTTGGCACGAATCGAGACTGGGATTTGTCACTCCGTGTAAACAGAGAGGTATCTCTTGGCCCACTCGGTAGGACATCATCATAATGTGCACAATGTGACCAAGGAGTTGATAACGGGATGATGTGTTACGGAACGAGTAAAGAGACTTGCCGGTAACGAGACTGAACAAGGTATCGGGATACCGACGATCGAATCTCGGGCAAGTATCGTACCGCTAGACAAAGGGAATTGTATACGGGATTGATTGAATCCTTGACATCGTGGTTCATCCGATGAGATCATCGTGGAGCATGTGGGAGCCAACATGGGTATCTAGATCCCGCTGTTGGTTATTGACCAGAGAGTTGTCTCGGCCATGTCTGCATGACTCCCGAGCCCGTAGGGTCTACACACTTAAGATTCGATGACGCTAGGGTTATAGGGAAAGTATGTACGCGGTTACCGAATGTTGTTCGGAGTCCCGGATGAGATCCCGGACGTCACGAGGAGTTCCGAAATGGTCCGGAGGTAAAGATTGATATATAGGAAGTATGGTTTTGGCCACCGGAAGTGTTCCGGGCATCACCGGTAGTGTACCGGGACCACCGGAGGGGTCCGGGGGTCCACCGGGAGGGGCCACGGGCCCCGGAGGCATACATGGGCCAAGTGTGATAAGGGACCAGCCCCTAGGTGGGCTGGGGCGCCTCCCCACCAAGGCCCATGCGCCTAGAGAGAAGAGGGGGCAAACCCTAAGGGCAGATGGGCCCTAAGGCCCATGCCTAGTGCGCCTCCCTCTCCCCCCACTTGGCCGCCACCCCAGATGGGGATTGGGGCTGCCGCCACCCCTAGGGTGGAAACCCTAGGTGGGGGCGCAGCCCTCCCTCTCCCCTATATATAGTGGAGGCAAAGGGTCATCCCAACACATGAAGTCCTTCCCCTGTTGGCGCAGCCCTACCCCTCTTCCTCCTCGTCTCTCGTAGTGCTTGGCGAAGCCCTGCTGGAGTCCCGCGCTCCTCCACCACCACCACGCCGTCGTGCTGTTGCTGGATGGAGTCTTCCCCAACCTCTACTTCTCCCCTTGCTGGATCAAGGCGTAGGAGACGTCACCGGGCTGTACGTGTGTTGAACGCGGAGGTGCCGTCCGTTCGGCACTAGGATCATCAGTGATTTGGATCATGACAAGTACGACTCCATCAACCCCGTTCACTTGAACGCTTCTGCTTAGCGATCTACAAGGGTATGTAGATGCTCTCTCCTTCCCTCATTGCTAGATTACTCCATAGATTGATCTTGGTGATGCGTAGAAAATTTTAAAATTCTGCTACGATCCCCAACACTCCTCTCCTCTCCATCATCTCCATTCCAACACCACTGTCTCGCCTCTTCCTCTTCTCCATTGCAAAACCACCTCCTCTCTCCTCGGACGAGGATCCCCTGACATAGCCCATCTTGCCATTGAGACACTGACACATGGGTCCCACCAAGCACGAGGACCACCTGTCAGCGACCGAAAGGCAGGGAAACCTCTCATCTCCATTCCAAAACCACCGTCTTGCCTCTCCCTCTTCTCCATTTCAAAACCACCCCTCTCCTCTCCATCATCTCCATTCCAAAACCACCGTCTCGCCTCTCCCTCTTCTCTATTGCAAGACCACCATCTCTCCTCCCATCTTCCAAACCTAGCACCGGACCACTAAGAAGGACATCTATGGAGAAGATGCAACAGCGAATCAGCCAGATCGCCGGCGGCGACCGGGCAAAGTTAGCCAGGTTGAAGGAGATCCTTACTTGGTTTGACAATGAGTGGGAGATTTCAAGGACGGTGAGGGCCATGTGGCAATGTATGCGAAAGAGCGAGATGACGGCGATGTACTCCTTGGCGGCAGTCACGCCGCAGTCCTTCGAGTTCATCGAGTATCTCCTCTGGGCGATGGAGCAGACAGATGCGCCCGAGGCGAAAGTCAGGTGGAGGTGGTGGGCGTATAGGTCGAAGGTCGAGCACCCATAGGATAACGAATCGATCGAGTACGATGTGCCGTTCGAGAGGGTGCAGAGCTAGCCGGAGCCACAGGAGTATTCGTTCTCCCACCGCAAGAGGAGGCCGGATGGTGCGACATTGCTTCCCCGCCGTTCTCCATGGTTCCCTCGATGCTCGCCTCATTTCAACAGCGTTGGTAGGGTTTAAGGTAAGCTTCGCACTAACCTAATCTTCCATCTTCTCATGCTTACAATCAGTGTGACAGCTAATAAAAATCATGCTTACAATCAGTCTTCGAGTACTACGCCAATCACCCTAAAATAGCTCTGGACCTTTGGGTCAAAGTTTTGACACTGTGTACAAATAAAGAAAAATAGATTGGTGCTTCTTTTAGAAAAGAGTACACCCTAGAAAACTGCTAATATAAGCTACTAGTATTTTTTTAAAGTCTAAGCTACTAGTATTTGGTTAGAGGATTTGCTGCCGAGAAAGATCCATCCATAGTGAGCGCCATGCATCCCACTGATGGTTGTGGATGCCAATGCTTAGATGGAGAAGGGTTGGTGTCAGTAATTTTTACTTGGCACCTCGCACTCTGCATATATGCCGGTTCCATCCGTACATTTGTGCAGTTCCACCAAAATGCAGCTGAATAACCCTGTTTGCACAGATAATGAAAAGGCGTGATTACATTATAGTGACACTAGTTGATGAAACACACACTAATAAATAGAAGAAAATATTGCGATAGTATCATAGTATGCCATGCTGCGAGGGCGAGTTGAGCCCTGCGACGCCTCATACGGTACGCCTCATATTGGAAATCGACCCAAGTCTCCCCGATACACCTTCTGCCAGTGATGAACATCAGTGTACAGCGGTAGTACAAGGAGGTGCCTTGAGACATTCCAATCTCTATTTTTGTGCAGATCAACTAAAATTAAGCACCCCAGTTTGCAGAAACGCTTAAACATTAACAATGGGACTAGTTGATGAAACATATACTAACAAAGAGAAGCACCTTCTTTATCTATATTGGGAATGAAATGATAGAGAGGACACTCTCTCTATTTTAACTGTATTATTACTTCATCTTACCAGTGGCACTAGGGTCGAGCAGGTGGCAAACGAGGTGTATCGTGTGTCACAAGGATGGAGGCCGGGGGTGCTTAGATTGGGATGCTGAAGCTGGCTCTTTCAGTCCCTATCTTCCCCTCTGATGTTTCTGTGGTAGGATTTGGGTTGTAATCCAAACTTGGTCGAGCTGGTGCTATGTCCCTCTACCTGCCTACCTTATGTGGCAAACTTGTCTCCTGCTAGTACTCAGTCCGTTCTAGTAGTAGTTGCATAACTGCCCGTTTACACTGAGATGTTGTCGGATAATGGTTCTCTATGGTTGGATTTATTTAATGAAATCGGAGGAAACCCCCTCTTTCGATATATAAAAATATTTAGTGCCACTAGCGGTGTCAAAACATTGCCTCAAATTAATAGTGCCACTAGATTAAGGTGCAAAATAATAACATTACTGCTTTATCATGGCAGTGCCAAAACAAGTAGCACAAGAGCAGACTCAACATGCAGGATCTTTGGCAAATGGTCAGACCAAAAAGGAACATACCTCGTGATGGGAACCATGTCTGTAGTCAACGCCATAGTAGAAGGGATGATAGTACCAGTCACCAACATGGATGATTCAATTCATGTGACCATTTGTTGCAATTCACCTAAAATGAAGCAATGTCCCATGAGCTAGTAGCTTCTTCATTTTTTTAAGGAAAGGGCTCCAGCCCCGGTTCCATTTCCATCAGAAAATGAAACCCACAGAGCTTCTTCTTCATTAGTTGCAATAAAATTGAGCAACATCAAGGTTGGTTGTGAAGCTCCTGGAATGTTCAACTATATCATTTGTCCAGTTGAACTAAGATCAAGCGTGAAATGTATGTCTCTATTTGCACAAAAAAGGTGGAAATGAGGGTGAGAAACAAGTGATGAAACATACATCAAATGAAAAGAAACATGTTCCTTATCTGAATGGCAATCCTACAAGGATAGTAGCAATTTCTAAAGCAGCAGCATTGCTAGATATTAGTGTGGGCATTAGGATTAACTATGACAACCGTTAAATACAACATTAGTTTAATGGTGCCATTGCTTCATTTTACTAGCAACATTGGTTTAATGCATCCTTACTTTTAGCAGCACGACTGCTACATTTTACCAGTGGCATTACATAAGAGTGGCTCGAGGCAACAAACATCATAACATGATATCTGGGTTGGTCCCATTTTTGTTCGGTATAGCCACCTTATACTGTGTGACGCTAGCAAATCCAGTGCTGGACTTACTCTGTTGACTTGTCCCCCAGTCCCCACTTTCTTTCCTTTTTCAACCAATAGATCGGGTTTATATTGAGTTTGTACTGCGTTTCCCTTTATTTCCCTATTAGACCTAGAGACCAGTTGGATAGCTAGTCTCTGCTACTTTTCGCCCCCATTATTTCCTCTTTCGACCAAGTCCTAGATTCAGGTAACAAATCTACCCCACCCCACCCCACCCCTTTCTTCCTTGTTTGAACCAAGTAGTACTAGATTTGAGTGCATGAACTAGTTTTACCTCTTAACAGTAAAAATTTAGGTGGCTTTCAAACAGCCTATCGATCCTACTCCCCCCGTTCCAAAATAGATGACTCAACTTTGTACTAACTTTAGTACAAAGTTAATACAAAGTTGGGTCATCTATTTTGGAACGGAGGGAGTATCTACGAGGGGGCCAGGGAAATAGTAAAAGAGACAAATGCAGCGACGTCAGGAGCTCGGGAAGTAGAGAAAGGCCGGTTTCGAAGGAAGTTATACCTGAGGTTCGCCGAGATGTCGCTAGGTGGGCGGCGGGAGGCCAAACCTGCCCACACTACCGTAGCGAGGAAGAAGGGGTCGGAGGCCCTCCCTAGCCAGCGGTGCTTGGGAGAAAATGGCAAGGCACGCTAATCGGGACGCGCCGACAGTGGGTAAGAGCCGTCGCCGAGGACGACCACGTGAATGTTGCACCTTCTCACCTTCCCCGGCGGAGAGGATCCGACTGGATCTGTGACCAGCGGTGAGCAGAGAGAGAGAGAGAGAGAGTGTGTGTGTCCACCGCTGTCGTGTTTAGATCTGGAGAGGACGAGACAGTGTGAAGAGAGGAACACTAGCAAGCAAGCGCGGAGGCTCCTGCCTATATATAGTGGGGGTACAACTAGTTTTCTTTTGTCTACCGGAGTCGGCTTGACCTTGTCAATGATTGTCTTCTTGCACGTGCCCCGAAGGCGTGGTTGTCATCATTTTGATCTAAAGCACCGGATTATAACATGACAAGAAACCATAACCTCACTGCCTAAAGGAGACAACATGAATCCTGACGGACAAACTAGATGAGGATCAAAGCTCAAATTAAAGATAAACTCATAGAAAAGGGGTCCATCGATAGATGCCCTAATTAACATAGTCGGCTTGACATAGATGGTAGCCGAGTAGTCTTCATGCATGTGGCCCCCATGATTAGCGCCTTGGAGGAACTCAGTTGTCGCTGTTTAACCCTCGTAGTGATCCGAAGCACATGACACCTAATTTTGCGAGATGACAAGAAACCTTTTTTTAGATTTCTCACCAGAACTACAGCCCTGTACAACACAGCCTGCATGATATGTAGACGATAGCCAATCCAGGCGTGTCTGCTGGAGTCTGGTCACATGCATGGACGAATTGATCTTCCGTGTCATGCAGGGATCGTCCAGGCACCAATGTCTGTACAACACTTCTCTAGTACTATCGCTCGTCTCTCTCTTCTATTAACTCACCTGACTTGCAGGGACGGGGAGTGTGCCTATGGTCGGTTCTCAATTTCGGTCCCACATGTGTGTGCAAATGAAATATGATGCGCATTCCATTCGGAGAGCAGCGTGCCAGACCGACCGACCGTCTGGGGTGCGATGCGAACGCGACGGGCGTGCTGTATACTGTACTCCGTAAATGCGTGCCGCCGTTTTCTTGAGGCTTTGCTCCATGGCGCAATCCATGGATACAAAATTATTATACTGTACTATTTAAAAGTCGAGGGCGGGGCTTTTCCCACGTGGTAGGTGGGGCAGTTCCGCCTAGTCGGTTCGACAGAGACATGAGAATATGAGGGAGTAGGCTACTGCAAACATAGAGTTGTGTGATTTGACATCGAGTTACTGCTGGACAGGTGGGGCCCGGTGATTTAACTTGCCATTATCATTTTAACTGCAGCGCTACGACCGGCGTGAGTCTCCCGATTCCTGACCACCTCCATACAGGTGCCTCTCCCGATGCTCCACCAGGTAGGGGCTAGCTCTTGCTTGAGAGCCCGCTCCTCCACTTTTTCCTTGCCTCTTTCCCCCACATATGCAAAAATGCCATGTAAAGTGGGCTTATAGCCCACTATTGTACTTGATCCTACAGGTGCTAAAGCGTGCCACATAGGCATAAAGTCTGATGTGGCAAGTTAATTAAGAAGAGAGAGACTAGTTTGGTGACCCCAGGAAGAAACAGTGCTAAGCGCGTGTACCTAGATGAAGCAAACTTAGCAACAAAAACTAAGCACCTATGCATTGGGGACTTGAGTTGCTAAGCCATTTAATGCCCATAGCACCTCATCTAAGCACCATTTCATTGGAAGAGGTCACTCTTTGGCAAATGCAATAAATACTACGAAGAAAGAGATAGAGATAAGTAAACAAAAAATACTCTTATAGCCAACCTTATAGCTAACCTTGTTGTATGAGTGACTAAGTGATGACTATGTATGACATGCCAACATCAGATAGCCTAACGCACCGTGTTAAATCTCCAAGGGTGCGACCGCGCGAGTGAGGCATCGGTCGTGGTAGGCGCGACCATGATATGGGCTGTTGGCAGCCCTTGGATCTAAGATCGAACGGTCGCATGCTAAGTTGCTGAAAATTTGCAGAATAACCCTCCAGGATAGGATATTCACCCATAGGTCTAGAATCACGACATGCAACCGTTCGATCTCAGATCCAAGGGCTCTCGGAAGCCCGTATCATGGGAGAATGGAAAGCTTCGTATCACCTGTAATTTTCCTGACACTTGACATGACATCAAAAGCCATTTAATTGGGTGTCGGGTAGACATGTCATCTAATTGGGACCCATAGTACTGTGCATGAATCCATTTATCCAGGCAAACCACTACCCTACCGTTCGCACGCGCCCCCACTCGACATTTTTACAATCGATAAACCGCTCCTAGTCGTCCCGTGCTTTCACATTACGACAGTTCCACTAATCCTAACCCTCCTCCCAAATCCATGGCGTCCCAAATCACCATGATCGGCGGTGAGTACAAGGTTAGAACCATCACCGGCGATGAGTTCGACGTCATCTACACTCGTTCTTCTGCAACGGTGAAAGAATGCCTTGCTTGCTTCAAACGCATGTTCGAAAACTCAAATGATGAGTGGGTCGCTAGGCTAGATGTTGAGTACACCACAGTCCTGGGAAGCGAGAAGAATCTAAAGGAGGCAAAGAAGAAGAAGCCCGCCGTGATCTAGGTTTGCGTGCATGACTTATGCTTGGTCTACCACATATGCCATGCCGACTTTGAGTGTGAGGAATTTAAGAAGTTCCTCATGGGCGACTGAGTCAAATTCGTTATTGTAGACTTTAGGAACGATAAGGAAATCTTGGGTCGGATAGGCCTCGTTGTAGGCAACCCCTTCGACCTCCAGAAAGAAGGGTTGGTGCCCTCCCGTGATCAGCCTTTAATGCTGACCCTGGTAGGGAGCCATGGTTCATCCTTCGTACGGTAAACTAAAGAAACCTCCGCACACGTTTCATTGTGCATGGCAGTGGAATATACTAGATATAGACCACATCCACTACGCTGAAATGGATGGCTACCTTTGTTTCAATATCTACAAGGGTTGGATAAAAAGCAAGAGCCAAGTGTGTGGTTCAAGCAAAGAAGTATCGCCCAAGAGGAAGAGGGACAAGTACGAAGTCGAGGAAGTGGACGAGGACTCCAAGTAAGGTGGCAGTATCGTTGCTCATGATGGTTCTAATGCAGTGTCTACCGGATTAGTTGCTTAGTTTAATTTCTGGTGTGCTTAGTTTTATTTGAGGGGTGTGTTGTGCTGAGCCCCCAGCAGAACTATGTTATGTTTCTTCTTGTTACTTTAACTCTTCAGTACGTACATACTAGTATTTATTACAGTTCATTTTTAGTTGGTATAGTACTATGACTACCACTCGTTTCTTCACATTATAAACGTACAATATATATGGCCAACATCATATAGCCAGTAGTTTAGTTGTCAAAGAATTTCAGGGGACTTAGTTTTGTCAAAGAACTTCAGGGTGCTTAGTTTTATTTGACGGGCGTGTTGTGCTGGACACCATTATTGTGACTAAAATCTCTTTTGCCATGTTATAATGACATAAATACCGATGGACCAACATGCCAGCTCTCCCTCTACCTCACTACAGTAAAATAAAGTGTGGGGCCTACTTGATCCCAATAGCATTCTTATTTTCCTGTAAAATTGTTTGCTTGGTTACTCCTGACAAGCGGGGCCACACTTATCATTGCGAGAATCGGCTTATTTTTGTCATGTAACATGGTCAACGGGTTTGACGTGAAAATCACAATGTCTAATGGTATTTTTGAGCAAACATCTAACTTGACGATGGAATTTTTGAGATATCTAATTGCATTTTTGAGCAGGCATCTCACGGATCGATGGAATTTTTGAGTAGTTGTAACTTATAATGGCAAAACTAAGTAGTGATACACAAACTAGTGGCATAAATAATAAGAACCCAAGAATTAAATAGGTATGCTAACTTCTTTAATATAATTTAGCACCCCATTTAAGCACGTACTAGCTTTTTTAATAGTACTATATGCATAATTTGGCGACGAGCGCTCTCTATATGTACCACCTTTTTTCTTTAATTTCATCTTGTTAGTTTTGCTCCATGGCGCAATCCATTGATCCTACTACTATGCAAAAGTATACATTTTTTAAAAGGCTAGAGGGCGGGGCAGTCTAGCTAGGTCGGTTTCAAGAGAGGCAAGGGCCTTTGTGATTTGACAGCTCATTACTGCTGGAAGGCGTGGCCTTTGTGATCTGACTGCTCGTATAAATGTGCCAACAACCTGAGGAGGAGTAAAGAATCGTGCGGTATACTCAAATTTTCCACTGGAGTACGACGGAGGAGCACGAAACACGGCAGCCCAGTGCCATATCTCTACTCTATACTCTTATTATATATTACTAGCAAGAGGCATTGTTCTATTGGTGATAAAGAATGATCTAATTTGCTAGTCATCTCATTTTTAGCATTGTTCTATTCATGCCTCGCAGAGAACATGACACGTGCGGCGAAACAGCCGAAGCAAAAGAAGAAACATAGGAGCAAAAG
This sequence comes from Triticum urartu, assembly GCF_056163025.1. Lineage (NCBI taxonomy): Eukaryota > Viridiplantae > Streptophyta > Magnoliopsida > Poales > Poaceae > Triticum > Triticum urartu. Next base: position 78,551,116 of record NC_141878.1, on the reverse strand, counting down.
AAGAAGGAAGATTATCACCCCCCAAAAGGAAGACGCACACACAAGTCTGGGGGGCTGCTCTCACTACATGAAGCGTTGCTGGCCGCGGAGTCGTAACTGCTTCTTCATCGCCTCCACGACCTCCATCTCCTTGCGCGTATCCTTCGCCATCTTCTTCATTGTGTCCATGACGCGGGATTTCTCAACGCGAGCCTTCATCATCTATTCCACGGCTGCATTATGTACCTTGATAGCAGCCGGGTGCTCGATGCAGAGCTTCGCCAACTCCTCCTTCTGTTCCATGACGAGGGCCTGCAGCATCTTCATCGAGGAACTACTATTCTCATGCAGCTTCTTCCAGCCGGCATTCTCCTCCTTCAGCAGGTCGAGCTCGTGGCAGAGCTTCGCCTTGTCCTCCAGAAGTTGCAGGATTTCGCCGGTCGCCTTCTTCTCCGAGGCAATGCTCTTCTTCAGCAGCATCACCAAGCCGGCGGTCAACTCCCCATGCTCATTGAGCTCAGCGGGCATGTCGTCGAGGCTCTCTTTCAGCAGCTCCACCAAGCCGTGGATGAACTCCTTCTGCTTATTGAGGTGCTTTATGGAGCTGATCGGGCATGCCGTCGAGGGATGACGACTCCAGCGCCGCCAGCTCGGCATGTTTGCCTCCGCGGCTAGGGCGCTCCTGGGAGCTATCGCCTGCCCGTGAGAGATCTTTTGAGGTCTCTGCATGGTGGTGAGCCCTCTCTTTTTTTCCGCAGCCTTATTTGCCGCTCCCTTGTTATGAGTAGTTCTTGACCTAGAGCTCTGCACACTGGCCATGGCAAGGAAGGACGAAGAAGGAAGACTTATGAGGAGGAAGGTAGAGTAATTTTCGGTTTGGTAGTTCTCCTTTTTATAACCTAAGTACTAGCACTAGTACTAAAATCTGCATAGTGGGAACACGTTCAGGTTTGGTATGTACTGGTAGGTGTAAGCAGGCTTGCACTTAGTTGTAGCACTAGTACATTGGAATGTGATGGGAACAAGGTAAAGATTAATTGATGGTTTTGGTTTCGAGGCCCGAAATGGCTCCCGATGAGTTTAGTGGAACATAAATTTCAAGTACTCCCGATGAATTTAGTAGAACATAAATTGTTTAACATAAAAAACATATCATTAAAAATAGAATATTTGAAGTTTGTAATGATATATTTTTCGTAATGTATGCCTCTTATTAAGTTGGTAAAATTAACGACCTAGGTACACGTGCAAGACTTGTAAATTGAGATAGAGGGAGTACTACACTGCTCAAATGCAGTCGCACAAGTCAGTGATGTAACTGGTTGTACATGTCAGACCAAGCCGATACGTATCCCTTCGGTGAGACGCGGGTCCGACCGACCGTCTGTTGGTGCGACCGACCGTAAAGTACTTACGCGATGGAGACTTATGGTTGTGGCTTTGGTTGATTGTCATGACCAAGCATTCTAAAACTAGTGATAAATCAATTACCATCTTTTTCCAAACAACCAAGTATTTTTTTACAGGAAAACAATACATATAGATGGAGTGATTGTCAAGGTTGCAAACCGATATAGCGTTGCAAGTTCACTTCAGCAGCAACCGACTAGGTCACTTCATCGCTGGCGGGGAAGGAGGGCAGCTCACCTCGCCTACAATGCATGCCCAGCGGCGCCACCGCAACTGGTCCTGGGATTTGGCTTCTCCTACCGCCCATTTAAACAGTTGCACCGGCTGCTCATGCCATTGCGCAGGCATGCGCGTTCTTTCCTCCACAGTCGACTCCGTGAATATGATATCTGCCATTAGCCCTAGCTCGAAATCAACGCGACGCTGCCAGATGCTGACATCCCTCAGCATCTCTCCCCTGAGATCGACTTGCGCCTACGCCTTGTGCTGCACCAGGCGCAGCTCCTTGGAACTTCTCTCCAATCGATGCGACACTTCCTCGATCCGATTTGCCCTTGCTGCTGACCACCTGAAACGCAGCCCTGGCATGTCCTCCAACGCCACCGATCTGTGATTCCAGAGCAATGGATCCCCTCTAAAACACATGTGGGTTTTGCTCAAAGGTGGTAGTGCCACGGGCCTCAGCGAGAGGGCAGCCTGCGGGATCCTGGGATCTAAGGGATTATCCATGGCGGGATCCGGTGGGCGAGGCGGGGAGGCGAGCCTAGGCGCTGGGAGAGCCCTATGAGGCTAAGATAAAGATAGTACTACTCCACTCCGTCCATATTTAAATACAAAGGCCACCAACAGTAGCCCTGGCAAAAATTGATCATGCTGCCTGCGTCCTGGTTTATTGGCCCCCTTTTTGTGCCACTTTTTATGACATGCATAAATATTATGTTACTTACAAATATGGTCAAAAATTGGCACAAAATACGAAGGAGACCAATGGAAGTACTGGCACCCCATGATTTAACTACTCGCATGCGCGCAGTGGAGTAGCAATGTCTTTCTTCTGCCCTCACGTCCACTCAATTTGCACGCGCTGTATTAGTTGACCATCAATGAAATGACGGACTTTACATGCGTCAAATTATCACATGGGGTGGATCTTCGTACAAAAATGCGTCGCCCCGTGTACCCGCGTGTGCGTGCAAGGGAATGAGTGCGTGCGTGGCATGCATGCACATCTTCGCTTCATGCATGTACCGCCAGTGTGGCTCAGAGAGGACGAGTACATTCTTCTGGAAGCAGTAGCACGTCACTGTGATCAATCCACACAAGGAGGTCGCGACAACGCCTCCACATGTGCCACGTAGCTTCATGAACTGTGAGAGAGACACGGTGTAGTGTGCCATTGGAATTCTAATTTACGTGTTTGCACATACTCGAAGTACTAGCTAGTAAGGTACACGTGCATTGCACGCATCAGATTTGGCAACCAAATTATGAATAAATACCACACTATAGCATGTAAGCTCCGAGTCATATATGCCTAATGTAGACCTTCGTTTAATTCTTATAGTTCATCTCATTCAAAATAAATTAGTTTTTATAAAAAGCTAGGGCTCTTTGATTCGTAGGATTTCCAAAACGCGGGAATAGGAAAAACATGGGATTAGAATGGAATGTCGTCTTGAATCCTACAGGATTGTACGAGTGTTTGATTGTGCATAGAAAAAGCGCAGGATTCTTTCGAAGTGGTTTGAGTGGATGGGATGTTTCCTATGAAATCTAGTGCAAATGAATCCTATGAAAAAAAATCTATGGTTTACAATCCTACGAATCAAACAACCAAGATAGGAAAAATTCCTAAGGATTAGAATCCTCCAAAATTCCTTTGAGAATCCTTTGAATCAAAGAAGCCCTTAATCTATTTTATGATTCATGGAATTGTGCGTTGTAAAGCATAAAGTAAAAAACAAATAATGGCAATTCAACTAGAAAAAAAGTTTGGGCAGTTATGATACGGAAGATGCTAGAACAAAGGAGAAGCACTTGTGTTTTGAGGTTTGTGCATTATGCTTAAGTTCAACCATTGATTCTGCTAGATTGTACATGTGGCAAAATCCGGTGGGGGGCTAGAAGATGGTGCGAGGGGCCAAGTGGAGGGAGGCTATGAAGGAGTGCACAAGTGCGAGATCAATATTTGAAGAGAGGGGGTGAGAACGTGTGCTGTTGCACGCAGTGGCGGAGCCATGAAAAATAAATGAGCTAGGGGGCCAAGCATTGCTAATCCTTTACGAGGAGGGCAAATTCATCAACTTAAACCATTTTACCAGCAATTGTCTAATGATCACATTCATATTAGCCTTGATATATAGTGATGTTAGGGGGGGGGGAGGGCCCTTGCTGCCCCTGTCTTCGTCACTGTGCGCGCGTCTGACAGATGAAGCGGAGGCATGTATGATGAGAGGGGGACGTTGGATATATAATTAATGTGGGTGTATTAGCTATGTAATCCTATATAGAGATGTATAGATTGATCTATGTGGACGTGTGAAAGAGGGTGAGACCTCACTAGATATATAGATTGATCAGTTTGTGAGGAAAACTGTGAAATACCTAGCTATATATACACACACACAAGAGGAACATAGATCGTTGCGTATGCACGTGAGATATAAAGAATGCCCAATATGATGGGGAGGGGGAGGTGTGTGTGTGCATGCATGGGAGACCGACCTGAAGAAAAATATTGCATGTGTGCGATGGATAATGACGACTGGTACTGTGTGTGCATGCATGCACGAGAGAAAGTCAATGGTACAATTATAAAGAGAAGATGACTGTGTGGGTGTAAAATACTAGGTGACGTCATAATCAATGTAAAGTAGAATTCAAATATTTGAATAAGAGATCATGATGTTTGAAACCCATGCATGCATGAATATAACTGAGATATGCGTCGTGTGGTTATGGAAACGAGTGATACGTCTCCGTCGTATCTACTTTTCCAAACACTTTTGCCCTTGTTTTGGACTCTAACTTGCATGATTTGAATGGAACTAACCCAGACTGATGCTGTTTTCAGCAGAATTTCCATGGTGTTATTTATGTGTAGAAACAAAAGTTCTCGGAATGACCTGAAACTCCATGAAGCGTATTTTTGGAAATAATAAAAACTACTGGCAAAAGATCAAGACCAGGGGGCCCACACCATAGCCACGAGGGTGGGGGCGTGCCTGCCCCCGGGCGCGCCCCCTACCTCGTGGGCCCCCTGGAGCTCCTCCGACCTCAACTCCAACTCTATATATTCACTTTCGGGGAGGAAAAAATCAATGAGAAGGATTCATCGCGTTTTATGATACGGAGCCGCCGCCAAGCCCTAAAACCTCTCGGGAGGGCTGATCTGGAGTCCGTTCGGGGCTCCAGAGAGGGGAATCCGTCGCCATCGTCATCATCAACCATCCTCCATCACCAATTTCATGATGCTCACCGCCGTGCGTGAGTAATTTCATCGTAGGCTTACTGGACGGTGATGGGTTGGATGAGATTTATCATGTAATTGAGTTAGTTTTGTTAGGGTTTGATCCCTAGTATCCACTATGTTCTGAGATTGATGTTGCTATGTCTTTGCTATGATTAATGCTTGTCACTAGGGCCCGAGTGCCATGATTTCAGATCTGAACCTATTATGTATCCATGAATATATGTGAGTTCTTGATCCTATCTTGCAAGTATATAGTCACCTATGTGTTATGATCCGGCAACCCTGAAATGACAATAATCGAGACCACCCCCGGTGATGACCGTAGTTTGAGGAGTTCATGTATTCACTATGTGTTAATGCTTTGGTCCGGTACTCTATTAAAAGGAGGCCTTAGTATCCCTTAGTTTCCGCTAGGACCCCGCTGCCACGGGAGGGTAGGACAAAAGATGTCATGCAAGTTCTTTTCCATAAGCACGTATGACTATATTCGGAATACATGCCTACATTACATTGATGAATTGGAGCTAGTTCTGTGTCACCCTAGGTTATGACTGTTACATGATGAACCGCATCCAGCATAATTCTCTATCACCGATCCATTGCCTACGAGCTTTCCATATATTGTTCTCCGCTTATTTACTTTTCTGTTGCTATTGTTACAATCACTACAAAATACCAAAAACATTACTTTTGTTATCATTACCTTTTGCTACCGTTACCACTACTATCATATTACTTTGCTACTAAATACTTTGTGGTAGATATTAAGTTTCAAGGTGTGGTTGAATTGACAACTCAGCTGCGAATACTTGAGAATATTCTTTGGCTCCCCTTGTGTCGAATCAATAAATTTGGGTTGAATACTCTACCCTCGAAAACTGTTGCGATCCTCTATACTTGTGGGTTATCAAGACTATTTTCTAGCGCCGTTGCTGGGGAGCATAGCTCTATTCTTTGAGTCACTTGGGATTTATATCTGTTTATCATTATGAAGAACTTGAAAGATCCAAGAACCAAGATTTATCCCTCAACTACGAGGGGAGGTAAGGAACTGCCATCTAGCTCTGCACTTGATTCACCTTCTGTTTTGAGTAAGCTTGCGACACCTAAACCTGCTTCTGCTATTCATTCTGATATGTCGTGTGTTATTGATGATGCCACTTCTGCTACGCATGATATGTGACGCCCCGAGACCGATGCTCAAGAAGACTTCCATATGTTCCGGGTTTCTCCGTGTGTTTCATTTGTGCCTGCCCGTTTATTTTTGCATTGCATCATGTCATTTGCAACTCAACTAAATAAATTGCATAGATCATTGATCTATTTAAACCGAGGGAATTCACGTGGTGATTCTCTTTACAACATATATCCCAATATTAGGGAGCTATGATAAAAATTATTCCATTTATTTGGAATTAACCATAACACACTTGCAAATATTCCCCATGTCTTTTCTACTTCAAGTTTGACTTCAAAACCTTGCCCGCTTTTCTCTTCCCTTTTGTCGAGGTTCCTCCAAAAATTTCAACATTTTTGGACACTTCAAAACCCAAGTCCCAATTCAAACCATTTGAATTAAATTCAAATGAGTTTGAATTTAAATCTTGCAATCTTGCCACTCCAATTTGCTTGGAACGAGCACTTTTTCATGAGTCCAGAAAAATTAATTCCCAAATTCCTTCCCTAATCCTTACTTTTATCTCTTTTCCTTCCTTTTTTCTCTTCTCTCCTTTGTTTTGAGTAGAGAGGTTATGGGGGAGAAGAGAGCCCAGCCAGGCAGGCCCATCTGCGCTTAGACGCTTCCCTCTCCACTGGGCCTCCCTAGGCCTATTCCCGCGCCGGCCCACCTACCCTCCTAACCCTAGCCCCGACCGGATCCCTCTGACGGATCACTGGTAGAAAAAGGGCCTATAGTCCCGGTTCGTAAGGGCCTTTAGTCCTGGTTCCTGAACCGGGACTAAAGTGTCGGTACTAATGCCCCGACCCTTTAGTCCCGGTTCAATCCAGAACCGGGACTGATGGGCCTCCACGTGGGCAGTGCCGACAGCCCAGGCAGGGGGGCCTTTGGTCCCGGTTGATGACATAAACCGGGACCAATAGGCTTCCACGCGTCAGCATCTGGCTGGAGCTGAGGTTTTTTTTTTTTTTTTAAAAAGTGGCTGTTTTAGGGGTTTAGGGGGTTATTTTTAGGTTGTTATTAGCTAGCTAATAGAGAGAAGTGTCCTCTCTTATATCTTCATCCTTGGTTTACCTACGCTACTGCTATGTTCATTTCACCCGTAGATATATATATATAATAACTCATGCATGCTCGCATCATACATCATCATATATAATAACAAGTCCTACTAATTAATCAAGCATCATCATACAACTTCTACTCGTTATTAATAATAAGTCATACGATCATCATCCTCATAGTCATCGAACCCAACCCTACATAATTGTTCTTAGCACATGATCATCAGTATCAGGTAGGACCTAAACACACTTAAGGTAAAATAGCATAAAACAATATAGACCCTGACTCTCCATTATGAAGAATGGAGATCATCCTGTCTCCAATTCTTGCGCCTCGCTTCCTTTTGCTTCCAAGAAGCTCCTTACGACTGTCCATACATTTTTTCCATCCTTTGATTGTCATGTCTCCACTTCTTTTAGAAATCCGGTATGGACAGTTGAGATTCGTAGGATGACCTGGATATATGTTCAAAACACGAAGGCTGCCGCCATTCTGATACATCAAATGAGGCACACAATCCTCTGGGATAAGCTGTTGAAAAACATAGTAATAACTTCGTAGTTAGCAATGATGTACTAGTTTTAGAAGTATGCAAAAAGATGCACGGATGTCGTAATAGTAAAAAAACTTACCAGGGTATCTCCATGGTAGTTACCGTAGTTCAACACGTGCACTAGTGGCACGTATTGACCATAATGTTGAGGAGTTCGATTGTAGATGTTGTAATTCTCAAGATCGTTACAAAATCCAACCAGATGAGTTTTCTCCTTGTAAGTTAACTCAGAGCCATCGGTGTAGTAAGTTCTATCTACCATCTTCTGCACATTCTTTGATACTTCAAAATAAGCTGTCAATGGAAATAAGTTGTCAACTATTTTGAAATGAACAATATAAATTAGTTAATAATTAACTATGTTTGAGAAACTCACATAGCGGTAGAACTGGAGGAGTATCAACAAGGACCCAAATGTCCATATTGTCTTGCTCTATTTCAGGATCACCAAGATCCATGGTGACAAGCATACCCTCATCAAAACCATACAATTTGCAAAATGCTTCCCAATTTTTGCAACCAAAATGAGTTACGCTCTCAGCATTATACAACTTTACTTCCAAATCCACATCATGATGGGTCCTTAGGTGAATTTTCTTCGTTTCAAATTTTCATGGTCTTCAAAATCCATCCTCTCCAAGACATAGCGTCTTGCATGGCATGGGATAAACTATACTCGAATTGTAAAAGATGAAAATTACACGTTGAAATAGTTGAAGTCATGCTTAATTATGAAAAAAACACTTGTCGTCGTTGCGTACCATTTCAATTTTGAAAGTCTCCTCGAGCTTAATGCTGAAGCACCGACCATCGTCCAGGTGAGGCCTGTCGCACTCACCTCGATCGTCGTGGCACCAGTCGCACTCCCCCGGGAGACTTTCGTCGTCCGATGATGACATTTCCTATACGTTCATAATTCAAAGACTAAATTAGATCATTATTATTCAACTAATCATATGCATATGCCTTGCATAGTGCTCTCCAATTTGAGCATTCAATAAGAAAAATCAAATCACAAAATAAAGTAGTAAAATAAACTACTTCTATAGTAAAATAAACCGCAAAATAAACTAGTTCTATTAATTTTCTTGCTAAAAATAAACTACTTCTATAGTAAAATAAACCAGTTTTATTAAATCAACTAGTTCAACTACTAAGCACTTACTATAAATAGAATAATGTAGTACTTACTAAAAATAAACAAGTTTACCTAGTTCTAACTAATTCCATTAAACACTTTCTAAGTAGTACTAATTACTAAAAGTTAATTATCGGGAGGGGGTATGTCGACAACGACATACCCGATAACAAAAAATAAGAAGAGGAAGAAGAAGAAAAAAAGAGGAGAAGAAGAAAGGAAAAGGAGAAGAAAAAAAAGAAAAAAAAGGAGAAGAAGAAGGAATAATATAGGAGAACAAGAAGAATTCTTCTTCTTCTCTTCTTTTTTTCTTCTTCTTTTTCATCTTCTTATTTATTTCTCCTATTATTTCTCTCCTCTTCTTCTTCTCCTCCTTCTTCCTCTTCTTATTTTCCTTTTTTCTCTCCTTCTTTTTCTTCAAAATATGAACATATACATAAATGACTTTGATCATACATAACGTTCAGATTCCTACACAATATGAACAAAATTACAACAGAAAAAAATAATAAAAATTCTATGAACAAAATAAAAATTCTATGAACAAAATTACAACAAAAAAATCATAAAAATTCTATGAAAAAATTGACATATTATTTGCATATATATGAACACACAAACTTTTGCATATGCAACAATAATATCACCAAAAAAAGTATGAACAGAAAAAAATTCTAACTTTTGCATCTAAACTATACATCTAAATTAAGTACAACTAAATTAACTATACATCTAAATTAACTATACATCCTAACTATACAACTAAATTAACTATACATTCTAAATTAGGAAATTACGGCGACGGGGCAGCGGCGACGAGGAGGCAGGGGGGCACGGGGCGGCGACGGCGACGGCGCGGTCGGGGGAGATGGCAGGGGCGGCGGACGGCGACGTTGAGGGGCACGGCGTCGACGGCGAGGAGGCAGGGGGCACGGGGCGGCGACGGCGACGGCACGGTCGGGGGCGAGGAGGCAGGGGGGCACGGGGCGGCGACGGCGACGGCACGGTCGGGGGCGAGGAGGCAGGGGGCACGGGGCGGCGACGGCGACGAGGAGGCAGGGGGGCACGGGGCGGCGACGGCGACGACACGGTCGGGGGCGACGGCAGGGGCGGCGGACGGCGACGGTGAGGGGCACGGCGTCGGCGGCGAGGAGGCAGGGGGGCACGGGGCGGCGACGGCGTCCGCGGCCGCGCGGGACGGCGGCGGAGGCAGGGGCGACGGCGAGGCGCAGCCTGGCGGCGTCGTCGGGCGGGGAAGAACGAACTGAACCCAAAATTTTCGCAAGTGCTACTTATATAGACGAAGCATTGGTCCCGGTTCGTGACAGAAACCGAGACGAATGCCCCCTTTAGACCCGGTTGGTGCCACCAACCGGGACCAAAGGCCACTTTTCGGCAGCCCAAAGGGCGGGAAGCGGCGACCATTGGTCCCGGTTGGTGCCACGAACCGGGACGAAAGGACCCCTTTCATCCCGGTTGGTGCCACCAACCGGGACCAAAGGGCGTGTACTGGAACTGCCGCGGTGCGTTGGGATGTTTAGTCCCACCTCGCTAGCCGAGAGGGGCTCGGAGTGGTATATAAGCCCTGCGGAGCCGACCACTTCGAGCTCCTCTCTACTGCAGGCTTACGGGCCTAAATCCACTCTCTGTGCCTGTGGGCCTACTGGGCCTACTGTGGGCCTGCATCCTGGCCCAACTAGCGGGTTTCTAGTCGTATGCAGGCTGTGGTGGCCCAGTAGGCGGCATTTTAAAAAAAAATCCAGTTTTTTGTTTTTTACTAACAGCAAAATACTTACTAGTTTTTTGGTTTTTTACTAACAACAAAATATTTATGATAATTCTTATTGCTATTAAAGTTTCTTTTTGCTTATAATGTTCTAAACAGAAAATACTTAGATAATTTATTCTTTGTTGCTTTATTTTTTTTATTTTTTTTCTACTTATAACAAAATACTTATTGTTAATATAAGTTTTTTTTCCAGATTTTTTGTTTTGTTTTCTGCATTATTCATTTTCTTTTTTTTTTGCTTTATTTTTTATTTTAGGTCACAAAATTTGTTTATGAATAGTTAAAATTTGAATAGTTTAAATTTGAATTTTTTAAGATTTGTGTGAATCACTAGTTTATGAATAACTTTACTATTTGAAATTTGTGTGAATCTCAAGTTTGTGATTAACTTTGCTAGTGCCACTAGTTTTCAAATTAGAATAGTTAAAATTTGAATTGTTTGAAATTTGTGTGAATCTCAAGTTTGTGATTAACTTTACTAGTGCCATTAGTTTTCAAATTAGAATAGTTAAAATTAGAATCTTTGAAATTTGTGTGAATCTCAAGTTTGTGATTAACTTTGCTAGTGCCACTAGTTTTCAAATTAGAATAGTTAAAATTTGAATTGTTTGAAATTTGTGTGAATCTCAAGTTTGTGATTAACTTTACTAGTGCCATTAGTTTTCAAATTAGAATAGTTAAAATTTGAATTCTTTGAAATTTGTGTGAATCTCAAGTTTGTGATTAACTTTGCTAGTGCCACTAGTTTTCAAATTAGAATAGTTAAAATTTGAATTCTTTGAAATTTGTGTGAATCTCAAGTTTGTGATTAACTTTACTAGTGCCATTAGTTTTCAAATTAGAATAGTTAAAATTTGAATTCTTTGAAATTTGTGTGAATCACTAGTTTATGAATCACTAGTTTACTAAATTTGTGTGAAAACACTTTGTAGAATAGTTAAAATTGATTTTTGAGTCAATCTTTTTCCTTGCTATTTATTTTAGGTCACAAAAAATAAAAACTTCTCTGTTAGTGAACATAGATGCACTTATAGAGAAAATTAAACATAAATTCATAATTCATTTCTATTTATGAATTTAGGTCCAATTTTCCTCTATAGGTGCATCTATTTTCACTTTGAGAGGAGCTCAACAACGCAGAGAGGGACGGGCTCATAAGCAGGTCTGGGCGCCCTTCATTTGGCGAGGTGGGACTAAACTCTAGGTGCAACGAGGGCGAACCCTTTAGTCCCGGTTCGTGGCACAAACCGGGACTAAAGGGGAGCCTGTGGTCCCGGTTCATTCCACGAACCGGGGCCAATGGTGGTGGGCCAGGAGCCAGGCCCATTGGTCCCGGTTCGTCCCACCAACCGGGACCAAAAGGTCCAGATGAACCGGGACCAATGGCCCACGTGGCCCGGCCGGCCCCCTGGGCTCACGAACCGGGACCAATGCCCACATTGGTCCCGGTTCTACTTTGAACCGGGACTAATGGGCTGAGCCGGCCTGGACCATAGCCCTGTTTTCTACTAGTGGATCCCATCTTCCCTCGTCTCCCTCCTCCTGCCGCCAAGAGCCCCTGCTCCCGATTCCTCATCTCCCCGTTCCTTCCCTGCGCCACATGCACGTACACATCAAGCATCAGGAGAGCCTCCACCGCCTTGTACCTTCGTGCCCCGCCGGATCTTCGTCCTCCGCGACCCGGACGACCGGCCAGAGCCGCCATCTCCCTGCGCCTCGCCCCGACTCCCTTCGGCTTCCTCGCCGGGGGCCGCCGCCGCGGCCCTGCTGGACTTCGGCGACCCGGAGCGCGGCGCCTCTGCCCTGCTGCTCCGTTCATGAGCTCCACCGGACCTTCCTACAGCCTCGCGCGCCGAGTTCCCGAGCCCCCTCGTCCAGGAGCTCCACGAGGAGAGGAGCAACAACGCCAGAGCGTCGGCTTCGCCCGCTGCTTCTCTGGATGCCGCGCCTTAGCAAGCTCCTTCGTCCCCTCCTCGCGCCGATCCCCATGGCCATGGCACCGCCGGCCTCCATGGTTTGCCGCGCCCCTGCCGGCCTCTCCTTCCTCGCGCCGCACCACCAGACCCGGCGCCCAGCCACGTCACAGCCCCTGCTGCCGGCGACCTCGCCTGGACCCGTCAAGCTCCGCCGCCCAACCTCCATCATGTTGTTCATCGTAGTCCCTCTGCTGCTCCCCGGTGTCAAGTCTGCTGCCGCGTCATTGTCTGCATCCACCATGGCCTTGCCTCTGCTCGAAGTAGATGAACAACATCGTCCGCCGCACATTTCCTTTGCATCGTCACGCCCGCGCCAAGTCCTGTTTGTGGATTTCGTCAAGTTCGAGCTTCATTGAACGAGGGCTTTTGCCTTGCTCATTTTGGGACGCGACAAGTTCCTCTTCGAAAGAACGTCTGCATGATGATCTGACAAGTACCGTGGCACCGAAGACCTTTCATGCGTCAAGTCCATCTCCGAGGATTTCACCAAGTACCACGACGGCCGTTATTCGTCAAGTACCCCTTCGGATCACCAAGTTTCGGCTGCCATCGTCGTGAACTGCTTTCGAAACGTGTATCACTAACGCCAAGTACTAGTTCTACGAGGACCGCCAAGTTTGTCTTCCATCGTCTCCAAAATCGCTAAGTACCACGTAGATACGAGAACAACTACCCTCGACGTGCATTTTGCCAAGTACCACTACCGTCGACCTCCGAAGAACAGGGTTTTGTCGAGTACCCCTTCGTTTTGTCAAGACCATCAAGTCCCTCGACGACAAGTGCACGACTACGCGGATTGTACCAAGTACCCCTTCGTTTCGACGAGACCAGCAAGTCCAAAGAATGCCAAGTTCGACGACGCTCTCCGCCCGAACGACTACCGCCGACGTGTACCTCTCCGTCGCCGTGGGTTTCATCAAGTTCACCAGTGAACCCCGAAGCCCTCGGATTCGTCAAGTACAAAGGTGCAAGTACCACTCCGAACCATGTACGTCGACCGTCGCCAAAGACCCGTGTAACGCGAACGTCAAGTTTGGCTACCGTCGCGTGAACCGCTACTTCCACTATGAACGTGAACGACTACCGTCGCGGAACAACTACTTCCTCTACTTCCCTCGACGAACTCGAACCGTCCCGTTTGCATGCTTTGAAGGTATAACCGCCGAGAACAAACGTTCGAGAATGAATGCTTGTGTCGTATGGGGTGCACCCTTTGTCTGCACCGTGTCTGATTTGTCACTCGTTTTCCATGCTACTAACCCATGGGAACCCGGTAGTCGGGATCACCCCACCATCTTTTGCATGCTCCCATCACTTTTCCTTTTGCATCGGTATTTCCATGAGCTACCGGAACCGTTATCGTTGCCATGGCACTCCCTTTCTTTCCACCATGGTGATAAAAGCTTCTTAATATGCTCTTATCAACATTTTCATAAATATTGCATAAAATGTGCATGTCATCCGCATCATGATAACAACTTCAAGAATGTTTATAATTGTTGTTTCCATAATATTTCTATATGCATGTGGGGAATTACCGGATTTGTTGTTTGTTATATCCGGCCCCATTTAAACTGTTTAAATGGTATAGTTTTGTTATGCTTCACCTCTTGCCATGTTAACCAACATTTAATATTGTTGAGAACTTAAACGGGAGAGAACTAAATAACTGTTGTGGTGTTCCGTCAATATGCAACTCGTTGCATATTGAGCTCCACTTAACTTGTAGTATTGCTTGAGCACTTTGCCATGCCATGCTTCATTAAACCGGACATGCATCTTAATTGTTTGTGCATCATGCCATGATTATGTCGTGGGTGGTTACTATGTTGTTTGCTTCTTTCCGGTGTTGCTTCTTCGGGTTAGTTCCGATAACGTCGCGTTTGTGAGGAACCGTTCGACTATGTCCGTTTGTCTTCTTCATGGACTCGTTCTTCTTCCTTGCGGGATCTCAGGCAAGATGACCATACCCTCGAAATCACTTCTATCTTTGATTGCTAGTTGCTCGCTCTTTTGCTATGCCTATGTTGCGATACCTACCACTTGCTTATCATGCCTCCCATATTGTTAAGCCAAGCCTCTAACCCACCTTGTCCTAGCAAACCGTTGTTTGGCTATGTTACCGCTTTGCTCAGCCCCTCTTATAGCGTTGTTAGTTGCAGGTGAAGATTGGAGCTTGTTCCATGTTGGAACATGGATATTTTGTTGGGATATCACAGTATCTCTTATTTAATTAATGCATCTATATACTTGGTAAAGGGTGGAAGGCTCGGCCTTATGCCTGGTGTTTTGTTCCGCTCTTGCCGCCCTAGTTTCCGTCATATCGGTGTTATGTTCCCGGATTTTGCGTTCCTTACGCGGTTGGGTTATAATGGGAACCCCTTGATAGTTCGCCTTGAATAAAACTCTCCAGCAATGCCCAACATTGGTTTTACCATTTGCCACCTAGCCTTTTCTTTCCCTTGGGTTCTGCAGACTCAAGGGTCATCATTATTTTAACCCCCCCGGGCCAGTGCTCCTCTGAGTGTTGGTCCAAACTAGAGCCCCTTGCATCGCCACCTCGGGGAAACTCGAGGGCTGGTTTTAGTTGTACGGACTGCTCATCTGAGTGTGCCCTGAGAACGAGATATGTGCAGATCCTATCGGGATTTGTCGGCACATTCGGGCGGTGTTGCTGGACTTGTTTTACCATTGTCGAGGATGTCTTGTAACCGGGATTCCGAGCCTGATCAGGTCTTCCCGCTAGAAGGAATATCCTTCGTTGACCGTGAGAGCTTGTGATGGGCTAAGTTGGGACACCCCTGCAGGGATTTGAACTTTCGAAAGCCGTGCCCGCGGTTATGGCCAGATGGGAATTTCTTAATGTCCGGTTGTAGAAACCTGAAGTTGACCTTAAATAAAATACATCAACCGCGTGTGTAACCGTGATGGTCTCTTCTCGGCGGTGCCCGGGAAGTGAACACGGTGTTGGAGTTATGCTTGACGTAGGTTGTTGTAGGATCACTTCTTGATCATAGTTTCTCGATCGTGCTTTGCCTTCTCGTCTCGCTCTCTCTTGCGTATGTTAGCCACCCTATATGCTAGTCGCTTGCTGCAGCTCCACCTCATACCTTTACCTTACCCATAAGCTTAAATAGTCTTGATCGCGAGGGTGCGAGATTGCTGAGTCCCCGTGGCTCACAGATACTTCCAAAACCAGCTTGCAGGTGCCGATGAGACCGTGCAGATGATGCAACCAAGCTCAAGGAGAAGCTCGGTGAAGATCTTATACTTTGTGTTGTTTCGTTCTAGTTGATCAGTAGTGGATCCCAGTTGGGGTCGATCGGGGGCCTTGTCGCATTTGGGGTTCTTCTTTTATTTTGGTTCCGTAGTCGGACCTTGATTGTATTTGGATGATGTAATGCTTTATTCATGTATTGTGTGAAGTGGCGATTGTAAGTCAACTATGTATCTTTTCCCTTATTGTATTACATGGGTTGTTTGCGAAGATTACCTCACTTGCGACATTGCTTTCAATGCGGTTATGCCTCTAAGTCGTGCTTCGACACGTGTGAGATATAGCCGCATCGAGGGTGTTACATGATACTTATGATGAAACTACTTCTATGCTTGATACTACTGTGCCACTTGGTGAATTTCTTGATGAACAACTTGCTAGGGTTAGAGAGAATGAAATTATTGAAACTGATAATATTGATGAAAGTGATGATGAAGACTCTCCCCCCTAATAAATATGAATTGCCTGTTGTTCCTGAGGGTTATGTTATGGATGAAGAAGCTACTAGAGCTATTTTAGCTTGCAATGATAGATATGATCTAAAGAGGTTATTAGCTAAATGGAAGCAGCAATCGCTTAATGCTAGAATGAAACCCAACCCTGCTTTTGCTACTTCACCTATCTATGTTACCGATAAGGATTAGGAATTCTCTGTTGATCCTGATATAATTACTTTGGTTGAATCTGATCCTTTTTATGGATATGAATCTGAAACTGTTGTGGCACATCTTACTAAATTAAATGATATAGCCACCCTGTTCACTAATGATGAGAGAACTTGCTACTTTTATATCCTTAAAATATTTCGGTTCTCATTAAAGGGTGATGCTAAGATATGGTTTAATTCTCTTGATCCTGGTTGTGTGCGTAGTCCCCAGGATATGATTTATTACTTCTCTTCTAAATATTTCTGTGCTCATAAGAAACAAGCTGCCTTAAGGGATATATATAATTTTGTGCAAATTGAAGAAGAGAGTCTCCCACGAGCTTGGGGGAGGCTTCTCCAATTACTTAATGCTTTGCCTGATCATCCTCTTAAGAAAAATGAAATACTTGATATATTTTATAATGGACTAACCGATGCTTCCAGAGATTACCTGGATAGTTGTGCTGGTTCTGTTTTTAGGGAAAGAACACCGAATGAAGCTGAAATTCTATTAAATAATATGTTGACTAATGAAAATAATTGGACACTTCTTGAGCCTATTCCTAAACCAACTCCGAAGAAGAGAGGTGTTCTATTTCTTAGTCCTGAAGATATGCAAGAGGCAAAGAAATCCATGAAAGAAAAGGGTATTAAAGCTGAAGATGTTAAGAATTTACCTCCTATTGAAGAAATACATGGTCTTAATTTACCGCCTGTCGAAGAAATGCATAACTTAAATCCATCTCCTATTGAAGAAATACATGGTCTTGATAACCCGACACAGGTAGTGAAGGTAAATTCTCTCTATAGATATGATAAAGCTGAAATCCCATTTACTAAGTTTGCTAGCCCATGCTTAGATGAGTTTGATAAATTTATGGTTAAGCAAGAAGACTTCAATCCTTATTTTGGTAGAGAACTAAAACACAGTGCTGATATGCTTGAACACTTGGGTGATTATATGGCTAATGTCAAAGGTGAACTTAAATTTATTAGTAAACATGATTCTATGGTTACCACTCAAGTAGAACAAGTACTTAAAGCTCAAAATGATTTGCTCAATGAATTGAATAGTAAGAATAATTATTATGCTGTTAGAGTGGCTACTATAACTGGTAAATTGACTCAGAAACCTTTGTATCCTAAAGGCCACCCTAAGAGAATTGAGCAAGTTTCTCAGAGAAATAATATAGATGCACCTAGTCCTTCTAAAAGGAAGAAAAGATAAATGATAGGACTTTGCATGCTTCTAGTGAACCTATTATTGACACACTTGAGAATCCAAATGATATTTTTATTTCTGATGCTGAAACACAATCTGGTAATGAACCTGAAACTAGTGATAATGTTAACGATAATGTTCATGTTGATGCTCAACCTAGCCCTGATAATGATATATAAATTGAACCTGATGTTGATCTTGATAACCCACAATCAAAGAATCAACGTTATGATAAGAGAGACTTTGTTGCCAGAAAACATGGTAAAGAAAGAGAACCATGGGTTCAGAAACCCATGCCTTTTCCTCCCAAACCATCCAAGAAAAAGGATGATGAGGATTTTGAGCGCTTTGCTGAAATGATTAGACCTATCTTTTTGCGTATGCGATTAACCTATATGCTCAAAATGAATCCTTATGCTAAGTATATGAAAGATATTGTTACTAATAAAAGAAAGATACCTGAAGCTGAAATTTCCACCATGCTTGCTAATTATACTTTTAAAAGTGGAATACCAAAGAAACTTGGAGATCCAGGAGTATCCACTATACCATGCTCCATTAAAAGAAACTATGTTAAAACTGCTTTATGTGATCTTGGAGGCGGTGTTAGTGTTATGCCTCTCTATTTATATCGTAGACTTTATTAGAATAAGTTGACACCTACCGAAATATCTTTGCAAATGGCTGATAAATCAACTGCTATACCTGTCGGCATTTGTGAGGATGTGCCTGTTGTGGTTGCAAACGTTACTATTTTAACGAACTTTGTTATTCTTGATATTCCCGAGGACGATAGTATGTCTATTATTCTTGGAAGACCCTTTTTGAATACTGCAGGGGCTGTTATTGATTGCAACAAAGGCCATGTCACTTTTCATGTTAATGGTAATGAGCATACGATACACTTTCTGAGGAAACAACCTCAAGTCCACAATATTAATTCTATTGGAAAAATTCCATCGATTATTTTTGGAGGTTTTGAATTTCCTATTCCTACTATCAAGAAGAAATATGATATTCTAATTATTGGGGATGTGCATATTCCCGTTGAGGTAACCTAGTGTTATTCGAAAATTCTCCGGTTCCATGTTATTCGGAATGAGTTTGTTAACAAGACCTGATCAACCTTGTTAATGGATTCCTTTTGATGATCATGAGATGGATGAATTTAGAAAACACAACTCTCTGTACCCTCCTTTTACTTTCTGTATTTATATTAAATAAAATAAAAATAGTATTTTCTGTCTGTTATCTGAATTATCCGTGCAATATAAAAATACCTCAAAAATAAAAGTTCTCCAAATGCCCTGAAATTTAAATATGATTTTTTCTGGAATATTTGAGAATATTTGGCACTGAGAACACAGCAGGGGGGCATCCAGCTGGCCACGAGGGTAGAGGGCACGCCCTACCCCCTGGGCATGCCCCCTGCCTCGTGGCCCATGGTGGCCCTCCTCCACTTATTCCTGCACCCACACACTCCTTGTTCCTCCCACAAACACCATTATCCAGCTCAAACCCGAGTCCAAGCTCATTTTGCTGCCATTTTCGATCTCCTTGCTCAAAGCACCTCTCACAAAACTGCTTTGGGGGATTGTTCCTTGGTATGTGACTCCTCCATTGGTCCAATTAGTTTTTGTTCTAGTGCTTTATTCATTGCATATTTTTGCTGCCTAGGTGACCCTGTTCTTGAGCTTGCATGTCAAATTTATATGGTTCCAAGTAGTTCTAATGCATGATATAGGCTCTAGGCACTTGTAGGAGTAGTTGCTATCAATTTTGTTGAGCTTGGCTTACTTTTATTTTGAAGTTACTAAAAATTTCAGATTTTTTTAGAAAATAATGAAGAGATTTTTGAGGGGCTCATCGAGCTGAAGCTCGAAGGAAAAGCAAAAGGAAGAAGCAAAGAAGCCCAAATATAATCTGCCTTGCATCGCGGAGGCCTCACCGCCTTCCTCCACGACCAACGCGAACATCAAATACCTTGTTCCATTGGAGGCTATTCACGCCTACCGGAACCCTACATCAGCCATAGAGCCAGAGTCGAAACCACAAGTTGATCCACCACGACAGTCTAATTACCAGTGGGATCCGGAGATGATTGCCAACCAGTGGCAATCAGAGTCTTTTTCTTCGCAGTACGACCCCAACTATTACTAAGGATATCCGCCAGGCCAACCGTGGCCATAGACCAACTTAGGCCAAAAGCATAAGCTTGGGGGAGTACGTATTTCTCACTGACATTACATTTATGTTCACACACTCATTGCTAGATGTCGGTGCTCATACTTTTTCATTGTATCATCCATGCTAGTTTATTTTCTCTTTTTATGCTTTCTTCTTGTGTGTTTAATAAACCTTAAGAAAAACCAAAAAAATTAGTTGTAGCTTTTAATTAGCTTAATTTCCATGCTTGTAGTAGTAATTAAAAATAAAACCCAAAAAGATTTCCCGTTCTTCTTTTGCTTGTTGGGAGCTTTCCCGTGTAAATAGTTTTATTTCTTTTCTTTTCTTTGGGGGTCGATAGGAGAAGACCATAATTAAATTGTTGAAGTGGCTCTTATATGCATTATTTTTGATCTGACAAAAGAGCCCATATTGCCTTGTCTTCTCCTGTTTATTGAATGCTTGCAGATTCCAGCTTAGTCCAATGCATGCGCACTATTATTATTATCCACATCGTTCGGTCGTGCAAGTGAAAGGCAATTATGACGATATATGATGGACTGACTAAGATGAGAAAAGCTGGTATGAACTTGACCTCTCTTGTTTTTGTAAATATGATTAGTTTATCGTTCCTGATTCAGCCTATTATGAATAAACATGTTTGCAATGACAACTAGAGATCATAGTTTCTTGTGCCATGTTTAATTAGCTAGGAGCTTATAATGGTTTACCTTGCGTGCCAACATGCTATTAAAATGGTTGTGATGTGGTATGATAGGGTGGTATCCTCTTTTGAATGATTCGAGTGGCTTGACTTGGCGCATGTTCACGCATGTAGGTGAAACAAAATCAACATAGCCTCTACGATATTTATGTTCATGGTGCATTATATCCTACTCATGCTTGAATTCGGTGTTGATTAATTTTAATGCATGTTCATGACTGTTGTCGATCTCTAGCTGGTCGCTTCCCAGTCTTTTTCTAGCCTCCACCTGTACTAAGCGGGAATACTGCTTGTGCATCCAATCCCATAAACCCCAAAGTTATTCCATATGAGTCCACCATACCTACCTATATACGGTATCTACCTGCCGTTCCAAGTAAATTTGTATGTGCCAAACTCTAAACCTTGAAATAAATATCCTGTTTTGTATGCTCGAATAGCTCATGTATCAACTAGGGCTGTCCGTATCTTCCATGTTAGGCGGGTTATTCTCAAGAGGAGTGGGCTCCGCTCCTCACTCACGAGAAAATGTCTGGTCACCGGGATGCCCAGTCCCATGCTTTATGCAAATCAAATCAAAATAATTGCAAACAAAACCCCCCCGGGACTCTTGTTAGTTGGAGGCACTCGTTGTTTCGATCAAGCCATGGATTGATGCTTGTTGGTGGAGGGGGAGTATAAACTTTACCATTCTGTTTGGGAACTGCCTATAATGTGTGTAGCATGGAAGATATCGCCATCTCTTGGTTGTTATGTTGACAATGAAAGTATATCGCTCAAAATATTATTCATCTCTATTTCAAAACCGAGCTCTAGCACCTCTACAAATCCCTGCTTCCCTCTATGAAGGGCCTATCTATTTACTTTCATGTTGAGTCATCATCCTCTTATTAAATAGCACCAGTTGGAGAGCACCACTGTCGTTTGCATTCATTACTGTTAGTTTACATTGAGTATGACTTGACTGGATCTCTTTTACCATGAATTACAATGTCTAGTCAGTCTTTGATCTTCAAAGGTGCTCTGCATTTATGTTTTGCGGTCTCAGAAAGGGCCAGCGAGATACCATCTTGTTATATCATATTATGATTGTTTTGAGAAAGTGTTGTCATCTGAGATTTATTATTATTGCTCGCTAGTTGATTATGCCATTGACATGAGTAAACATGGGACCTAAGCGTTATTGTGAATATGGTTAGCTTATAATCTTTGCTGAAAACTTGAATGCTGGCTTTATATATTTTCAACAACAAAAGCAAACAGAGTTTGTAAAAGTCTTTCTTTATCACTTTCAGTTTGTCAACTGAATTGCTTGAGGACAAGCAAAGGTTTAAGCTTGGGGGAGTTGATACGTCTCCATCGTATCTACTTTTCCAAACACTTTTGCCCTTGCTTTGGACTCTAACTTGCATGATTTGAATGGAACTAACCCGGACTGACGCTGTTTTCAGCAGAATTGCCATGGTGTTATTTGTGTGCAGAAACAAAAGTTCTCGGAGTGACCTAAAACTCCACGGAGCGTATTTTTGGAAATAATAAAAAATACTGGCAAAAGATCAAGACTAGGGGGCCCACACCATAGCCACGAGGGTGGGGGCGCGCCTGCCCCCTAGGCGCGCCCCCTACCTCGTGGGCCCCCTGGAGCTCCTCCGACCTCAACTCCAACTCTATATATTCACTTTCGGGGAGGATAAAAATCAAGGAGAAGGATTCATCGCGTTTTACTATACGGAGCCACCACCAAGCCCTAAAACCTCTCGGGAGGGTTGATATGGAGTCCGTTCGGGACTCCGGAGAGGGTAATCCGTCGCCATCGTCATCATCAACCATCCTCCATCACCAATTTCATGATACTCACCGCTGTGCATGAGTAATTCTATCATAGGCTTGCTAGACGGTGATGGGTTGGATGAGATTTATCATGTAATCGAGTTAGTTTTGTTAGGGTTTGATCCCTAGTATCCACTATGTTCTGAGATTGATGTTGCTATGACTTTGCTATGCTTAATGCTTGTCACTAGGGCCCGAGTGCCATGATTTCAGATCTGAACCTATTATGTTTTCATGAATATATGAGAGTTCTTGATCCTATCTTGCAAGTCTATAGTCACCTACTATGTGTTATGATCCGGCAACCCCGAAGTGACAATAATCGGGACCACTCCCAGTGATGACCGTAGTTTGAGGAGTTCATGTATTCACTATGTGTTAATGCTTTGGTCCGGTACTCTATTAAAAGGAGGCCTTAATATCCCTTAGTTTCCGCTAGGACCCCGCTGCCACAGGAGGGTAGGACAAAAGATGTCATGCAAGTTCTTTTCCATAAGCACGTATGACTATATTCGGAATACATGCCTACATTACATTGATGAATTGGAGCTAGTTCTGTGTCACCCTAGGTTATGACTGTTACATGATGAACCGCATCCGGCATAATTCTCTATCACCGATCCATTGCCTACGAGCTTTCCATATATTGTTCTCCGCTTATTTACTTTTCCATTGCTATTGTTACAGTCACTACAAAATACCAAAAACATTACTTTTGTTATCATTACCTTTTGCTACCGTTACCACTACTATCATATTACTTTGCTACTAAATACTTTGTGGTAGATATTAAGTTTCCAGGTGTGGTTGAATTGACAACTCAGCTGCTAATACTTGAGAATATTCTTTGGCTCCCCTTGTGTCGAATCAATAAATTTGGGTTGAATACTCTACCCTCGAAAACTGTTGC
Organism: Triticum urartu; assembly: GCF_056163025.1. Taxonomy (NCBI): domain Eukaryota; kingdom Viridiplantae; phylum Streptophyta; class Magnoliopsida; order Poales; family Poaceae; genus Triticum; species Triticum urartu. The sequence goes on along the minus strand of NC_141878.1, from coordinate 78,527,782 downwards.
GATCCCCTATACTTGTGGGTTATCAACGAGCATGTTGTACTGTATACACATTGAACAAGGTCAGACTGATTTGTATTTGAGATATCGATGGCAGACATTGTTTAGCCACATTGCATCCGTGCATGGACATACTATTCTAATTGGAGATGATGGGTGGCTTTCGCATCACATATCTATATCTATACCCCTATATATATTATATTTTATATTTTTATATAGTGTGCAGATAACTTTAACTTTGAAAGATGGTCGTTGGATGAGGCCAATCCGATGGTGCAGAGATGGAAAATCTGAGCACAACTGGCTGTTGGATATCATCTAGATTCCACCAGATTTTGCCACATGTACAATCTAGAAGACTCCATGGTTGAACTTAAGTATAATGCACAATCTCAAAACACAAGCACTTCTTCTTTGTTCTAGAATCTTACATATCAGAATTGCCCAAATGTTTTTCTACATGATTTGCCATCATTTGTTTTTTACTTTATGCCTTACAACACACAATTACATGAATCTTAAAATAGATTAGCTTTCTTATAAAAACTAGATGATTTTGAATGAAATGAACTATAAGAATTAAACGAACGTCTACAACATGCATATATGACTCAAAGCTTACATGCTATAATGTGGTATTTATTCATAATTTGGTTGCCAAATCTCATGCGTACAATGCACGTGTACCTTACTAGTTTAAATGGTGTTTGTGTGTGTGTTGTGCTTGTTAAACACATTGTACGTAGTATGTCATACATGGTTTAGATTCCGAACATCTAGCTAGAGCATACATGTACTATGATTTGAATTCAACATAAAATCTATACATATATTTGAATTTGAGATCGTATGTACACGTAGTTTGTATTTATATAGGAATTTACTTCTCCTATATTCATGTCATGTGTTGTGAAGATAATATTTAGATGGTTGTATAATTAACCCGAGTACAATCCCATTCAAACAGGTTAAATGTACTCAAATTTAGTCCATATGCTAGACAACACACATTGTTTTTTAATTGTTGAGGGAAGTGCAAATTGTTTCGGTACTGTACATGTTATGTTTGTTGTCCTGATTTTTTTTTAGTTTTTTTTGTTGTATTTGAATGCATTTCTAGTAATATAGTAAAACGGGACATAGCTCTCTCTAGTGATGAGGTGCGAATTGTCTTTTTTTGGTACTCGTTAAGCTTGTTCTCTCGAAATTTCAAGCCGCGCCTTGTTATGCCGAAATTTCAAGCTAGCGTCTCTATCTATCATGCTGCGAAACTCCCGCCTCTTTAACCTGCGCCTTGTTACCCTGAAATATTTAAGATATATATTTGTCTCGTTGTGCTCCGACAACTCCCTCCATCTCAACCCGCGCCTTGCTATTCCAAAATTACAACGCGCGCGAAAACTACCACCTCCTGCGAAATCTCGACACGCGAAATGCCCATGATACCCTGAACCGAAAGAACCGCCTAGCTCAAATCGGTGGGGGTACTTTCGTAACTTACCCCACATTTAGGACAAGCGCGTCCCTAAGCCATGGTTCCCCACTCCCATCCCATCCGCCCACCCATTCGTACACCAAGACCGCGAAAACCCGTGAAGCCCCACACCCTCCTCCATCCGCCACACAACCGGAGCCTCTTCCCCGACGACATCATCCATAGTAACACCTCGACGTCCCTCATCCACTGTACCGGATGAGGATCCGTCATCGATATCGTCGTCCCACTAGTTCAGCCACCCCGTCCTCCACCTCAAAGGAGCTGCCCCGATGTTCACCTCGTCTTTCGTGCCACCTCCATTCCCACACCGCCATCTTCACCTGCACCACCGAAAGAGCATCATCATCACAGTTTCCTCAGATGAAGCTGAGGCCTAATCGGCGCCACCAAAGAGGTTGTACACTTATCGCCGCATTTTCTTCTTGATTCGATCTCACGGTGCTGCCGGTGCTCGGTCCTGAGCCGACACGACGCGACCCCATCCACGGCGACGTCGCCGGCCACTTCTTCCACGTCGTTGATAACCCACAAGTATAGGGGACCAATTGTAGCCTCTTTCGATAAGTAAGAGTGTCGAACCCAACGAGGAGCTAAAGGTAGAACAAATATTCCCTCAAGTTCTATCGACCACCGATACAACTCTACGCACGCTTAACGTTCGCTTTACCTAGAACAAGTATGAAACTAGATGTACTTTGTAGGTGTTTTTGGATAGGTTTGCAAGATAATAAAGAGTGCATAAATAAAAAGTAGGGGCTGTTTAGGTAAAGAAGCAATAAAGTTAGTATAGCGAGTGTGGAAAAGTGGTGGTAGGAGTTGCGAAATTGTCCCTAAGCAATTGACTACTTTACTAGACCGATAGCAAGTTTTATGTGGGAGAGGCCACTGCTAGAATGTCATCCCTGACTTGGAATTCTATGCACTTATGATTGGAACTATTAGCAAGCATCCGCAACTACTAACGTTCATTAAGGTAAAACCCAACCATATATAGCATTAAGATATATTGGTCCCCCTTCAATCCCGTATGCATCAATTTCTATGCTAGGTTGAACCTTCTATCACTCTTGCCCTCCAATACATAGTCCTATCAACATACAGCTAACCCTATGGTGTGATCCACGCGTGCGCTCATATGATGGGCACCAAAGGACAACAACATAACCACAAGCAAATTAAAACAATCATAGCAATCCACCAATTACCGATAGGACAATGAAAATCTACTCAGACATCATAGGATGGCAACACATCATTGGATAATAATATGAAGCATAAAGCACCATGTTCAAGTAGAGGGTACAGCGGGTTGCGGGAGAGTGGACCGTTGTAGATAGATGGGGGATGGTGATGGAGATGTTGGTGAAGATGACGGAGGTGTTGGTGTAGATTGCGGTGATGATGATGGCCCCAGCGACATTCCGGCGCCACCGAGAGAGAGGGGGACAGAGAGCCCCCTTCTTCATATTCTTCTTCCTTGACCTTCTCCCTAGATGGGAGAAGGGTTTCCCCTCTGGTCCATGGCCTCCATGGAGGCGGAGGGGCGAGAGCCCCTCCAAGATTGGATCTGTCTCTCTGTCTCTCTCTGTTTCTGCATTCCAGATTCTGCCCTTTCACCGTTTCTTATATTCCCGGAGATCCGTACCTCCGATTGGGCTGAAATTTGGACACGATTTTTATCCAGATATTAGCTTTCTTGCGGCGAAAGGGGGGCACCAACCGACTTACGGGGTGGCCACGAGGGCCCAGGGCGGGCCTGACCCCCTGGGGCGCGCCCCGCTACCTCGTGGCCCCCTCGGGCATCGTCTCGTGTTGATTCTTCTTCCCAAAATTCACATATATTCCAAAAAAATCTCCGTCAGTTTTTATCTCGTTTGGACTTCATTTGATATGGATTTTCTGCGAAACAAAAAACATGCAACAAATAGGAACTGGCAGTCGGCACTGGATCAATATGTTAGTCCCAAAAATAGTATAAAAAAGTTGCCAAAAGTATATGAAAGTTGTAGAATATTGGCATGGAACAATCAAAAATTATAGATACGACGGAGACGTATCAGCAACCCCAAGCTTAATTCTTGCTCGTCCTCGAGTATGTAAATGATAAAAAAGATAATTTTTGATGTGGAATGCTACCTAGCATAATCTTGATCATGTAATCTAATCATGGCATGAATATTAAGACATGAGTGATTGAAAGCAATAGTTATCATTTCACATTAAGACAATAATACTTCAAGCATACTAATAAAGCAATCATGTCTTTTCAAAATAATGTGGCCAAGGAAAGTTATCCCTACAAAATCATATGGTCTGGCTATGCTCCATCTTCAACACACAAAATATTCAAATCATGCACAACCCCGATGACAAGCCAAGCAATTGTTTCATACTTTTGATGTTCTCAAACCATTTCAACTTTCACGCAATACATGAGCGTGAGCCATGAATATAGCACTATAGGTGGGATAGAATATGATGATGGAGATTGTGTGGAGAAGACAAAAAGGAAGAAAGTCTCACATCAACACGGCTAATCAATGGGCTAAGGAGATGCTCATCAATTGATGTCAATGCGAGGAGTAGGTATTGCCATGCAACGGATGCACTAAGAGCTATAAGTGTATGAAAGCTCAAACTGAAAACTAAGTGGGTGTGCATCCAACTTGCTTGCTCATGAAGACCTAGGGCATTTGAGGAAGCCCATCGTTGGAATATACAAGCCAAGTTCTATAATGAGAATTCCCACTAGTATATGAAAGTGATAACTCAAGAGACTCTCTATATGAAGAACATGGTGCTACTCTGAAGCACAAGTGTGGCAAAAGGATAGTAACATTGTCCCTTCTCTCTTTTATCTCAATTTTTTGTTTTTTTGGTGGGCTTCTTTGGCCTCTTTTTTATTTGGGCTTCTTTGGCCTCTTTTATTTTGATAACCTCACATGGGACAATGTTCTAGTAATGATGGTCATCACACTTTTATTTACTTACAACTCAATATTACAACTCGATACTAGAACAAAGATATGACTCTATATGAATGCTTCTGGCAGTGTACCAGTATGTGCGATGATCTAGCATAGAAAAGATATAAAAAAACGGACAAGCCATGAAAATATCATGCTAGCTATCTTACGATCATGCAAAGCAATATGACAATGAATGCTCAAGTCATGTATATGATGATGATGGAAGTTGCATGTCAATATATCTCGGAATGGCTATGGAAATGCCATAATAGGTAGGTATGGTGGTTGTTTTGAGGAAGATATAAGGAGGCTTATGTGTGATAGAGCGTATCGTATCACGGGGTTTGGATGCACCGGCGAAGTTTGCACCAACTCTCGAGGTGAGAAAGGGCAATGCACGATACCGAAGAGGCTAGCAATGATGTAAGGGTGAGAGTGCGTATAATCCATGGACTCAACATTAGTCATAAAGAACTCACATACTTATTGCAAAAGTCTATTAGCTATCGAAACAAAGTACCTACATGCATGTGATAACCCACAAGTATAGGGGATCGCAAAAGTTTTTAGGGTAGAGTATTCAACCCAAATTTATTGATTCGACACAAGGGGAGCCAAAGAATATTCTCAAGTATTAGCAGCTGAGTTGTCAATTCAACCACACCTGGAAACTTAATATCTGCAGCAAGGTATTTAGTAGCAAAGTAATATGATAGTAGTGGTAACAGTGGCAAAAGATAACGGTAGCAAAAGTAATATTTTTGGGTTTTGTAGTGATTATAACAGTAGCAACGGAAAAGTAAATAAGCGAAGGACAATATATATAGGAAAAGCTCGTAGGCATTGGATCGGTGATGGAGAATTATGCCGGATGCGATTGATCATGTAACAGTCATAACCTAGGGTGACACAGAACTAGCTCCAGTTCATCAATGTAATGTAGGCATGTATTCCGAATATAGTCATACGTGCTTATGGAAAAGAACTTGCATGACATCTTTTGTCCTACCCTCCCGTGGCAGTGGGGTCCTATTGGAAACTAAGGGATATTAAGGCCTCCTTTTAATAGAGTACCGGACCAAAGCATTAACACATAGTGAATACATGAACTCCTCAAACTACGATCATCACCGAGAGTGGCCCCGATTATTGTCACTTCGGGGTTACCGGATCATAACACATAGTAGGTGACTATAGACTTGAAAGATAGGATCAAGAACTCGCATATATTCATGAAAACATAATAGGTTCATATTTGAAATCATGGCACTCGGGCCCTAGTGACAAGCATTAAGCATAGCAAAGTCATAGCAACATCAATCTCCGAACATAGTGGATACTAGGGATCAAACCCTGTCGGATTTCAGGTTCCGGCAGACCCTTGAGGTTCGAACACTGGGGTGCGCGTGGAGATTTCGCCTCCTACCTACCCGCACCCCTCCGCCTCGCTAAGATCTAGGCTATGGGAAGAACGACACAAGGGACACAGGGTTTATACTGGTTCGGGCCACCATTGTGGTGCAATACCCTACTCCAGTGTGTGGTGTGGCGGATTGCCTCTTGGGCTGATGATGATGAACAATACAAGGAAGAACAGCCTCGCGAGGGTCTGTTCTTGGATGGGAGGGACGAACTGCTAGGAGGAGTTCAGTCACCCTTCTCTCTCTCTCTCTCTCTAATTTCGATCTTCTCTTCTTCGTCCTTAGCCTCTGCCTCTCTGATTTCGATCTCCTCTCGGATTTCGATCTCCTCTTCCTACTATGGTGGCTAGTCCTATTTATAGAGGCCCTGGTCCTCTTCCCAAATATCGAGCGGGAAGGGAGCCAACAATGGCGGGCTAATTTGAAGGGGGACAGCTAGTACTAGCTATCCTGACAAAAGTAGTCTTCGCCTGCACAAAGCTCTGGCGGTGATGCCGTCTTGGGCTCCACGATGACCTCCGTCTTGCAGTCCTCTTGGTCTTGGTCTTGTTGCACCGAAATGGCAACCTTTGCCTGATGGCTCGGTACTCCGCGGCTGTGCTTGCTCCCTTTGCACCAAAGAGGAAAGGAGGACGCTGCGCGGGCTGGCGCCCGCCTGGCGCCTTTGGTCGTCATGGCTTGCGTCACGGGCACCTCGTGAGGTACCCCGCCTTGATCTCTCTGCCTCCTCGCGAGCCAGCCTGATGAGGCCGTGCCTGAGGAAGCTCCGTGTCGTCCGCCCCGCGAGGCTTGGCCCCTCGCGAGGGTCTTGGGTCTGTGTTGATGAAGATGGGCCATGCTGGGTCCCCCTTAGAGCCACGCCGCAGGCCGCAGGCAGGCAAGTCTGGGGACCCCCGTTCCCAGAACGCCGACAGTAGCCCCCGGGCCCAAGGCGCGCCCGGACTTGGCCGTGCAGGGAGGCAGAAGGGCAAGAGCGAAGCGCCGCGGGCCCTAACAGCCTGCAGCCTTGGGCGCCGCGTGGTGGTTGATTGGACATGGGCGACTCCACTTCCCCATGGTGCCTCGGCAACTGCACGGATTGGACAAGTCCCTGCATGCAAAGTGGGTCATGATTACCTGCGATCATGGAGGTCGGCGGTTGGCCTTCGCCGGCTATAAGTACGGAACGGCGCGTGCCCTTCCAGTCCATCCCTTCTTGCTTCTCCTTCTTCCCGTTCCTTGCTCCATCTTGCTGCGATGGCTCCGATCCACCGGTTCTCGACGACAGAGAAGGAAAAGGCTCCCCGAGAGGAACCAGACCCGCTCCCGCCGAAGAAACGGCCCGTCCTCCGCGGCCCGGACAAGGAGGCTCATCAGGTGGTGTCGAGGCCCTGGTGCGAGCGGGCACCGCCGGGGTTCTCGCTTCTCTTGTACACCCAGAACGAGGGCCCTGAAGGAGCTGATGCTGATCGCCACGGGCGGCGCCGCCGTCGGCGCTGATGGGTCATGAAGGTGTGGGTCATCCCCCCTGGGGTCCACACCGAGGGCTCCTCCCGAGAGTTCGTGTTCCACGCCGCCATGCCTCCTTAGTCTTGGATTCGCCTTCCTCCCTTCTTCGCCTCCATCATCCCGCAGGGAGAGCCCCTGGAGCTTTGGCTGCAGCACCCTCGCGACCGAGGCAGAGGTCGCGGTCGTTGCCTCGGGCGAGGTCTTCATGACTCGGGGCTGGAGCGAAATCGCCCGGGTTTGCAGGACAAGGGGCGCCTTCGCGATCCACTTGGATTACGACGGTGCTTCGGTGATGTTCTTCAAGGTCTTTGATGCGAACGGGCGCCGGCTGGAGTGCTGCCCCGGGAGAGGTGGCTGGGACCCTACTGCGGCGAGGACTGGGCCCGCCGACTGCTCCCTTGGCGGCTCCTCAGGTGGCGGAGGCGTCAGAGGTTCCAGCGACTCCGACGAGCTCTTCACGACTTCGGAGACGAGCGACGAAAGCTATGAGCCCCCGAGCCGGCGCCGCGCCTGGAGCAGGGTGGGCTCGTCAGGCCGCCGCTGACTCTGATCTAGATGGGGTTGGCGCCGGTGCTTGACGGCCCACTGTTGATGATGGCGTCTTCTGCAGGGGCGCGCGTAGTTAGTGTCCCTTTAGGATCTGTTCCCTGCGAGGAATCAAAGACGCGTCCCATGGGGGCTTGTAAGGTGCCCGTGATCTTGTTTTGTTAATATAACCCTTGTCGTAGAATTGTGCGAGTTGCTCATTCCGTCTTAGCTCAGTCCTCCCTTTCGAACCTCACGAGGGCTTGGTGCTCTGCGCCGACAGGTCCCAGTCCCAAGGCGGCTTCAGCCGTCGCTGGTATGCCAGGTCGCGATGCCGTGGTCAAGGCCAGGAGGTGAGCGACCCAGAGTCTGGTAAGAGCCCCTGAGTCGCGATGCTCAGGAGGTCCCCTTTGGCGCCCAAGCAGCCGTCGTTCGGTGAGAAAGGAGGGCGGCGTCTCTAACACGGGATTGCATTAGGTGCGGGGATGGTGCCACGGTAGTTGGCGCTTCCGGGTGATGACTTATCTCGAGAATCAGGGGCCGCTCTCTGGTGTGTCGCCGGGTCCGTGCATCGGCAGGCGCGAGGTTGCTCGGCGAGGTCCTCGTGTGTCCCTCCCCTCCCGCCTTTGCTCCCCTTTCTGCTCTACGTCCTCGGGTCCCGGCCCTCAAGCGAGTCTCAGCCGTCCCTGGTATGCCAGGTCGCGATGCCGTGGACAAGGCCAGAGGGTGAGGGCTGGAGAGCCAGTAGGAGCCCTGAGTCGCGATGCTCAGGTACCCCCCCTTTAACGTGCAAGCGGTTCGCGCGGATGAGAGTGGAGGAGACACCGCAAGGGCCTTGCCTGACGCAGCCCCTTTAAGAGATCCTGTAGACCCATCAAAGAAAGAATAAGGGGTTGCCATGACAATTGACAGTCAGCCGTTGGTTGCTTCCGAGGGGTAACGAGGCACTGAAGGCTTGACGAGGTGGCGCCATGCGGGGCTGCCGCGGCCAGAGCTCAGCCATTCAGGTTTGTCGACGTTGCAGGGACGGACCCATGTGCAAGCGTCGTGCCGTTTGGGAGCAGTTCCGTCAGTTGGCGTCAGTTGAGCGGGCAGCTAGGTCAAACACATTAGCCGCGAAGGAGTGGATTCATCCAAATAGATGCTGGGAAGGCGGACATCACTGGGTCAGGCCCGAGCAACTTGGGGATGATGCAGCCCGAGGGGCGCTCCCAACAAGGTAAGCTAACAACATGAAATAAAAGGGATACACGCCGCAGGGACGGACCCACGCGGCCTGGGAATAATGCAGCCCTGGGGGGTGCTCCCAGCTGGAAGTGAAACTTGAAAGATGTCACCTGATGACGTTGAGGACGAAGGGGTGTTGGTGTAGCAGACTCGGTGGGCTGCGGAAGCCGATCCTCACGAGCCCCAGGCCCAGGAGCCTCGGGAGGCTCCGGAGGCGCTGGTGGCTCCTCGCGGACCATCTCCATCTCCGCCAGGGCCGCGGAACGCCTGGCCTCTTGTGCCTCCATGATGCCCCTCATGAGGCGCTGGTACGTGGCAGCCGCATTCGGCAAGCCGTAAGGCATGCGAATGTAGCTGTGGGGTGGGCCTCCGCAGCGCCCCACTCGCGAGGCCAGAGGTGCTCCAGAGAGGCGACTCGGTTGAGCCCTGGTATGTCGATGCAGACGCGCAGCCCACCATCCTCGCCTGGATGGGGAGCCACTGCTGGTAGGCGGCGACCGCCTTTCATGACTCTTGACTCCTGTAGCTCCTGAATGGCCTTGCTGACGAACTCCTGAGGGTCTGGCTCTCCTTGCCTTACTCCTTCTTGAGGGAAACGTTCTTCGAAACACGCTTCCATGTGGTGCCCAAGCGCCTCCCTCGTGACCCTAGCCAGGTCGGTGGCCTTTCAGGGGAGAGCCCCCGAGCCCTTCCTGAGGAGGGCGCCGGGCGCGCTTTCCTATGCGATGGAAGGAGGTTCCTCCTGGGTAGGCACGGGCCCAGAGGGGCCTGCCTCCTGAGGGGCCGGGCCGGACGATGTCTTCTTCTTCTTGGGGGAGGCCTCGAGAAGCCTCCTGCTTCCACGATCCGGGTCTTCCAGTGACGTGGCCTGAAAGGCTCGTTCCAGGGAACACACCGCGTCCTTTTCTTCACAGGGCACCGTGATGACTCCGCCACTTCCTGGCATCTTGAGCACGTTGTATCCGTGGTGAGTTATGGCCATGAACTTGGCCAGCGCTGGGTACCCAAGGATGGCATTGTACGGCAGGAGAATGTGAGCAACGTCGAAGTCGATGAGCTCGGTGCGGTAGTTGTCGCGTGCCCCGAAGGTGACAGGGAGGCGGACCTGCCCAATCGGGACCGTGGAGCCGTCAGTGATTCTGGAGAAAGGCTTGGTTGGCTGAAGCTGGCTGTAGGGCACTTGGATATTGTTGAATGTTTCCACGGACAGGACGTTGAGCCCTGCCCCGTCATCGATGAGGGTCCTGGTGACCACCACGTTGCTGATGATTGGGGAACAAAGCATCGGGAGGACTCCGGATGTAGCCGCACACGTGAGCTGATCTGCTGAGCTAAACATGATGGCGCACGCCGACCACCTGAGAGGGCGCGTGGCTTCGAGCCTGGGGAGGACTGCATTCACTTCGCGGGCGAACTTCTTGAAGATGCGTTGAGAGGCTGGGGCTTGAGCCCCGCCCAGGATGCAGGCGATCGCGCGCGGCTCTTGGAAGCCCCCAGTCCCCTCGTCCTGGTGGCGGTCCTCGTTTCTCCTTGGCTGCGGCGGTAGCGGAGGGAGGCCTGCGTTGCCTCGCGGGCGATCCTCGTGAGGCTGATCCCTCCAGTCTCCCTTGCGAGGCGGGTCTTGCCAGCGATCCTCGCGAGGTTGATCGCGCCACCCTTGGCGCGGGCCATGGTCTTCCCAGCGTCCTGCGTTCCTTCCTCCTCCTCGACCGTAGCCCCGGTCACCGCGGTCGGGGCGACGGCCGATCCTTCCTTCTCGCATGGCTCGGAGCTCTTGACATTCGTTGGTGTTGTGGGTGTGGAGGTCGTGGTATACACAGTACCGACTACCCTTGGAAGGTTCGGGCTGATCTCTGCCCCGCTTGGTGTCTGGTTCTGCCGCGAGCACGACAGCCCCCTTGCGCTTCACATCCTTGGCCTTTGGCTTCTTCTCTTCTGGGTCTGCTGCAGGCAGCTTGAGGAGGGAGAGACGCCCCTCCTTAGCCCTGGCGCACTTGGTTGCCAAGTTGAACAGCTCCAAGGAAGTGCACATGTCTTCATGCATTGCCAGCTCCTCCTTCATCTTGACATCGCGCACGCCGTCGGAGAAGGCTGAGATGATGGCCTCCTCAGTCACCCTGGGAATCTTGAGGCGTGCGTTGTTGAAGCACTGGATGTACTTCTGCAGTGCCTCCCCGGGTTGTTGCTTGATGCGGCGCATGTCGCTCGTGGCGGGTGGCCGGTCGCGAGTACCTTGGAAGTTGGCGATGAAGCGGGTGCGCATCTCGTCCCAGGAGGAGATCGTGCCCGGAGCCAGGTTCAGGAGCCAGGTGCGGGCCCCGTCCTTGAGCGCCATGGGAAACCAGTTCGCCATGACCTTCTCGTCTCCGGTGGCAGCACCGATGCCCAGCTCGTAGAGCTGGAGGAACTCCGCAGGGTCAGCCGTGCCGTCGTAACGAGGAGGCAGGTCTGGCTTGAACTTGCCGAGCCACGCGACGCTGCGTAGCTCGGTGGTGAAGGCACGACAGCTTGCTGTGGCCACGGGAGGCCTTGGGTGACGGAGAGCTTGGTCTTGCATGTCCCCACACGCTGCAGCTGGGAGCAGCGCGGGGTCTTGACGTGCGGGAGCAGGAGCATGGTCGCGATGTGCTGGAGCAGGGAGTGCCCGGGCAGCTTCTTGCGGGCGAGGGACTTCCTGGCAGCTCTGCTCTTGCCGCGCTGGCACCTGACGAAGCGGGTTCTGCCCAGGGGCCACACGCCTTGGAGCCATGGCGCCTTCTTGAGGAGGAGGCGGCCGGGGCACCGCCGGAGCTTCGTCGCCCGCGCGGGGCGGGGTGCGGTGCAGCGGAACGGACGGCGCAGGAGAGCCCCCTGCGGCGCGGACGAGCTCGGCGATGCGGTCGAGCCATTCTTCGTAGACGTCGTCGACGAGACGGTAGCGCAGGAGCTTGTTTGCCGCGATGAGCGCAGCTCGAGCCTCCATGGGTGCGTGGAGCGCGCGGGACGAAGAACCAGCTGGGGTGAGCGAGGGAGTTGCGGTGCGGCCGTCTTGCCGCACGGACGGATGCTGAGACGATGCTTGCTGCTCGTCCCCCGCCGGGCCGGTGGCGGCGTTGACGGCAGGTGACGGGGAACGGCGAGGATGCCCGCCGACAGGAGTCATCTGGGCGACGCAGGAAGCGAGAGCGGACCGGCGCTCGGCGCGGGCCCGACGAGCGTCAGACATGGGCGCGATGGTCGGAGGAGAACGGGGTGGTGGAAGACGAATTCCGGCGCACCCCTGCCTGGCGCGCCAAATGTTGGATTTCGGGTTTCGGCAGACCCTTGAGGTTTGAACACTGGGGTGCGCATGGAGATTTCACCTCCTACCTACCTGCACCCCTCCGCCTCGCTAAGATCTAGGCTATGGGAAGAACGACACAAGGGACACAGGGTTTATACTGGTTCGGGCCACCATTATGGTGTAATACCCTACTCCAGTGTGTGGTGTGGTGGATTGCCTCTTGGGCTGATGATGATGACCAATACAAGGAAGAACAGCCTCGCGAGGGTCTGTTCTTGGCTGGGGGGGACGAACTGCTAGGAGGAGTTCAGTCACCCTTCTCTCTCTCTCTAATTTCGATCTTCTCTTCTTCGTCCTTAGCCTCTGCCTCTCTGATTTCGATCTCCTCCCGGATTTCGATGTCCTCTTCCTACTATGGTGGCTAGTCCTATTTATAGAGGCCCTGGTCCTCTTCCCAAATATTGAGCGGGAAGGGAGCCAACAATGGCGGGATAATTTGAAGGGGGACAGCTAGTACTAGCTATCCTGACAAAAGTAGTCTTCGCCTGCACAAAGCTCTGGTGGTGACGCCGTCTTGGGCTCCACGATGACCTCCGTCTTGCAGTCCTCCTGGTCTTGGTCTTGTCGCACCGAAATGGCAACCTTTGCCTGATGCCTCGGTACTCTGCGGCTGTGCTTGCTCCCTTTGCACCAAAGAGGAAAGGAGGACACTGTGCGGGCTGGCGCCCACCTGGCGCCTTTGGTCGTCATGGTTGCGTCACGGGCACCTCGTGAGGTACCCCGCCTTGATCTCTCCGCCTCCTCGCGAGCCAGCCTGATGAGGCCGTGCCTGAGGAAGCTCCATGTCGTCCGCCCCGTGAGGCTTGGCCCCTCGCGAGGGTCTTGGGTCTGTGTTGATGAAGATGGGCCATGCTGGGCCCCCCTTTGAGCCACGCTGCAGGCCACAGGCAGGCAAGTCTGGGGACCCCCGTTCTCAGAACACCGACAAACCCTAACAAAACTAACTCGATTACATGATAAATCTCATCCAACCCATTACCGTCCAGCAAGCCTACGATGGAATTACTCACACACAGCGGTGAGCATCATGAAATTGGTGATGGAGGAAGGTTAATGATGACCATGGCAACGGATTCCCCTCTCCAGAGCCCTGAACGGACTCCAGATCAGCCCTCCCGAGATAGTTTAGGGCTTGGCGGAGGCTCCGTATCGTAAAACACGATGAATCCTTCTCTCTGATTTTTTCTCCCCGAAAGTGAATATATGGAGTCAGGGTTGAGGTCGGTGGAGTATCAGGGGGCCCACGAGGAAGGGGGGCACGCCCCCACCCTCGTGGACGGGTGGAGGCCCCCCTGACGTGGATCTTTCTTTGAGTATTTTTTATATATTCCAAAATAATTCTCCATTGATTTTCAGGTCATTCCAAGAACTTTTATTTCTGCACAAAAATAACACCATGGCAATTCTGCTGAAAACAGCGTCAGTCCAGGTTAGTTCCATTCAAATCATGCAAGTTAGAGTCCAAAACAAGGGCAAAAGTGTTTCGAAAAGTAGATACGACAGAGACGTATCAACTCCCCCAAGTTTAAACCTTTGCTTGTCCTCAAGCAATTCAGTTGATAAACTGAAAGTGATAAAGAAAAACTTTTACAAACTCTGTTTGCTCTTGTTGTTGTAAATATGTAAAGCCAGCATTCAGGTTTTCAGCAAAGATTATGAACTAACCATATTCACAATAACACTTAGGTCTCATGTTTACTCATATCAATGACATTATCAACTAGCAAGCAATAATAATAAATCTCAGATGACAACACTTTCTCAAAATAATCATGATATGCTATGACAAGATGGTATCTCGCTAGCTGATATGTCTCCAACATATCTATAATTTTTGATTGTTCCATGCTATTATATTATCAACCTTGGATGTTTTATATGCATTTATATGCTATTTTATATGATTTTTGGGACTAACCTATTAACCCAGAGCCCAGTGCCAGTTCCTGTTTTTTCCTTGTTTCAGAATATCGCAGAAAAGGAAAATCAAATGGAGTCCAATTGATTTGAAACTTCACGGAACTTATTTTTGGATCAGAAGAAGCCCAGAAGGCTTGGAGTCCACGTAAGGGAAACTTCAAGGAGGCCACGAGGTAGGGGGCGCGCCCTCCACCCTCGTGGGCCCCTCGTGGCTCCCCTAACGTACTTCTTCCGCCTATATATCTCCATATACACTAAAACAATCGGGGAGCACAATAGATCGGGAGTTCCCCCGCCAGAAGCCTCCGTAGCCACCGAAAGCCAATCTAGACCCGTTCCGGCACCCTGCCAAAGGGGGAATCCCTCTCCGGTGGCCATCTTCATCATCCCGGTGCTTTCCATGACGAGGAGGGAGTAGTTCTCCCTCGGGGCCGAGGGTATGTACCAGTAGCTATGTGTTTGATCTCTCTCTCTCTCTCGTGTTCTTGATTTGGCACGATCTTGATGTATCGCGAGCTTTTCTATTATAGTTGGATCTTATGTTTCTCCTCCCCCTCTACTCTCTTGTAATGGATTGAGTTTCCCCTTTGAAGTTATCTTATCGGATTGAGTCTTTAAAGATTTGAGAACACTTGATGTATGTCTTGCCGTGCGTATCTGTGGTGACAATGGGATACCACGTGATTCACTTGATGTATGTTTTGGTGATCAACTTGCGGGTTCCGCCCATGAACCTATGCATATGGGTTGGCACATGTTTTCGCCGTGATTCTCCGGTAGGAACTTTGGGGCACTCTTTGAGGTTCTATGTGTTGGTTGAATAGATGAATCTGAGATTGTGTGATGCATATCGTATAATCATACCCACGGATACTTGAGGTGACATTGGAGTATCTAGGTGACATTAGGGTTTTGGTTGATTTATGTCTTAAGGTGTTATTCTAGTATGAACTCTAGGGCTGTTTATGACACTTATAGGAATAGCCCAACGGATTGATTGGAAAGAATAACTTTGAGGTGGTTTCGTACCCTACCATAATCTCTTTGTTTGTTCTCCGCTATTAGTGACTTTGGAGTGACTCTTTGTTGCATGTTGAGGGATAGTTATGTGATCCAATTATGTTAGTATTGTTGAGGGAACTTGCACTAGCGAAAGTATGAACCCTAGGCCTTGTTTCAACGCATTGCAATACCGTTTACGCTCACTTTTATCATTAGTTACCTTGCTGTTTTAATATTTTCAGATTACAAAAACTATTATCTACTATCCATATACCACTTGTATCACCATCTCTTCGCCGAACTAGTGCACCTATACAATTTACCATTGTCTTGGGTGTGTTGGGGACACAAGAGACTCTTTGTTATTTGGTTGCAGGGTTGCTTGAGATAGACCATCTTCATCCTACGCCTCCTACGGATTGATAAACCTTAGGTCATCCACTTGAGGGAAATTTTCTACTGTCCTACAAACCTCTGCACTTGGAGGCCCAACAACGTCTACAAGAAGAAGGTTGTGTAGTAGACATCAAGCTCTTTTCTGGCGCCGTTGCCGGGGAGGTTAGTGCTTGAAGGTATATCTTTAGATCTTGCAATCGAGTCTTTTAGTTTCTTGTTTTAGCACTAGTTTAGTTTATAAAATAAAACTACAAAAATATGGAATTGAGTTTGTCTCATACGCTTCATCTTTTTAATATCTTTCTTGAGTATGATGGAAAGGAAAATTGTGCTCAAGTGCTAGAGGAAGAAGTCTATAAAATGTTTGGCACTAAATCTTTGAATGATGAGCATGATTGCAATGTTGTTAGTAAGAATTCTTTGAATATCCATGATACTAATGATGATTGCACTAGTTATGATGTCTCCTATAAACATGTCAATTTTTGTGGAGTACATTGGGTTTGTAAGTACACACCAAATAGGGAAGATAGATATTGCAAGAGGCATAAGTACTTAGAAACTAAATTGTTGCAAGAAAGGCTAGATGAATGTGCTGAAAATTTAAATTATCTTGGCCATACTTGTGAGCTTTGCAATGAACATGATCATTTCAATACCCAATGCAAATTGTTTCATGATCGTATCGTGTCCAAAAATTGTGATGACTTGATTTCCCTTGCACATCATAATGAACTTAGTTTGCTCTTGGGTTATGAGGAAATGAAATGTATAACTAAGGATATTCCAAAATTTTCCCTTGATAGAGTTCTTCATTTTGATCTAGAGGAAATTTATATGTATTGTGCGGTGAATTGTATTGAAAATCCTTATATTGCCAACTACATAAAGAAAAGAAAACAAATAGAAGATGAAGAGAATACTAATGAAAGGGAAGAGACTTCCCAATAACCTCCTATTATTTCTTATGATGAATCAGGTAACGAGGAGGAGCCTCCTATTCAACCAATCTCATTAATAAGGAGCTCCAAAAAGAGGATTGAACCCACACATGATGTGGTAAAGAAGAAGAAAAGAAAAAGGAAGAGAGGTAAAAAGATATCTCTCCCAAATAATGCTGCTCCTATACTATTGTGCCTCATGAAAATATAATTGTGGAAGATAATGATACTTCTTATGATCTTGAAAATCTTTTTGGCACTTGCTTGGAAGAATATGATAATTTCTATACTATTGGTGCTATCCATACTATTAATGATGAGAGTGATTATGCTTATAATATGAAAAGGCCCAAGATTGGGGATGCTATGTTTGATGAATATGATGTTTTTGAGAATATATTTGCTGCAATTAATGTTTGTCCCAAGCTTGGGGATGCTACGTTTAATGAAGATGATATTTTTAGTCTCCCAAGTTTTGATATGCAAATTTATAATGATGATAGCATGCCTCCTACCTATGATGATTATTGTGATGATACTTATGCTATAAAAAGTAGTGATTATATTTATAAAACTTGCCATGATTATGATTATCCATTTTATGAACATTACTCTTTTAATGTGGAAACAATTTATAGTATTCGGGTCTCTTATGATACTCCCACTATTCCGAATGAGAAGAATTTTGCTTATGTGGAGAGTAATAAAAATTCTATGCTTGTAGATCATGAAAAGAGTGCTTTATGTGATGGTTATATTGTTAAATTCATTCATGATGCTACTGAAAATTATTATGAGGGAGGAACTTATGCTTGTAGGAATTGCAATAATATCAAGTTCCCTCTCTATGTGCTTAAAGTTTTAAAGTTATCCTTGTTTTACCTTCCTATGCAAGTTGATTCTTGTTCCCACAATTTGTTTGCTCACAAAATCCATATGCATAGGAAGTGGGTTAGACTTAAATGTGCTAGTAATATTCTTCATGATGCTCTCTTTATGTTTCAATTCTTATCCTTTATATGAGCATCATTGAAATCATCATGCCTAGCTAGGGGCGTTAAACGATAGCGCTTGTTGGGAGGCAACCCAACTTTATTTTTGTTCCTTGCTTTTTTATCCTGTTTAGTAATAAATAATATATATAGCCTCTGTTATGATAGTATTTGTTATGTTTTAATTAGTGTTGGTGCCAAGTAGAACCGTTGGGAAGACTTTGGGGAAAGTCTTGTTGATCTTGCTGTAAAAAACAGAAACTTTAGCGCTCACGAGAATTGCTGCCATTTTTATTTGGAGAGTGATATTTAGTTAATTATTTTTGCAGATGATTAATAGATAAATTCCTCAGGTCCAGAAATTTATTTTAGAATTTTTGGGGTTCCATAAGTATACGTTTGATCCAGATTACTACAGACTATTCTGTTTTTGACAGATTCTCTTTTTCATGTGTTGTTTGCTTATTTTGATGAATCTATAGCTAGTAAAATATTTTATAAACCATAGAGAAGTTGGAATACAGTAGGTTTAACACCAATATAAATCAAGAATTAGTTCACAACAGTACCTTATGATGGTGATTTTCTTTCTTATACTAACGGAGCTTACGAGTTTTCTCTTAAGTTTTGTGTTGTGAAGTTTTCATGTTTTGGGTAAAGATTTGATGGACTATGGAATAAGGAGTGGCAAGAGTCTAAGCTTGGGGATTCCCAAGGCACCCCAAGGTAATATTCAAGGACAACCAAAAGCCTAAGCTTGGGGATGCCCCGGAAGGCATCCCCTCTTTCTTCTTCGTTCATCGGTAACTTTACTTGGAGCTATATTTTTATTCGCCACATGATATGTGTTTTTCTTGGAGCGTCATTTTATTTTATTTTGTTTTGCTTGCTGTTTGAATAAAATACCAAGATCTGAAATTCTTAAATGTTAGAGAGTCTTCACATAGTTGCACAATTATTCGACTACTCATTGATCTTCACTTATATCTTTCGGAGTAGTTTGTCATTTGCTCTAGCACTTCACTTATATATTTTTAGAGCATGGTGGTAGTTTTAGATGAACTCTCATGCTTCACTTATATTATTTTGAGAGTCTTTAGAACAGCATGGTAGTTTGCTTTGGTTATGAAACTGGTCCTAATATGATGGGCATCCAAGAGGGATATAATAAAAACTTTCATATAGAGTGCATTGAATACTATGAGAAGTTTGATACTTGATGGTTGTTTTGAGATATGAGGATGGTAATATTGGAGTCATGCTAGCGATTAGTTGTGAATTTGAGAGCTACTTGTGTTAAAGTTTGTGATTCCCGTAGCATGCACGTATGGTGAACCGTTATGTGATGAAGTCGGAGCATGGTTTATTTATTGATTGCCTTCCTTATGAGTGGCGGTCGGGGACGAGCGATGGTGTTTTCCTACCAATCTATCCCCCTAGCAGCATGCGCGTAATACTTTGGTTCGATAACTAATAAATTTTTGCAATAAGTATGTGAGTTCTTTATGACTAATGTTGAGTCCATGGATTATACGCACTCTCACCATTACACCATTACTAGCATCTCTAGTACCGCGCAACTTTCGCCGGTACCATAAACCCACCATATATCTTCCTCAAAATAGCCACCATACCTACCTATTATGGCATTTCCATAGCCGTTCCGAGATATATTGCCATGCAACTTTCCACTGTTCTGTTTATTATGACACACTCCATCATTGTCATATTGCTTCACATGATCATGTAGTTGACATCGTATTTGTGGCAAAGCCACCATTCATAATGCTTTCATACATGTCACTTATGAGTCATTGCACATCCCGGTACAGCGCCGGAGGCATTCATATAGTCATATCTTGTTCTAAGAATCAAGTTGTAATTATTGAGTTGTAAGTAGATAAAAGTGTGATGATCATCATTATTAGAGCATTGTCCCAGTGAGGAAAGGATGATGGAGACTATGATTCCCCCACAAGTCGGGATGAGACTCCGGACGAAAATAAATAAATAAAAGAGGCCAAATAAGCCCAAATAAAAAAAGAGAAAAGAGGCCATAAAAAAAGAGAAGGCCCAAATAAAAAAATAAAAAAAATGAGAGAAAAAGAGAGAAGGGGCAATGCTACTATCCTTTTACCACACTTGTGCTTCAAAGTAGCACCATGATCTTCATGATAGAGAGTCTCCTATGTTGTCACTTTCATATACTAGTGGGAATCTTTCATTATAGAACTTGGCTTGTATATTCCAATGATGGGCTTCCTCAAAATGCCCTAGGTCTTCGTGAGCAAGCGAGTTGGATGCACACCCACTAGTTTCTTTTGTTGAGCTTTCATACACTTATAGCTCTAGTGCATCCGTTGCATGGCAATCCCTACTCACTCACATTGATATCTATTGATGGGCATCTCCATAGCCCGTTGATACGCCTAGTTGATGTGAGACTATCTTCTCCTTTTTGTCTTCTCCACAACCACCATTCTATTCCACCTATAGTGCTATGTCCATGGCTCACGCTCATGTATTGCGTGAAGATTGAAAAAGTTTGAGAACACCAAAAGTATGAAACAATTGCTTGGCTTGTCATCGGGGTTGTGCATGATTTAAATACTTTGTGTGGTGAAGATGGAGCATAGCCAGACTATATGATTTTGTAGGGATAGCTCTCTTTGGCCATGTTATTTTGAGAAGACATGATTACTTGGTTAGTATGCTTGAAGCATTATTATTTTTATGTCAATATTAAACTTTTGTCTTGAATCTTATGGATTTGAACATTCATGCCACAATAAAGAAGAATTACTTAGATAAATATGTTAGGTAGCATTCCACATCAAAAATTCTGTTTTTATCATTTACCTACTTAAGGACGAGCAGGAATTAAGCTTGGGGATGCCGATACATCTCCAACGTATCTATAATTTTTGATTGTTCCATGCTATTATATTATCAACCTTGGATGTTTTATATGCATTTATATGCTATTTTATATGTTTTTTGGGACTAACCTATTAACCCAGAGCCCAGTGCCAGTTCCTGTTTTTTCCTTGTTTTAGAATATCACAGAAAAGGAAAATCAAACGGAGTCCAATTGACCTGAAACTTCACGGAACTTATTTTTGGATCAGAAGAAGCCCAGAAGGCTTGGAGTCCACGTAAGGGAAGCTTCAAGGAGGCCACGAGGTAGGGAGCGCGCCCTCCACCCTCGTGGGCCCCTCGTGGCTCCCCTGACGTACTTCTTCCGCGTATATATCTCCATATACCCTAAAACGATCGGGGAGCACAATAGATCGGGAGTTCTGCCGCCAGAAGCCTCCGTAGCCACCGAAAGCCAATCTAGACCCGTTCCGGCACCCTGCCGGAGGGGGAATCCCTCTCCGGTGGCCATCTTCATCATCCCGGTGCTCTCCATGACGAGGAGGGAGTAGTTCTCCCTCGGGGCTGAGGGTATGTACCAGTAGCTATGTGTTTGATCTCTCTCTCTCTCTCTCGTGTTCTTGATTTGGCACGATCTTGATGTATCACGAGCTTTGCTATTATAGTTGGATCTTATGTTTCTCCTCCCCCTCTACTCTCTTGTAATGGATTGAGTTTCCCCTTTGAGGTTATCTTATCGGATTGAGTCTTTAAAGATTTGAGAACACTTGATGTATGTCTTGCCGTGCGTATCTGTGCTGACAATAGGATACCACGTGATTCACTTGATGTATGTTTTGGTGATCAACTTGCGGGTTCCTCCCATGAACCTATGCATAGGGGTTGGCACATGTTTTCGTCGTGATTCTCCGGTAGGAACTTTGGGGCACTCTTTGAGGTTCTATGTGTTGGTTGAATAGATGAATCTGAGATTGTGTGATGCATATCGTATAATCATACCCACGGATACTTGAGGTGACATTGGAGTATCTAGGTGACATTAGGGTTTTGGTTGAGTTGTGTCTTAAGGTGTTATTCTAGTACGAACTCTAGGGCTGTTTGTGACACTTATAGGAATAGCCCAATGGATTGATTGGAAAGAATAACTTTGAGGTGGTTTCGTACCCTACCATAATCTCTTCATTTGTTCTCCGCTATTAGTGACTTTAGAGTGACTCTGTGTTGCATGTTGAGGGATAGTTATGTGATCCAATTATGTTAGTATTGTTGAGGGAACTTGCACTAGCGAAAGTATGAACCCTAGGCCTTGTTTCAATGCATTGCAATACCGTTTACGCTCACTTTTATCATTAGTAACCTTGCTGTTTTTATATTTTCAGATTACAAAAACTATTATCTACTATCCGTATACCACTTGTATCACAATCTCTTCGCCGAACTAGTGCACCTATACAATTTACCATTGTCTTGGGTGTGTTGGGGACACAAGAGACTCTTTGTTATTTGGTTGCAGGGTTGCTTGAGAGAGACCATCTTCATCCTACGCCTCCTACCGATTGATAAACCTTAGGTCATCCACTTGAGGGAAATTTTCTACAGTCCTACAAACCTCTGCACTTGGAGGCCCAACAACGTCTACAAGAAGAAGGTTGTGTAGTAGACATCACTAGCTCTTTCTGAGACCGCAAAAAAATAAATGCAGATCACCTTTCAAGATCAAGGACCGACTAGACATTGTAATTCATGGTAAAAGAGATCCAGTCAAGTCATACTCAATGTAAACTAACAGTAGTGAATGCAAATGACAGTGGTGCTCTCCAACTAGTGCTTTTTAATAAGAGGATGATGACTCAACATAAAAGTAAATGGATAGGCCCTTCGCAGAGGGAAGCAGGGATTTGTAGAGGTGCCAGAGCTCGGTTTTGAAATAGATATGAATAATATTTTGAGCGGTATACTTTCATTGTCAACATAACAACCGAGAGATCTTGATATCTTCCAGGCTACACAGATTATAGGTGGTTCCCAAACAGAATGGTAAAGTTTATACTCCCCCTCCACCAACAAGAATCAATCCATGGCTTGCTTGAAACAATGAGTGCCTCCAACTAACAAGAGTCCCGGGGGAGTTTTGTTTGTAGTTATTTTGATTTGATTGGCATAAAGCATGGGACTGGGCATCCCGATGACCAGCCATTTTCTCGTGAGTGAGGAGCGGAGTCCACTCCTCTTGAGAATAACCCGCCTAGCATGGAAGATACAGACAACCCTAGTTGATACATGAGCTATTCGAGCATACAAAACAAAATGTTTATTTGAAGGCTTAGAGTTTGGCACATACAAATTTACTTGGAATGGCAGGTAGATACCGTATATAGGTAGGTATGGTGGACTCATATGGAATAACTTTGGGGTTTATGGAGTTGGATGCACAAGAAGTATTCCCGCTTAGTACAGGTGAAGGCTAGAAAAAGACTGGGAAGCGACCAGCTAGAGAGCGACAACAGTCATGAACATGCATTAAAATTAATCAACACCGAATGCAAGCATGAGTAGGATATAATGCACCATGAACATAAATATCGTAGAGGCTATGTTGATTTTGTTTCAACTACATGCGTGAACATGTGCCAAGTCAAGCCACTCGAATCGTTCAAAAGAGGATACCACCCTATCATACCACATCACAACCATTTTAATAGCATGTTGGCACGCAAGGTAAACCATTATAAGCTCCTAGATAATTAAGCATGGCACAAGCAACTACAATCTCTAATTGTCATTGCAAACATGTTTATTCATAGGCTGAATCAGGAACGATGAACTAATCATATTTACAAAAACAAGAGAGGTCGAGTTCATACCAGCTTTTCTCATCTCAATAAGTTCATCATATAATCATCATTATTGCCTTTCACTTGCACGACCGAATAGTGTGGAAAATAATAATAGTGCACGTGCATTGGACTAAGCTAGAATCTGCAAGCATTAAATTCAAGAGAGAAGACAAGGTAATATGGGCTCTTTGTTAGATCAACAATAATGCATATAAGAGCCACTCAACATTTTCATTATGGTCTTCTCCTCTCGACCCCCAAAGAACAAGAAAATAAATAAAACTATTTACACGGGAAAGCTCCCAACAAGCAAAAGAAGAACGAGAAATCTTTTTGGGTTTTCTTTTTAATTACTACTACTACAACATGAAAAGTAAACTAGCTAAAAAGCTACAACTAATTTTTTTTGTTTTATTAAGGTTTATCAAACACACAAGAAGAAAGCATAAAAAGGAAAATAAACTAGCATGGATATTACAATGAAAAAGTATGAGCACCGACAAGTAGCATGAGTGTGTGAACATGAATGTAATGTCGGTGAGAAATACGTACTCCCCCAAGCTTAGGATTTTGGCCTAAGTTGGTCTATGGCCACGGCTGGCCTGGCGGAGATCCAAAGTTGTAGTTGGGGTCGTACTAAGATATAGTGGCAATTGTGTGATGAGTTGCAGCTTGGAAGCGAGCTGTCTCCGCCCTCCTCTCATACTCGGTCGCCTCCTCCCTGGTTATAAAATATCACCCCTTTGCCTGAAAGTCAAAGAAAGTAGGAGCAGGGAGGGCGATGTGATAGGTGCGTCGTCTGTCAAAGATTAGTCAGTACTGGAGGAACTGATCGTTCCTCTCAACAAACTGATGACGAACCATAGCCTCATAATCTAAATAAGGAGGCAACTCAATATCATCTCCACGTATGGGTATCTCAAGAAAGTTAGCTATACGAGTTGCATAAATTCCACCAAAGAAATCTCCATGAAGACGATTATTATGCAACCTACATGCAACAATGGCTCCCAAATTATAATGTTTATCTCCTAATACAGCACTCCTGTGAACACTGAGATTAGGGACACACATGTGACATGCTTCATCCTTACCATTGATGCACCTACCTATGAAGAGAGCAAAATAATGTATAGCAGGAAAATGAATTCTCCCTATGGTAGCTTGTGTTATATCTCTATACTCTCCCATAGTTATACTAGCAAGAAAATCTCTAAATTCAGATTTGCGAGGTTCACTAACAACAACCCACCGAGGGAGTTTACAAGCAGTGTTAAAATCTTCTAAGTCCATGGTATAAGATTTATAATAAAGATCAAACAGGACAGTTTGAGAATTGCGTGATGATGAGAATTTAAACCTTCTCACAAATGAATCAGTTAAATAGAGGTATTGACGACACTTATCTGCCTCGAAGCTCTCTAGATCAGCATTGCACACATATGCATCAAATTCCTCTTTAATTCCTGCTTGGATCATGAAAGCCTCTGACGGCCATTCACAAGGCCGCACTTGAGCGTCTCTTGGTGGTTCCTCGTCCGCATCGCGTATTGCGGGCCTGGGTCCTTGCTTCCTTGAAGAACCACCTTGGTACATTTTCCTAAACATATTTCTTCCTTTGAAAAATTTCTGAAATTTTTAGTAACTTCAAAATAAAAGTGAACCAAACTCAACAAAATTGATAGCAACTACTCCTACAAGTGCCTAGAGGCTATATCATGTATTAGAACTACTTGGGACCATATAAATTTGACATGCAAGCTCAAGAACAAGGTCACCTAAGCAGCAAAAATTTGCAATGAATAAAGCACTAGAACAAAAACTAATTGGACTATTGGAGGAGTCACATACCAAGGAACAATCCCCCAAAGCAGTTTTGTGAATGGAGCTTTGAGCAAGGAGATCGAAAATGGCAGCAAAATGAGCTTGGACTCGGGTTTGAGCTAGTTGGTGATTTTTGTGGGAGGAAGAAGGAGTGTGTGGTAGCTGGAATAATGGAGGGGAGCCACCATGGGCCCACGAGGCAGGGGGCGCGCCCAGGGGTTGGGCGCGCCCTGGACCCTCGTGGCCAGGTGCTTGCTCCCCCTGATGAGTTCTTAGTGCCAGATATTCTCAAATATTCTAGAAAAAAGCATATTTAATTTTCAGGGCATTCTGAGAACTTTTATTTTTAGGGTATTTTTTATTGCATTGATAATTCAGAAAACAGACAGAAAAATACTATTTTTGCTTTATTTAATATAAATAACAGAAAGTAAAAAGAGGGTACACAGAGTTGTGTTTTCTAACTTCGTCCATCTCATGCTCATCAAAAGGAATCCACTAACAAGGTTGATCAGGTCTTGTTAACAAACTCATTTCGAGTAACATGAAACCGGAGAAATTTCAAATAACACTATGTTACCTCAATGGGGATATGCATGTTCCCAACAATAAGAATATCATATTTCTTCTTGACAATAGGAAGAGGAAATTCAAAACCTCCAGTATTAATTATTGAAAATTTTCCAATGGAATTGATACTGTGGACTTGAGGTTGTTTTCTCAGAAAGTGTACCGTATGCTCATTACCATTAACATGAAAAGTGACATTGCCTTTGGTGCAATCAATAATAGCCCCTACAGTATTCAAAAAGGGTCTTCCAAGAATAATAGACATACTATCATCCTCGGGAATATCAAGAATAACAAAGTCCGTTAAAATAGTAACGTTTGCAACCACAACAGGCACATCCTCATAAATACCGACAGGTATAGCAGTTGATTTATCAGCTATTTGCAAAGATATTTCAGTAGGTGTCAATTTATTCAAATCGAGTCTACGATATAAAGAGAGAGGCATAACACTAACACCGGTTCTAAGATCACATAAAGTAGTTTTAACATAGTTTCTTTTAATGGAGCATGGTATAGTTGGTACTCCTGGATCTCCAAGTTTCTTTGGTATTCCACCCTTAAAAGTGTAATTAGCAAGCATGGTGGAAATTTCAGCTTCCGGTATCTTTCTCTTATTAGTAACAATATCTTTCATATATTTAGCATAAGGATTCATTTAGGCATATCAGTCAAACGCATACGCAAAAAGATAGGTCTAATCATTTCAACAAAGCGCTCAAAATCCTCATCATCCTTTTTCTTGGATGGTTTAGGAGGAAAGGGCATGGGTTTCTGAACCCATGGTTCTCTTTCTTTACCGTGCTTCCTAGCAACAAAGTCTCTCTTATCATAATGTTGATTCTATGATTGTGGGTTATCAAGATCAACAACAGATTCAATCTCTACATCATTATTATTGCTAGGTTGAGCATCAACATGAACATCATCATTAACATTATCACTAGGTTCATGTTCATTACCAGATTGTGTTTCAGCATCAGAAATAGAAATATCATTTGGATTCTCAGGTGTGTCAACAACAGGTTCACTGGAAGCATGCAAAGTCCTATCATTTTTCTTTTTCTTCCTCTTAGAAGGACTAGGTGCATCAACATCAGTTCTCTGAGAATCTTGCTCAATTCTCTTGGGGTGGCCCTCAGGATACAAAGGTTCCTGAGTCATTTTACCCCCTCTAGTCATAACTCATAACTCTAACAACATTATCATTTTTCTTATTGTTCAATTCATTGAGCAAATCATTCTAAGCCTTAAGTACTTGTTCTACTTGAGTGGTAACCATAGAAGCATGTTTACTAATAAGTTTAAGTTCACCTTTAACATTAGCCATATAATCTCTCAAGTGTTCAATCATATAAGCATTATGTTTCAATTGTCTACCAACATAAGCATTAAAATCTTCTTGCTTAACCATAAAGTTATCGACTTCATCCAAACATTGGCTAGCAAACTTCGCAGGAGGGATTTCAGCTTTATCATATCTATAGAGAGAGTTAACCTTTACTACCCACGTCGGGTTATTGAGACCGTGTATTTCTTCAACAGGAGGCAAATTAAGGCCATGTATTTCTTCAATAGGTGGTAAATTCTTAACATCTTCAGCTTTTATACCTTTTTCTTTGATAGATTTCTTTGCCTCTTGCATATCTTCGGGACTGAGAAATAGAATACCCCTTTTCTTCAGAGTTGGCTTAGGAGTTGGTTCAGGAAGTGTCCAATTATTTTCATTAGTCAACATATTATTCAATAGAATTTCAGCTTGATCAACAGTTCTTTCCCTGAAAACACAACCAACACAACTATCCAGGTAATCTCTGGAAGCATCGGTTAGTCCATTATAAAAGATATCAAGTATTTCATTCTTCTTGAGAGGATGATCAGGCAAAGCATTAAGTAATTGGAGAAGCCTCCCCCAAGCTTGGGGGAGACTCTCTTCTTAAATTTGCACAAAATTATATATCTCCCTTAAAGCAGCTTGTTTGTTATGAGCCAGGAAATATTTAGCAGAGAAGTAGTAAATCATATCCTGGGGACTACGCACACAACCAGGATCAAGAGAATTGAACCATATCTTAGCATCACCCTTTAATGAGAACGAAAATAATTTAAGGGTATAATAGTAGTGAGTTTTCTCATCATTAGTGAACAGGGTAGCTATATCATTTAATTTAGTAAGATGTGCCACAACAGTTTCAGATTCATTGCCAGAGAAAGGATCAGATTCAACCAACATAATTAACTCAGGATCAACAGAGAAATCATAATCCTTATCAGTAATAAAGATAGGTGAAGTAGCATAAGCAGGATCATATTTCATTCTAGCATTCAGAGATTTTTGTTTCAGCTTAGCTAATAGTTTCTTAAGACCACTCCTATCATTGCAAGCAAGAAAGTCTCTAGCAGTTTCTTAATCCATAACATAACCTTCAAGAACAACAGGTAATTCATATCTAGGGGAGAATCTTCATCATCACTTTCATCAATATTATTAGTTTCAATAATTTCATTCTCTCTTGCCCTAGCAAGTTGTTCATCAAGAAAGTCACCAAGTGGCACAGTGGTATGAAGCGTAGAAGTAGTTTCATCATAAGTATCCTGCATAGCAGAAGTGACATCATCAATAACATGCGACATATCAGAATTAATAGAAGAAGCAGGTTTAGGTGTCGCAAGCTTACTCAAAACAGAAGGTGAATCGAGTGCAGAGCTAGATGGCAGTTCCTTACCTCCCCTCGTAGTTGAGGGAAAAATCTTGGTTCTTTGATCTTTCAAGTTCTTCATAATGATAAGCAGATATAAATACCAAGTGACTCAAAGAATAGAGCTATGCTCCCCGGCAACGGCACCAAAAAATGTTCTTGATAACCCGCAAGTATAGGGGATCCACTACAAAAAAATACACTTCCGTGATGATACGTGTTTGTCACAGTAGGTCGCTTTTTGTCATGCATGTACATCCATGAAAAATTTATGACAGAATCAAGATAGTTATACCTGTGCTGTCGTAGAAGTGTTCCATGACATTACCAAAATTATCATCACGGAAGTGTCCACTTCCATGACGATAAATCGCGCGTCACAGAAGTGCTTTCGTCAAGGGTGACCGACACGTGACATCCACCGTAACGGAACACCGTTAAGCTATTGGGTCGGGTTTTGGATCCGATAACCCGTTAACAGCCACGACCAATGGGGATTTTCCATGTGTAAAATCATCATTGGCTGGAGGAAACACGTGTCGGCTCATCGTTGGGACAGATGTCAACCACTCATTGGGCGGAAGGCGCCGATGATACGTCGACACATGGCACGGCCCAACATAGGCTCATTCCTGTGAAAAGGCCGGCCCATTTGACTTGGTCTAAAGCTAGCAGGCCCGCCCATGGAAAGCCTATTAACGGCCTGTTCGAATATAGCCCATTTACAGCCCGCTAACCCAAGGCCCGTTACACCCTATCCGAATTAGGCCCAGTAGCGTCATCTGGGCCATCCAATATGATTCCAGCCCGTTTTCACTTCTGGCCCATGTATGGCCCATGACGTCTTTCGGCCCATATGAGGCCCTATGTAACTCTTGGCCTACTAACGGCCCGTGGTGAAACTGGGCTGTAATGAACAGTGTATCACTTTACACCCATTAATGGCCCGTGGTGAAACTGGCCCGTAATGAACAGTGTATCACTTTATACCCATTAACGGCCCGTTATTCCGTTGGACCGTTTCCAGCCCATGTTATCTTTCGGCCTTCTCAGAGCCCATTTATTCTTGGGCTCATTTCCAGCATTCGTTTACTTACGGCCCGTTACTATCATTTTATGCTTGTGGGCCAAATTCAGCCCGTGGTTACAGTCGGCCCGTTTGTGGTCCGTTAATACGTTGGGCCGATTTCGTAGCGTCATCAAATACGACCTATTAACGATGGCCCGTTATGGTCGGCCCATGAACGGACGATTCCAACTCTAGCCCGTTTACGGCCATAATACGCTCTGTTTGGCCCATGTTTGGCTAATCGATTATACGACCCGTATAAGACCCATTGATAACACAGCCCGTAGAAGGCCCATTGTTTCTACAGCCTGTAGAAGGCCCACTATTTCTACGGCCAGTAGGAGGCTCAGTGTCACTACAGTAAATATTAGCCCATGGTTATTGTGGCCTAGTTTTAAAAAATAGGTTATTGCAGCCACTAGCTAACCGCGGAAAAATAACTGCAATGACTACAAGCAAACAAATAAACAAGACAACAAGGAAATCAATAAGCAAGCAACTAATGCTAGGCTATCACGGCTATTATACATATTACATCCACTGGGCATCAAAGTTCGCCACCAGTGCAAATATAGGGAACAAAGCAGCATATCATATACACTGGTTGTCAAAGTTGGCGACCAGCGCAAATAAACGCCGCAGCAAAACAAATCCAGAATTGAAACCACTTCAGAAGATCTCAAGAAACAATATCCTGGGTACCCATAATGCTGGCAAGATGCTTAGCAAGCTTATTAACTTTCTCTTGTTTGGCGCTTAAATCCTCCAGCGCTTGCTATTGCACCAGAAAATATGCATCTGAATTCTGCAGGGACTTCCTCAGTCCTTCAGCTTACTGTCGCAGCACATCTGATCGATGTCTTTCAACTTGAAGTTGAGACTCAAGAAGACGAACTGATTCAGGCAGCGAGTTCGAAGAGCTTGTGCCAGCAGTAGTGGCCAGTAACTCGAACACTACATCAAGACAAGACTTTTGGGTTCCCTCACTATCGTCAAGATAGTTTTTATCAGCTTTCTTGGAGACCAACAGGGATGTCTCACTATCTTGAGCCTTATCTGCATTACTTCCTTTACCATTGGATAACGCGGTACTGTTCTCCAATATTTTGTCCGCATTCTAAAAGAGAAACAAGCAGACACATCACATGTTTACCATGTTGTATATGAAACTCATTTTGGTAAATGAGTTCAATAGTAAAGTGGACAGGATAACAGCATGAAACAAACATATATCTATGTACCATGGTCACTTTATGGTCTATACCATTCTAGTTTTTGTTGCCAAATCAAGATAGAGACACAGTTCAAATAATATTTGTTCAAGAAAAAGCAGAATAGACAGAATATAAGTGTGGGTAACTATAGAGCAATAACAACACTTGTAATGTGCATGACATGAGAACATAACTGTTTATTCAATTGAAACTAAAATCAACATAGAGCAGGTTACAACAGCAAACCGGTTAAAGAAACAGGTTTAAAACATACCTTTTGCGCCATTGGAGTTTCAATTCCATCCTTCAAATTTGAAAATAGTTGGTATGAGTAAATACAGTCATGCAAGAGCAAAGGAGTATGAACCATAGCTACAGAACCTGACTTGAGAACAAATCTTCTTCTCCTTTAAGCGTTGAGTTGGGATTCAGAGTGGTGGTCCTCGTGCTTTGGGCACTGCAGTTCCCTTACTAACTGCTCGTGTTTGGGTGCTCTATGGTGGAGACGGTGCTGTGTCAACTGGAACTGGGTTACTA
Organism: Triticum urartu; assembly: GCF_056163025.1. Taxonomy (NCBI): domain Eukaryota; kingdom Viridiplantae; phylum Streptophyta; class Magnoliopsida; order Poales; family Poaceae; genus Triticum; species Triticum urartu. The sequence goes on along the minus strand of NC_141878.1, from coordinate 78,496,454 downwards.
TCTGCCGGGGTTGGGGTTAGAAGGGGTGTAGCTGGTTCTCTGTCCAATTGGGTAGGGGTACAATCTGCGAGAGTCTGGGTTATGTGTGGTGGATCTGGTCCTTGGGCAAGTACAGCCGTGGTTCTATCTGCATCAACTGGTAGCACTATATTTTCTGAAGACCGTGTTGTTACTCCCTTAGATACTGCCATCACGCTCTCCAATTCAAATGGCTGATAAACAAGAAAAGTAATTGAAATTATAGACATTGTATGATAGACAGGTGCAATGGATAGTGGGGAATAAAAGAGGGCATGAAATAATTCATATTTATGTTGCCTAACCAAACAGGATAGCATGACACAATTTCACATATATGATGGCTAACTAAACAGGATAGCATGACACAATTTCAAATTATGATGGCTAACTAAAAAAGATGGAAAGACATAGTTCAAAATATGAGACTATGTAAACAGGATGACATGACATAACTATATAATGTGTTTATTAAATAGGTTGGCATGCCATAATTCACATACATTCACGGATAGAATGCCATAATTCAAAATATGATGACTGTAAACACTAAACAGGATGAGATGATATAACTATATGATGTCTTTATGAAATGGGTTGCCATGCCATAATTCAGATAGATGATGTGTATGTACTATGTAAACATGATAACATGATATAATTCAAATATATGATTTATATAGTAAGCAAGTAAGCAGATGGCAATCCATATATGATGTAAAATCTAAGGAATGCAAGACAACATGCATGACATGGGTAATATAACCCTGCCAAGTTTGAGCATAGACCTTAGGGGGAAAATAGGACTGGTCATCAGTCTCTGAATCCTCCTTTGAGGAGCTCTCTGTAACCAGCAAGATGTCTGCTTCAGCAGGTAGCATTGTCTGTTCTGAATACCTTGTTTCCATTCCAGATTCTTCCATCACCGCTTCAAATGGCTGATGCACAGGAAGAGTAGTTGAATATTCAAACGTTGTCGCCAAATGGAACACGTAATACAAAAAATGATAGCATGATATAATTCACATACATGATGATTGGCTAAACAACATGGCATTGCATAATTCACATATATAATGCCTTTGCAACAAGATAGCATTGTATAATTCACATATATAACGTCTTGCAACAAGATGGCAATGCATAATTCACATATATGGTAATTAGACACTGAACATGTGGCATTCACACAAAGCATGTCTAAACTAATCAAATGACATAGCAATGCGAGACACCATACACACGATATGAGCAACATAACCCTGCCAAGTTAGAGTATACACCTCGGGAGGGGGGAATAGGACTGGTCATCTGTCTCTGAATCCTCCTCTGAGGAGCTATCCGTAACCAGCGAGATATGCGCTTCGTCAGATAGCATAGTCTGCTCTGAAGACCTTGTTTTCACTCCAGAATTTGCCATCGCCGTGTCAAATGGCTGATGCACACGAAGAGCAGTTGAATGTAATAACATTGTTGACAAATGTAATATGTAACAAAAAAAGGATGGCCTGATATAATTTACATATAAGATGACTGGCTAAGCAGGATGGCATTGCAAAATTCACATATATGATGCCTGGCTAAACAAGATGGCGTTGCATAATTCACATAAATGATGAATAAACTAAACAGATGGCATTCACACAAAGGATGTCTAAACTAAGCAGATGACATATTCGATGTATAAAGTAAGCAATGCAAGACACCATATGCATGATATAACCAACATCAGCATGTCAAGTTAGAGCGAAGACCTCAGGGGGTAAATAGGAGTTGTCTTCTCCTTCTGATCCCCCTCAGAACAGATATCTTCCTCTCGATTACAATCCGAAATGCGTGGAGGGGGGCTGCCTTTGCGCCTACCATGGAGTGATGTCTGCATGAAATTTTATTGCGACACAAGGCTCGTCTCTTTTGCTCTACATGTTCAGTTCCATTGTTTACAATAAATGTCATGCATAGGAATAAAACATAGTGAGATTATGTAAGGAGTGCATGCAGAAATCCAGAGTGATGGTAGCAACCTGTGGATAGACCCAAAACCAATAATAGCAGGCAGATAATGGCTTCAGTTAAAAAATACAGATAATGGCTTCTTTACCGTTTGTTTCCCACCCAACATGAAACTCATAGTAGACACCGGAGATTAACCAGATAGTAGATAGACACTATTGATAGCGGCACCGATATGTACCCCACAACCATTTAAAAAATCAAGTTTGACCATTAGTTTGGAGCTGACTCAGAGTCAAATCGGTGAACATGACGATAAAGTAGCATGTAATATTAAGCGATGCATAACGTAAGCAGACACGAAAGAGTGCGACCTCTCTTGCGGACTCGTGTAGTCCTCGAGGTCATCTACTCAGTTGATGATGGTAGTGCAGTTTTCATGGCTGCCAGCAGCGGGGAAGAAGATCTGAGGCGACGAAAGACAGTCTGGAGGCCGGATCCCTGCTGTGCTAGACCCTTCTGTCGTTGGAGTAGCTCAGCTTGGGTGGACGACGGCGCAGCAGGAGCGGGACAAACCACGCAAGGTTTTCTTTGACAACTATCTGTAAGAGAAGTAATTCTGTAAGGGCTCGTTTGAATTGGAGGATTACAACAATGCAGGGATAGGAAATAGACAAGAATAGGATAGGAATGCACGTGCAAAACAGAGATTTAAAAACACATGATTTCTGCCAATCTGGGTGTTTGATTCACAACAATTGGAAGATCACAGGATGCAAAGAAGCATGGTGAGATTAAGTCAAACCACAAGAAAATGTACGGTTATAATGCTATTATGCTACTATCTCTTAGTCTTGTGCTTCATGAATAGGAATTTGAAAAGGAGGACAAGTGAAAATTAAAATTCCTACATTTTTTCTTTCAAGGAGACACTAAAGGAACAAATCCGTGTGTTCAGTGGACAATATATATAACATGTAGAGTAAAAAACAGATGCAACAAGTGTACAACCTCTTTGGCGAAGCCATGTCGATCTCAGCGTGATTGGGTTGGCCGGTGAGGATGCTCTGGCTGACTTGGCTGTCGGAGGAGGGGAAGAAGATCTTAGGCGTCTGGAGATGGAGCCCGAGGTACTGCTCCGCTGTGATGGAGGGTTTCATCGTTGTAGCAGCTCCGGTGAGTTGTGCGGCGCCGAGGCTGAAGCAGGACAAGAGAGACAACGAACAACGTTAACCTGAGTGGAATTCTAATAGTATCTCCAATACATGATGTAAAATACATAACCACAAAGTGCTAGATGTAAAAAACATTAGCCGCTCATCTCTGAACTTAACTGTCGAAACTGAATTTAACTGTCGAAACTGAACTTAACTATTGAAACTGAACTTAACTGTCGAAACTGAATTTTGCTGTCAAAACTGAATTTTGCTGTTGAAACTAGACGCACTAGCAAGGTGAGGCTACACGTCGGTCGACTGACTGTTTCATCTCTGGTCAGTCGATTTTGCAGCCATTGGATACAAAATCAAGGGCCTGCGGTTCATCTTCAACCTCCATCCCCCTGAGCCGGCCAAACAACAGCCCCCCGCCGCCCATGGTGCGCCGCCCCGCCCGCCCCAAAAACACTCCCCACCGCCGGTCCGCCGCCGCCCCGGCCATCCCTCTAGGCCCCCCCATGCCGAGCTTTTTCTCTGGCGATCCCCACGCCAACGCCCTGCCACCGCCGATGACCACCGCCCCCATCCTAAACCCTAAGATAGATAGTGGGGTGCCTCTCCGGCGAGCCCCCCTCCCCGCTGCGGCTGGTTCTTCCTTCACCCCGGCGGCATCGGAGTGAAGTGTAGCTAAATCGGAGCAGCATCGCAAGCAAGAGCAAGAGTGAGAGCAGCAGCACGAGCAAGAGCAATAGCAAGAGCAGACCAGGCAGGGGACCGAGAGCAAGAGTAGAGCAGCAGCGCGAGCGAGAGCTAAAGCAGCAGCAGGTCCTACTGATGTGGACGTCACCGCCGAGGGAGCGACGCCGTGGAGGAAGTGGCCAGCGACGCCACCGTGGATGGAGCCGCGCTGTGTCGGCTCGGGACCGAGCGCTGGCAGCACCGTGAGATTGAATCATGAAGAAAATGCGGCGATTAGTGTACAACCTCTTTGGTGGCACCGATTAGGCCGCAGCTTCACCCGAGGAAACGGTGATGATGATGCAGTTCCGGTGGTGCAGGTGAAGACGGCGGTGTGGGAATGGAGGTGGCATGAAAGACGAAGGGAACGTCGGGGCAGCTCCTTGGAGGTGGAGGACGGTGTGGCTGAACCGGCGGGACGATGAGATCGACGACGGATCCTCATCCGATATGGTGGATGAGGGACGTCGAGGTGTTGCTGTGGATGACATCGTCGGGGAAGAGGCTCCGGCTGGGTGGCGGACGGAGCAAGGTGTGGGGTTTCGTCGCGGGTATTCGCGGCCTCGGTGTACGAATGGGTGGGCGGATGGGATGGCAGTGGGGAACCATGGCTTAGAGATGCGCTTGTCCGAAATGTGGGGTAAGTTACGAAAGTACCCCCACCGATTTGAGGCGGTTCTTTTGGTTCAGGGGTACCACGGGCATTTTGCGTGTCGGGATTTCACAGGAGGTGGGAGTTTTCACGCGCATTGTAATTTTGGAATAGCAAGGCGTGGGCTGAGATGGAGGGAGTTGTCGGAGCACAACGAGACAAAGATATATCTTAAATATTTCGGGCTAACAAGGCGCGGGTTGAAATTTCCGGACAAGCCTAACGTGTACTGTACCAAATCAATGCGCCCTACAAATGTCATTCAAAACTTTGAATTCATGTTATGTTCAATTAAAATATTTCGCTACGTGTATAATGCATGCAACCTACTACTCAAATGAACGTTTTAGTGCATTCCAAACGTATATACTACCGCTTCAATATGAACTAAATTTGAATTCGTTTCTCTATTTGAATAAGATCTACAGTAATGATTGTTGTGAAGTCAAAGCATTTGAATTCATTTCTTTGTTTTAATAAGATCTACAATCATCATTATTGTCAAGTTAAACCATCGTTTGTGTATTATCTTCACATCACACCACATGATTAGTCTCGAGTTACATATGAACTATGTGTACTATATGAACTCGAACTAGATTTTTTGAATCCACTTTATTTTTATTTTAAATCACATTACATTTCTAGCTCTAGCTAGATCTTCATAATCTAAACCATGTCTCATATGTATAATGTGTTTATCACATTATGTATGGTGCCCCGCCCCATATGCCTAGAAGTATTTAGATGTGAGTTGCAAACACCACACATTACCACAAATTCAAATAAAATGTTAGAGTGTTCGATATATAGTATTGATTAGATTGTTCGATATTTAGTTGTAAGCTGCAAACGCCACACATTATCACAAATTCAAATAAAATGTGAGATTGTTTGATGTATAGTATGGTTTAGATTGTTCGGCATTTAGCTGTGAGTTGCAAACACCATGCATTATCACATTATGGTATAACATGTGCACAACACGTGTATCACCACTATATTCATGCATGCAATGTTTAAAACACTATGATCTCCTATTCAAATATATGAATCCGCTTTCATATCAAATTATGATCTTTGTTAGTCTCTTACACCCACACAATCCTCTAAACTTTGTAGCTACCACTAACTTTCTCTCGTGCATGCACACGCCCTCCTCGCCCTCCCCCTCCCTCGGCATTCTATCCACTGGGCACATTCATTTTTTTTCTTTATGTCATTCTTCCAGAGTCTCCACAACTCCTTTCCGACACACACCAATCGATAAACCTCTCCAGCGATGCCTGCCTACAACATACAAACACACCTTCAATCTCCTCCTTTATGTGTCCTTGCCTCGTGTCCCTCATACGGTCAGACACACGTGTAAACTCTCGCCCCTCTTTTCATCACTCTCTCACAACCGCAGACTCCTCCCCCTATCTAGCTACTAGTTGGGCCTCTCGCACCACCTCCTAGCTCCATTCTCTCTGTCTATCCGTCTCGCTGGGCCTTATTAGCCTCTAACAAATGGACGTACACCGACTGATCTCTCACTATACATATAGCTAGCTAGGTCCTTATAACTCATTTTTACCCACACGTCAATCAATCTACCTCATTAGTTGTGTCTCTCCCTTCCTCCGACAAACAATAATTGATCTACCGATCTAGTTAGGTTTGCTTACCAAACACATGGTTCCCTTCATCATCCATGGATGCGTCCCGACAGATCTATCACGCACAGGCACACACAGAAACACATCCCCACTCTTATTGATAACATTGCAGTTCCACCCTCAATTTTTCTAGTAGGCCTCTCCCACCATCTTCGAGAAGCAACTCTATCACCCATCCAGCACTCTACCCCTCTCCCTCCCTCTCTCTCTCTCTCCCCTATCTCTCTCCCATCATATTTCTCGTCCTTCAGTTATGTATGGATGTCGACCGATCTCCCTCAAGACATAGCTGGGTCTCTCCTTCTCAACACATATACGAGTCGTTCTACCTCTATAGTTAGGCCTCTGCCTACCCCTCCCACCACCCCCTCCCCCCCACACACACCGATACATCGAGCGCTCTAGTCATGTCTCCCTGCCACACACAAACTTGACGTGTTCCCTCTAACGTTCCGGTAGGCCAGTCGCCCTATATCTTTGACTTGTACACACACACAATTTCGATGGCTCTCTTCATCGATCTCGCACCCACCCACTTGATCCTCTCTTCGACTCTATCGATAGCTATGACCCCTCCCTCTCTTCTGGTGGATTGCCCGACCCTCTATGTATGATATGGTAGGCCTCCATTTCACACACATTGCATGCAAAATTTTGTTTGAGATGTCATCGACACATATTCCCACAAATAATTCACGAAATCAACCCCCCACCCCACCCCCACCCCAAAAGAAAAAACACTCACGAACGCGGTTTGTATCTCTCACACACACCCACGTAGGTGGGGAACGTGCACGAAGAGAAGAGGTGCATGCACGACGCACGTACTCCCGTCTCTTTCCCAACCACACCCACACGGGTACACGGTGGAGCTCATTTCTGTACGAAAAAGGCAGCCCACGTGGTAATTTGGCGTGTGTACTAGTTGTCCACTTGGTGGAGGGAGGATCGTCTACCACGGGTGAACAATCAAATTGCGACTTGACGTGTTTTGTTAAAAAAAAGAGGCAAACCATGCGGGGCCTACCTTAGAGGCAAGGCTCTATACACTGGAGTACTTTTCATGTGTCCCATCAAATCGCAGAATGAGGAGAAGCTTGCTTAGTATGCTGTCTTCCCCGCCCCCACGGGCGCGGTGGCTCGCAGGATGAGGTGAAGCTTGCTTACTACGCCTTACGCCCGCTCCCTCGCCCATGCGCGCGGTGGCTCACAGGACGAGGAGAAAATTTTACTACTCCCTCCGTTTACTCCTCGTCCCTACTACCTTGGTTATAGAGATTATATCATATTGTCTGGAATATATATGTCCTTTAGTAGATTTCAATATGAACTACTAGTACATACTCCAAACACTGATGTATATAGACGTATTTTAGAGTGTAGATTCACTCATTTTGCTCCGTATGTAGCACTCTCCCTCGCCCCTCGACCCTCGCCCATGTGGTGGACGTGTAGCAATTCATTCGGTCTCATATAGCCAGAACGATATATACTGCACTACCATTATTGCTCGACTTCCCGAAGAGGCGAAGAGCCAATCGCAAGGTCAATATTTTGGAGATGCCAAGCGCAAGGTTATAGGAGAACGAGTAGTAGGTGCCGCGTCATTTATAAATAAAGTTTTTTTCTTCAGTGGCACATACGCAATATGATAGGTTCATATGGAGAGAAAAGGAGTACATAGTCAGGACGGGCCAGCCTACACGGTTGCTTGCTGGGGTTGCTCTCTTCACACACTCTCACACAAAACGACTATGGCCACATCTCTAACATCCCGGCGGATCACGTCCGCTTGGGGAAGGGGTGGATGCTTAGTGTAGATGCGGCGGTCGTCGCCGACGGCGAAAACCCACTGTCGGCACGTCCCGATCAGGGGTCCCCGCCGTTCTCTCTCACAAAGCCGTTGAGGTTGCCTTCATCCCTTGCTCACTATCGCAACGTGGGCAGTTGCCGCCTCCCGCCGCCCTCCTGAAGGTTGAGCTACGCCCCTCAGGTACAACTCCCTTTACAGCCGGCTTGCACCACTACTCCAGCTGCCCACATCACTCCCTGTGGATATTTCTCTACTTCTTTACCCCGCACATACCTCTACTGGCTTCTACGTACTGTATTTGTGATGAGTTTATGTCTCATCAACTAGTCCCAGTAATCTTATTCTAATCACGCTTGTTCAATTTCTTTGCCACAGGGATGCTCATCTCGATTTTGGTGAAACTGCACAAAATGATCCGATGGTCAAAAGGTTTCAAACTTCATTTATTAGGAAGCTCGAACGTTGCCAGCAAATTGAAGCCTGGTCAGGGTTCACGGTTCAAGGGCTAGGGACTACATGGATCGTTTTCTTCTTTAGCTGCCTCTGTTCCAAAATAAGTGTCAACTTTAGTAGTAGTAAAACTTTGCACTAAAGTTTGCACAAAGTTGAGAAACTTATTTTGGAACGGAGGGAGTACATATTTGCTATGATCTGTCAATCATTGAGATGCAATAGCATGCATGTTAGTCTCCTTTGTATTTGATGAAATGTTGCAACGGGCAACCTTGGACGCAAGATACATGTAACAGAAGCTGGAAGCTTCATAACATTGTACAAATTTATCTCGTTGATAAATTACAGTATGTACTATACTAGTACTTCCTCCATTCCTAAATATAAGTCTTTGTAGAGATTTCACCATGAACCACATGCACATGTATATAGATGCATTTAAGTGTAGATTCATTCATTTTGTTCCGTATGTAGTGGAATCTCTACAAAGACTTATATCTACTAGTAATAGCTAGCCCCCACTACTAGGAATTCTCTATCCTCTCCTTGAGCCACGTCATCAAAATTGATGTAGCCGTTAGATGAAGTAAATCAGTCCATAATAGCCGTCTGATCTTGACGTTGAGAGGCTCCGCACTAAGCCACATGCAAGCATGGAGAAATACCGTGCCACATGCATGTGAGTGGGTTTTAAATCACATCAACATGTCTGCGTGCAAGCATGCACCGGTAACATGCATGTAAGTGAGCTTTTAAGTCCCATTAACATGTCAAAAAGAAAAATATAATCCCATTATGCAGTAGGAGTTCAGGAGTTGGCTGATCTTTTTTCCTTACGTGGGATGATCTAAATGATGATGGGAGTTTATTTAGTTTGGCTACCACATTTGTCATGCAGTTGTAGAGTTTTTTTGTTCTATGAAATCGATAATTTTGCGCAGAGAGTTATACCGCTGTTCTGCGCCAACGCGCGGGGACTCATCTAGTAATATTTAGGAACGTAGTGAGTACTATGTAAAGAGTTAGGTGTCGCACGGTGATAGTAGTGTGAGGTGGGCCATGTAATCACTGAGCCTGCGTGTTTTCACTGCTCTTGCACGCCTCCGCTGTAAGAATGGAGAAAATTGTAATCTAGTAGTAGTAGTATACCTCCTTTCACCGAAAGCGTGGGACATCCAGCAGTCCTACCACCTTAGTAATAAAGACCAATGAGCCATCAAATCACATAGACCCAGCAGTAAGTTGGACGGACGAAGCAACCATCACTCTTGCGCCAGTGAGAGGTCGTGTCCGCTTTGCCCGGGCATGAATGCGGCACCGATTCTTTGGAGCGGCGCTGACAGTTTCGGGCGGGAAGCGCGCGCGGGCGATGGAGGGGCTTTGGGTGGGCCAGGCTGGTCAGGAGCGGGCGTGGCAGCTATCCGCATGTCCATACCGGACACGCCCGGAAACGAGAGGATGCACCGACTCTCGCGGTTAAAATCATACACTACACAACATCTCTTTGTAGGAGTAGGTCGACCTGTCGCTCTCTCTAACACACACATGGTGTTAAACACACACACACGCACACACACACACACACACACACATGCACGCACATGCACGCACCTTGGTCCCGTTGCACCTTCTAACGTGACTTATTACACCTAGACGGAGGGAGTAGTAAGTATACGAGATGCAGTGGCACACTGGCTTAAGTCGAATACAAGTGGCCAAAATTTGTGTGCATGTTATAATAAGGATTCACTTAAAATAGTACGTGAGCGAACAGAGGGACCAATTGGACAGTGTTCCCGAGAAGTAGCGAGATGTGTGAGGTAAGATACACCGCTGGCGCTTTTAATTTTTCTTATTAATTTGTTTCTTTCACCCTCTGACTGGTGGGACCCAACGTACTACGTGGAGAGAGGTAAGGTGACTAAGGCTGCATTATTTCTGCACCACTGTGGATAGTCTTACCACCAAAGCCACATGACACGATTATGATTGAAATCCCAATGACTTCCACACACACACACAAAAACACGGCATGCTTGTCACACGAATGCAGGAATGTATAAAAGGTTATTTCCCTCTCGTTGAACGTAACGGGAGGGTTGTGTAGCCGGTTAGCCTGTTCGCTCACTCTCTCGCCCTCTCCCGCTGGAGCCTCAGCTCTTGTAGTTGCTCTTTTCACACTCTCTCGCCCTCTCCAGATCTAAACAAGACTTCGTTGGCCTCTCTCTCCCCTCACTGCTGCTCAAAGAGCCGGCAGGATCCGTCCGTCGGGAAGGGAAGGAGGCTTAACGCTGTCGCCGTCGGCGAGGGACTACCGGCGCAGCTGTTCACTTTCCACTCAGCGGCGGCGTGGGAGGGCCTTCGACCCCTTCTTCTTCACCGTCGTCCCGTTTCCCACCGAACCACGCCCCAAGAACCTTAAGGTATAATTTAATTACTCCACATGCATTTCTCTAGCTGCATGTATACCATGAATCTAGGACGTGGTTCAAAGAGGAAAGGAGTGGGGGAAAGTAGTGGGAAAAGTTGTATATAGCATGAATCTAGGACGTGGTTCAAAGAGGAAATGTAGGGGGAAAGTTGTATAGCATTAATCTAGGACATGGTTCAAAGAGGAAAGGAATGGGGGAAAGTAGCGGGGAAAGTTGTATCACATAAATCTAGGACGTGGTTCAAAGAGGAAAGGAAGGGGCGAAAGTACTAGTTCAAAAAGGAAAGGAAGGGAAAAGGCTGTAGAGTTTGAGTAGGACTAGATTTGCTGCGCTCACATAGGGAAAGGCATCTAAAGATAACAAAACTGGGACCAACACAAATATGCTCCTTGGTTGCTTGTTCTTTGTTGCAACAGACTGTGCATGACCACAGTACATCGGTAGATGCACATGGTGCTGGTGCATCCACTGTCCCGTGCAACTCATTAGCTGTTGTTAATCTAAGGCCCTGTTTGGTTAAAAACTCCCTAGTCCCTACCTGCTGGGTTCCAGGGACTAAACATGGACTAGAGGTTATTAAATGACATGCTAAAAGACCATGTTACCCCTAGTAATGAACTAATAGAGACAAGGTGCGATGTGTGGCAGGGGCAACTGTTGGAAAAATTCCCAAAAAGACACCCTTGGGGTCTTCTTTCTTTAGTCCCAAATGCCCACTTTTAGTCCCTAAAAGTCCCTCCTCTTTGGTTTAGATGGGACTGACACGGAGTTTTTTTAGTCCCTACACCAAAATGTCCCTATACACAAACACCCTCTAATAATGCCACTGGAAAATTGATGCAATGCCACAGTTAAAAGCAAATTACATGTTTAATGAATTTTATTGTTAATATAATCTCTATGTTAATATTAATCAATGCCACCGTTTGAGAAATGCTACTGTCTTACTTTCTTTCCCATTTAGATAAGGTAGATGCTTCTTTTTGTTGGGTGTCATCCACCGTTATTGACCACTAATTGTTTCCTTTGCACCTCTGTGTAAATAGGGTTATCTGCTTCACCTCGTTGCCATTCTGACCTTTTGTTGCACTACACAAAACACTTTTGTTTTAAGAGTGTTTTGTGAAGTTCAACCAAAATGTCACACCGACAACGTTGCTTGATTGCTTGATCTTAGTGGAACTGCACAAGAGGAGATCTTACTTCCTATCCGTTAAGGCGAATTTGGTTCAGATCTTCTTCTTGTGAGTTGTTTGAATTCCGCATCATGAGAGGTCAGTACTAGCCTTCTTTCACATGATTCTGCAGTGTGCATTCATATGTTGTGCTACTTGTAGGATAATGTTGCTTGATTTTAGTGAACTGCACAAATGGAGACAAGACTTCCAATCTGTATGTGCACCGTAATATCCCATTGAGGTAAGATAAGGATATTTCACAACTGCTGGTCTGTATTTTGCCACTTTCATCAGAAAATTAAGTTTAGTACTATACTTGTGCTCCCTAATTGACATGCCAAATCTTACATTGAAGGCGAAGCTTGTTTGTTATTGAACCAAGTGATGAAGGGGAAGAAAAACAAAAATCAACTCCTGGTGCTGTCATGAAAAAGTGGTATTGTCCTTGAGAAGTGCTTCATTTGTGCTGTTTTAAATATTTCCTTTCCATTTTTTCGAGCAAACAGTGATGCTAGCATTTAGTAGTCCTCTTGTCTTTGCACAACAGGATCATCTTCCTCTGAAGAAGAATATGGAGTACATGAAGTGACTAGTTCCGATTATGCCAGGATGAAGAAGCCCTGTCTATCTTATCATCAGAAGGAGCAATTGAAGGATGGTTACATTACTCCCCACAAGACCAAACTAACTTCAGCTCAGAAGGACTAACAAAATCTCCATTTTTTTGCTGTGATGCACGAGTACAATGTTGTTCTAGGATTCTTTCTGGTGAGTTTCATTTTTCTAAAAGTGTGCTCTACATGGACCATGTATGTGCCTGTTGAAACCGTCAAATCATAGTATAGTTTTCTCTATACTAATCACTTTTTTGTATTTGTGCAAACAGGGGTGCTCAGCTTGATTTCAATGGGAACTGCACAAAATGTTCATGAATACATAGAATCATTCATTTCAACCACGAGAAAGGAGGTGCCGATAAGTTTAAGGCTTTGCAACATATAAGGGCGAAATCATACAAGCTGCACGCGAATTTGGTTGATTTTGGTGGAACTGCACAAAAAGAACAACTGGTTTATTTAGCACGAGGTGCCATATCAATGTCCGAACTGATGGCAAACCCTGCCCATTCCACAATCGTAGGCATTTGATATTTTGGAATGGGACAACCTTGTCAAATTTTGCTCATTGATTTTAGCAAGACATGCATTTGATATTTTTGAATGGGACGCCCTTGCTGCCAGAAGCGTCAATCAATCTTTTCTTTATTCTTTAGTTGTGAAGTATATATTGCCTCTGACATGTGAGTCGCTAAGAAGCATAATCATCGATTGTTTTGAATGTTCTCTATGAATTGCCAGGCCTGTGTGTTTGATTGCAATGTACAGAAACGCTAAAAACCTGCTCAAACTCTTTGTACTCCTTATGTTCCTTTTTACTTCGCACATTGTGAAAGTGCATACTTTTTTGTATAAGATTGGTCAAAGTAGAGATACTTTGACTACAGACAAAACTTGTATGCAGACTAGAAAGGACCGGAGGGAGTACATGTGAAACTGCTGCAAACGAGGTGATCACCCTGGGAATAATGCTAGTACATATTGTTTTGCATGTTCATCCAATGCCAGTGATTCAGGAATTCGAACTAATCGAAATAAATTCATTCATACGCGGTCGGATTTCATATAAACATGCTAGATTTCATTACATTTCATACATTCTTCAACTAAGAAGGGGTGCGCTGGAGGTATAATTAATTAACTGAAGCTACCCACCTGTGTCCCACTGAGCCGAACAGAAGCTTCAGTGACTTAACCGCAGTTGCAGTTGCGTAACTGACATGTGGCCTGTTGGGCCCACGTGTCAGTCAGCCAACTGCACCAGCAGTTAAGCAGAAGCAGCATTATTCTCCAGCAGAACTCCCCGACTCCACGTCGCCACTAAGAAGCTAACTGGCCGTCAATGGTCAACCCGCCTAGCTTGGCTTCAACAGGAGGGTAGCAGCGGTGGCCTTACTTGGACCCGAGCGGCGGCGACCTACCGTGTTCTACTCTTCCTTGTTTTCTGTGTGGCACGACCTCGTTGTCAGCGGGGCGGGGCCTTGGCGGAGCCGGCGATGTCCTCTGTCTCGTTGCCGGCGGGCGGCGCCTCAGCGGAGCGGTGGAAATCCTCCCCGGCGTTGTCGGCAGGGTGGGGCCTCGGCTGAGCCGGCGATGTCCTCTGCCTCATTGTTGGCGGGGTGGGGCCTCGGCGGAGCCGCCGGTGTCCTGTGCCTCATTGTTGGCGCCGCGGGGCCTCGGCGGAGCAGGGCCTCCTCGACGCCAACGGAGCGGGGACTCGTCGGAGCCGGCATTGTCCTCTGCCTCGTCCTCGGTCTCGCCAAACAACACCTTCCCTGCTTCATCGCCCTCTTTGCTAGCCTCTTTGTAGGCTGTCGCAGCCTCCGCCACCTGCATGCGCTCCCGCCAGCGCTCGAGGCGGCCCTTGCGGGCGGAGCGGTACGAGTCGAGCATCGCCTCCTGCTCTGCCCGCTCCGCGGCGATCTGCTCCTCCGCCTGCAGATGCTCCTGGAGGAGATGGTGGTTGTAGGCGGCGTCGGCCTGCGCCTCCCGGAATTGCTCCTGACACATCTGCCTCACACTGTCCATATATTGGGCACGGGCCTCGCCGATGGTCATGGTGCAATGCACCGGCGAGGATGTCGCGGAGGAGGGGGTTGGCACCGGATCATCGACTACCATGTTCTCCATTGGGACGTCATCGTCCTCCGGCTGCCTGCCGGCCAGCCGGTCGGCAGCAATGGCTTCCATCTCCTTGTGGTCCGTCGTCCGCCCGTCCCGAAGAGCGCTGGAGCGCGAGGAAGCCATGGTGGGCAGTAGTGGTGTGGACTGGAGAAAGGGAACGGATGCGGATGACTGCGGCTATGGCCGGCGCAGCAGTTTATATAGCAATGGTGGGCGGGCGGAAGGATGGACGTGTGGCGCCGGAGTAGCCGCCTCGGCAACCGCGTATCATTAATGTTGGCGGCAGATGGACGGACGGACGGCACCTGTGCCGTTTGAAGGCGGAGCAATCGCCTGCACCGGGAAGCGGGGCGGGCGGCGCTAACTGTTTCGGGCGGAAAGCGCGCGCGGGCGAGGAGATGACTTTACTTGGAGAGGATGACAATGGGGACCCACCAGGTCCATAGCCTACGTATGCAAGTGCCTCCTTATTATATATATATGTATAAAACTATACTCCCTCCGTCTAGGTGAATAAGTCGTATTAGAAGGTGCATCATGACCTAGGTGCAAGTAGATTGGTGGAAAAGAAGAATATTTCTCTCTTCTAAACACAACATTTAAATCACAGCAGTTAAGAGGATGCCTTATTAGCTACCCATGCAGGCCATCGTAATTCATAGCATGCAAAGCGCTTTTATTTCTTGCCTAATAACCGCATGGACATGCTGCATGCATTGGTCCTTGCCCGAGCAAAAAAAGGGAGAAAAGGGGTTTCCACGGGAGACAACGAGGCAGAGGTGGAAGCGCTTGCTGGAGTTATTTATTTTGCTTCCCCCTGGTTTCCTGACATCACGGTCCCACACCATTGTCAACCTATGTAGTACTAGTCAATAAACGAGAGAATTGCACAAGAAGCGGCCGACAGCTGGGACCCAGCAGCTCGAGCAGTATTTGTGTTTTTGAGGTGTGAGCACTACAGAGTTTTTCGATGTTTAGCCCAGCTATTAATTTTTCTCCTCTGAACAACAACGAAAACATCGCTGCAGGTATTAACTGGGCGGGCTGTGGCCCGTCTAGCCTAGGCCAGATATCCATCCCAGATATTAATTTTTTTCAAGCTGAAAATGGCTAGCCCAGCTATACTTTTTTTAGGAATACCCACGCAAGGTCAAGTTGTTATTCTCCGTCCCGCTGGGCTGCAAATCTTTCCTAGGAGGGATGCATTAGGCTTAACAAGAAAATGGGCTTTAAGAAATAATAAATGGGATGTAATTATAAAAACTGGGCAGTAACTATAAAAAATGCACCAAACAAGTGATTACTTTATAAAGTATTAGTTTTGGATATTGAAAATTTTAATTTCATTAATTGTTGCGAGCGCAATGTTTCGTTGGATTTTTATGTAATATAAATTTATATTGAAATTGTATTTAATCTGACTAGAAATTTCGGGATAAAAATATTTCGGATCCCATCAAAATGTGGGAAATTTTATTGAATTCTGTTTTGAACGGTTGGCTGAAATGGGCTGTACCTTTAACAAACTATAAATGGGCTGTAGTAAATTCCATTAGAATTTAAAAATGGGCTACACATTCTTACAAATCTCAAATGGGCTATAAGTTCTCTGCCACACACTTCTGGCCTTACTAAGTTGACGCGTCCTCTAAAAACACAGAGTTGACGCGTATGCAAGGCTTTGTCAACTTATAGTCAACACACGGTTCTAGCAGCAGTGGCCGTTGGATGTCCATCCAACAGATGCCGTGCTTCTTCTTCAATCTCGGATATTCTAGCTTCACCCGCCCAAAAAATGATTCCTCCCCCTGACATCTGGGGCGCACCGTTTCGGAAGCTGACTTGTGGGCCTACTAAGTTGACGTACCAAGGGCTTTGTCAACTTAGTCAATATAAACGATTCTAGCTGCAGTGATCGTACGATGTCCATCCAACGGCCGTAGTGATTCTTCAACCTCTGGTCTTCTTGCTCCAGCCGCCCAAAGCAGCGCCGGTCGTGCCGCCTGCTCCTGCCTCCTGTGGCCAGCTGTGCTGCCATGGAGGCCTCACCGCCCCAACTATTCCCACCGCTTGCCAGGCCCTGCGTCGACGACAGCCTCACACCGCAGCCGAATGAGTGAACCCTCATACTCCTCTCCGCGTGGGCATCCACTGCCGCGTCTTCACCGGCTCCGCGTCGTCCCCTTCCTAGGCCTCACCGTCGTCCACCGCCCTGGTGCTCTCGGCGCGGCGTGGTCAACATGGAAGGAACGACTTCCATCGGACGTGGACTGTACGTGGAGAGGCTGACAGCTGGGCCCACGGCGGCAGCAAGGAAGTGCCTCCTTATTACTTGGAAAATAATGGTTCCTCCACCTGACAGCAGGGACCCACTGGACGGGCCACTAGTATTTTGCAAAAAAATCGTTTCCCCCTGACTGCTGGGACCCACCGGACGGGCCACCGTATTTTGCGAAAAAAACGTTCCCCCCGCTGTCAGCTCGGACCCACCGGAAGTGCCTCCTTATTACACACAAAAAATGAATACTCCCCCGGCTAGCTGGGACCCACCTTGCTGGGAGGCTGACTTATGGGCCTACTAAGTTGACGGGGACGAAGGGCTTTGTCAACTTAGTCAATATGAACGATTCTAGCTCCAGTGACCGTACGATGTCCATCCAACGGCCGTAGTGCTTCTTCAACCTCTGGTCTTCTTGCTCCAGCCGCCCAAAGTAGCGTCGGTCGTGCCGCATGCTCCTGCGTCCCGTGGCCAGCTATGCTGCCGTAGAGGCCTCACCACCCCCTACTATTCCCACCGCTAGCCAGGCCTTGCAGCGACGACAGCCTCACACTACTGCCGAACCAGTGAACCCTCGTAGTCCTTTCCGCGCGGGTTTCCACTGCCGCGTCATCCCCTTCCCAGGCCTCGCCGTCGTCCACCGCCGTGGTGCTCTCCGCGTGGCGTGGTCAACGTGGTCAAGGAACGACTTCCATCGGAAGAGTACTGTAAGTGGAGAGGCTGACAGCTGCGTCCACGGCCACGGCAAAGTGTTTTTGTGATTTGCCAAGTAAGTCGCTTTGTCAGGCCTGCTGGGCTGCAAATCTTTCAAGACAAGGAGAGCTTTCATTCGGCTGGCCGAGAAAATGGCCCATCAGTAAGGAGAAATGGGTTGTACATTTTTAAAACACATCAAACCGGCAATTAGTTTCAAATATCTTTTTTCATTTCAAGATTTTAAATTACATTAATTTTTATGCGTGGAGAATTTGTTGGATTTTATATTGATATACATTTATTTTTAAAATTAGTTTTAATGTGAGATGAAATTTCGGGATTAAAAATAGTTCGGACCGCACCGAAATATGCAAAATTTCATATAATTTTTTAACCGTTGCAAAAATATGGGCTGTAATGCTAACAAAAAGAATATGGGCTCCAAAAAACCTTAAGAATTAGCAAATGGGCTATAAATTATTAGAAATAATGGCAGATAGGTTGTATGCTGTTTTCCACAAATTTGACGCTTTCCTAAAAAAAGGTTGACGCACAAGCACTGACTGTTGGATGTCCATACAACGGCTGTCGTGCTTCTTCAATCTCTGCTCTTCCTGCTCCAGCGGCTCAAACAAGGGCCGGCGGGACTGCCTGCTCCCTCTTCCTCGCGGCCGGCTGTGCTGCCGCGTAGGCCTCACCGCCCGACCATACCCCCATCGCTGGCCTAGCCATCCCTCTACTCACCCACACTTGCTGTTATTCTCCGGCGACGACAAACGAACCAGTAAACCCTCGTACAATCGTACTCCCCTCCGCGTGGGAAATAACTGCTGAGTCTTCCTTGCCTCCGTGTCGCCCCCTTCCTAGGCCTCGTCGTCGTCCACCGCCCTGGTGCTCTCGGCGCGGCGTGGTCAACGTGGTGAAGGAATGACTTCCATCGGACGTGGACTGTACGTGGAGAGGCTGACAGCTGGGTCCACGGCCGCAGCAAGGAAGTTCCTCCTTATTACACGGAAAATAATGATTCCTCCACCTGACAGCTGGGACCCATCGGACGGGCCACTGTATTTCGCGAAAAAAACATTTCCCCCTGACTGCTGGGACCCACCAGCTACATCTTCGCACGCAAGGAAGTGCGTCCTGGCAAAAAAATGATTCGCCCCCTGACTGCTGGGACCCACCAGCTACATCTTCGCAGGCAAGGAAGTGCCTGACAGTCGGGACCCACCTGAACGAAGCGTACATAGCATTGTCATTCTGGTCGCGAACGTGTATGTACATACTGTTCGATGTAGAGGCGCGCACGTGTCGTAGTAGACGCGTGCACGTGTCGTAGTAGAGGCACGCACGTAGCATGTACACGTACGTACAGCGGCCAGGGTGCAAGAAAAAAATACGGCCACGTATGTGTACATACGGGCGGGGTCTCGAACGCCTACTCGCGCATACGTACGGCCAGGGCTCGTGTACATTGCTCGGTCGGAACGGAGAAACAGCGTCGTCGTCGTGTTCATGGGGAGGCAACGAAATTCGTCGTGTTCATCGGGAGGGCTTGGACGGAACATGCGATGGAAACGAGGCATGGCGTACCGCAAAACGGAGGAAACGGCCTTGTGTTCGACCGGCCACGTTCAAAACGGGATCCTGTTCATTGGGAGGGGTTTGGTGTACCGCAAAACGGAGGAAACGGACATCCTACGGTCAAAACGGGGGTCCTGTTGATCGGGGGGGTGTGGCGTACCGCAAAACGGAGGAAACAGACTAGTGTTGGAGCGCTACGGTCGAAACGGGGGTCTTGTTCATCAGGAGGGGTGTGGCGTACCGCAAAACGGGACTCCACAGGATACTGTTCATCTCCACCGTCGACCCCCTCCAGCCTCCACGAGCTACTGTTCATCCACCGTCGGCCTCCACCTGCGACTGTTCATCCACGGGCTCCTATTCATCCAGCCTCCACCGCGCGCTACTCCAACGGCTACTGTTCAACCAGCCCTCTCCACGGGCTCCTGTTCAACCACCCCTCCACGAGCTACTGTTCATCCCGCCCTCCACCTTCTACTGTTCATCCTGCCCTCCACGGGGTGGTCCAGTTTATCCAGCCCTCCACGGGGTCCTGTCCATCCAGCCCCAACTAGCTCGATCGATCGGGCTCCTGTTCATCCAGAGGCAACACCACGAGGTCCTGTTCATCCACCTCCACCGGCAACTGTTCATCCAAACCCCCCCGCAACGCTCACTGTTCATACAGAGGCAGGATCGATCGGCTTCAGTTAGCAGCAGTAGCGAAGGAATTGCTCGATCGGGTTCAGTTAACAGCCATCGATCGATCACTCGGGTTCAGTAACGCGTAGCCTGCAGTGCAATCGCTCGGGTTCAATTAGAGCCCAACGCCTCGCTCGGGTTCAGTTAGAGCCAACGCCTCGCACACACGCGCGTACGTGTATGAGAGAAACGCGCATCGCTCAGCCCCCGACCTCCACCGTAACCGGGAACTCCCCGAAATTTTCCTCCCCCTCGCTTCTACCACGGTTTTTTCCATCATGGACGGCCCAAAGAATGTCATGCAGCTGCGTCTCCGGCCCGCCCAGGACGAAAAGCCCATTTTCTGTCATGATTTTTTGTCATAGAAGTAGGAGCCCACCACATCTATGATGATACCGGGTTTTGTCACAATTATCGTCATAGAAGTGTCATATGTATGACAGAAAAAAATTTCGTTCGGCCCAAAATGTCACGGATGTGTCTTTTTTTGTAGTGATCACAACAGTTTTCGAGGGTAGAGTATTCAACCAAAATTTATTGATTCGACACAAGGGGAGCCAAACAATATTCTCAAGTATTAGCAGCTGAGTTGTCAATTCAACCACACCTGGAAACTTAATATCTGCAGCAAGGTATTTAGTAGCAAAGTAATAAGATAGTAGTGGTAACGGTGGCAAAAGGTAACGGTAGCAAAAGTAATATTTTTAGGTTTTGTAGTGATTATAACAGTAGCAACAGAAAAGTAAATAAGCGAAGGACGATATAGGAAAAGCTTGTAGGCATTGGATCGGTGATGGAGAATTATGCCGGATGCGATCGATCATGTAACAGTCATAACCTAGGGTGACACAGAACTAGCTCCGGTTCATCAATGTAATGCAGGCATGTATTCCCAATATAGTCATACGTTCATATGGAAAATAACTTGCATGACATCTTTTGTCCTACCCTCCCGTGGCAGCGGGGTCCTATTGGAAACTAAGGGATATTAAGGCCTCCTTTTAATAGAGTACCGGACCAAAGCATTAACACATAATGAATACATGAACTCCTCAAACTATGGTCATCACCGGGAGTGGTCCTGATTATTGTCACTTCAGGTTGCCGGATCATAACACATAGTAGGTGACTATAGACTTGCTAGATAGGATCAAGAACTCACATATATTCATGAAAACATAATAGGTTCAGATCTGAAATCATGGCACTGATCGGGCCCTAGTGATAAGCACTAAGCATAGCAAAGTCATAGCAACATCAATCTCAGAACATAGTGGATACTAGGGATCAAACCCTGACAAAACTAACTCGATTACATGATAAATCTCATCCAACCCATCACCGGCCAGCAAGCCTATGATGGAATTACTCACACACGGCGGTGAGCATCATGAAATTGGTGATGGAGGAAGGTTAATGATGACGATGGCGACGGATTCCCCTCTCCGGAGCCCCGAACGGACTCCAGATCAACCCTCCCGAGAGAGTTTAGGGCTTCGCGGCGGCTCCGTATCGTAAAACGTGACGAATCCTTCTCTCTGATTTTTTTCTCCCTGAAAGTGAATATATGGAGTCAGGGTTGAGGTCGGTGGAGCATCCGGGGGCCCACGAGGCAGGGGGCGCGCCCATGGGGGCAGGCGCGCCCCCACCCTTGTGGACGGGTGGAGGCCCCCCTGAAGTGGATCTTTCTTCTAGTATTTTTTGTATATTCCAAAATAATTCTCCGTTGATTTTCAGTTCATTCTGAGAACTTTTATTTCTGCACAAAAATAACACCATGGCAATTCTCTTGAAAACAGCGTCAGTCTGGGTTAGTTCCATTCAAATCATGCAAGTTAGAGTCCAAAACAAGGGCAAAAGTGTTAGGAAAGTAGATACGACGGAGACGTATCAGCATGCTCCTAGGGGGATAGATTGGTAGGAAAAGACCATCGCTCGTCCCCGACCGCCACTCATAAGGAAGACAATCAATAAATAAATCACGCTCCGACTTCATCACATAATGGTTCACCATATGTGCATGCTACGGGAATCACAAACTTCAACAAGTATTTATACAATCCACAACTACCCACTAGCATGACTCTAATATCACCATATTTATATCACAAAACTATTGCAAGGAATCAAACATATCATATTCAGTGATCTACAAGTTTTATGTAGGATTTTATGACTAACCATGTGAATGACCAATTCCCGTCATCTCTCTAAATAGATGTAAGTGAAGCAAGAGAGTTTAATTCTTTCAAAAAAATATATGCCCACGCTCTAACAAATAGAAGTGAATCAAAAGAGCATTCTACAAATGGCGGTTTTCTATGTGAAGAGAAACAGGCAATCCAAACTTCAAATGATATAAGTGAAGCACATGAAGCATTCTATAAAGCCATACTCAAAAGATATAAGTGAAGTGCAATGAGCATTCTATAAATCAACCATGGACTATCTCATACCAGCATGGTGCATAAAATAAAAATGAAAACTAAATGCAGAAGACGCTCCAAGATTCGCACATATCACATGAACGAAACAAATCCGAAAACATACCGATACTTGTTGAAGAAAGATGGGATGCCTTCCGGGGCATCCACAAGCTTAGACGCTTGAGACTCCTTGAATATTTACTTGGGGTGCCTTGGGAATCCCCAAGCTTGAGCTCTTGCCTCTCCTCCTTCTCCTCACATTGAGACCTCCTCGTTCTTCGAACACTTCATCCACACAAATCTCAACAGAAAGCTCGGTAAGATCCGTTAGTATAATAAAGAAAATCACTAATCTAAGTACTGTTGCAAACCAATTCATATTTTATTTTTCATTGTAGCTACTGTAATATAACTTTTCCATGGCTTAATCCACTGATAGAAATCGATAGTTTCATCAAAACAGGCAAACTATGCATCAAAACAGAATCTGTCTTAAACAGGACAGTCTGTAATAATCTGAACATTCACCATACCTCTAGTACTCCACAAATTCTGAAATAATTAGGAAAAATAAACAATTTTTATAGAAAGAAAGTTCAAAAAGTTTCAGAACTGTTTGACATTCCAGTAAAAAATGTAAAATCACGCACTACAGCTAAAGTTTCTGTCTTGCACCGCACAAACCAACAAGCAATGTAAACATCTTAAAGGAAAATCATGGCACATTATTCTTGTTTTTAAACTTCATAAAAGCACACAACAGAAATAAATGACTCTCTAAAACTTCCGGGTTGTCTCCCTGGCAGCGCTTTCTTTAAAGCCATTAAGCTAGGCATATAGTGCTCAAGTAATGGATCCACCGGGATCCCAAGGTATATCAAAGCCAATGTGAATCAACAATGATTTGTAATTTAGTAGTGAGCACAAAGTAACATATATCAAGCAATGACGAAGTCTAACTCTCTTCCTATGCATCGGCATGTCATACAAGAACAATTCATGCACATCAAGTAAAGGCCAATACATAGCATAAGTAGTTTCTTGCAATTCTATCGTGTTGGAAACATAAAGAGGAGGAGATGCAGTTCCTCTCTCATAATAATTGCAAGTAGGATCAGCAAGAACATGCATATTATAGTCATCAAAATCATCATGTGTAGTAGTGAAATGCAACCCATCAATATAATCCTTAATAAGGGCAAACTTCTCCGATATAGTGTAGTCGGGAGAATTCAAAAAGATAATAGGACTATCATGCGTGGGTGCAATAGCAACAAGTTCATGTTTAACATAAGGAACTATAGCAAGTTCATCTCCATAAGGATAATTCATATTGGCATCATGGCCACAAGCATAGCAAGCATCATCAAAAAGGGATATTTCAAAAGAATCAATGGGATCATAACAATCATCATAGCAATCATCCTTCGGTAAGCACGAAGGGAAATTAAACAATGTATGAGTTGAAGAGTTACTCTCATTAGATGGTGGGAACAGGTGATCAATCCGCTCTTCCTCCTTTTGTTCTTCGCTCTCCTCCTCATCTTTTTCATCCAATGAGCTCACAATGTCACTAATTTCTTCTTCCATAGACTCCTACAAAATATTAGTCTCTTCTTGGACAGCGGAGGAGTCCTCACTATATGGTTTGATATAAGGATTATAAGCATACTTATCATAGCAATATTTAAGTATGGCCAAATTTTCAGATTGTAGAGAGTAGTATCACACTCTTCAATAAAAGAAGCAATTTCACAAGTACCCCTAAAAGCAACAAATTATTCAATTTGTTGAACATCATAGTAATTATAAACACCCTTAGTATACGAAGATACGATTCCATTATCACTAAGCCCACATTGGTAAGGAAGGTGTTTCTTAGGGTCTTTAGAACAACAAGTACAATCATATATTTCACATAAATTCCAAGCGTAGCACTACAAACGGTGAATTTGATCCAGTAAAAGTTTCCATTTTTTAGATATGCGGTGTCGCACATAACAACCATGCTCATCTAAACATTTTCCCTCAACTAAGCTAGTTGGGGTTTCAGCCTGAGCACATAGGGATCGAAGATGATCCAAGTAAAAACGCTTCAGTAGTGTGATAGATTTTGAGTGGTTCTTCAACCATTGGTTCAGTAGGTACCACTATTTTTATTGGTATTTTCCGTTTCCTACCCATAACTAAAGATAGAAAACAAGAGAACAAAATAAAAACTACTTAGTGATAAAGCAAACAAGCACACACGAGAATATTCACCCCACGCTATAACTCCCCAGCAACGGCGCCAGAAAAAGGTCTAGATAACCCACAAGTATAGGGGACCAATTGTAGCCTCTTTTGATAAGTAAGAGCGTCGAACCCAACGAGGAGCTAAATGTAGAACAAATATTCCCTCAAGTTCTATCGACCACCGATACAACTCTACGCACGCTTAACGTTCGCTTTACCTAGAACAAGTATGAAACTAGAAGTACTTTGTAGGTGTTTTTGGATAGGTTTGCAAGATAATAAAGAGCGCGTAAATAAAAAGTAGGGGCTGTTTAGGTAAAGAAGCAATAAAGTTAGTATAGTTAGTGTGCAAAAGTGGTGGTAGGAATGCGAAATTGTCCCTAAGCAATTGACTACTTTACTAGACTAATAGCAAGTTTTATGTGGGAGAGGCCACTGCTAGCATGCCATCCCTTTCTTGGAATTCTGTGCACTTATGATTGGAACTATTAGCAAGCATCCGTAACTACTAACATTCATTAAGGTAAAACCCAACCATAGCATTAAGATATATTGGTCCCCCTTCAATTCCGTAGGCATCAATTTCTATGCTAGGTTGAAGCTTCTGTCACTCTTGCTCTCCAATACATAGTCCTATCAACATATAGCTAACCCTATGGTGTGATCCATGCGCGTGCTCATATGATGGGTACTAAAGGACAATAACATAACCACAAGCAAATTAAACCAATCATAGCAATCCACCAATTACCGATAGGACAATAAAAATCTACTCAGACATCATAGGATGGCAACACATCATTGGATAATAATATGAACCATAAAGCACCATGTTCAAGTATAGGGTACAGCAGTTTGCAGGAGAGTGGACCGCTATAGATAGATGGGGGAAGGTGATGGAGATGTTGGTGAAGATGACGGAGGTGTTGGTGTACATTGCGGTGATGATGATGGCCCCGACGGCGTTCCGGCGCCACCGGGAGAGAGGGGGAGAGAGAGCCACCGGTTCCACGTTCCAGATTCTGCCATTTCACCGTTTCTTATATTCCCGGAGATCCGTAAGTTCGATTGGGCTGAAATTTGGACACAATTTTTATCCGGACATTAGCTTTCTTGCGGCGAAAGAAGGGAACCAACTGCCTTACGGGGTGGCCACGAGGGCCCAGGGTGCGCCCCCTGCCTCGTGGCCCCCTCGGGCATCGTCTCGCGTTGATTCTTTTTCCCAAAAATCACATATATTCCAAAAAAATCTCCGTCAGTTTTCATCCCATTTGGACTTTGTTTGATATGAATTTCCCGTGAAACAAAAAATATGCAACAAACAGGAACTGGCACAGGGCACTGGATCAATATGTTAGTTCCAAAAATAGTATAAAAAAGTTGCCAAAAGTATATGAAAATTGTAGAATATTGGCATGGAACAATCAAAAATTATGTATACGACGGAGACGTATTAGGCGGCGACGTCCACATCAGTAGGAGGTGCTGCTGCTACTAGTGCGTTCAGTTTCCATAGAAAAATTCAGTTTTGACAGTTAAATTCAGTTTTGGCAGCTAAGTTCAGAGACGTGAGACTGATGTATTTACATCTAGCACTTTGTGGTTATGTATTTTACGTCATCTATTGGAGATGCTATTAGAATTCCACTCAGGTTAACGTTGTCTCTCTTGTCCTGCTTCAGCCTCAGCGTCGTACAACTCACCGGAGCTGCTCCAACGACGAAACCCTCCATCACAGTGGAGCAGTAACCCGGGCTCCATCTCTAGACGCCTAAGATCTTCTTCCCCTCCTCCGACAGCCAAGTCGCCGGATCATCCTCACCGACCAACCCAGTCACGCCGAGATCGACATGGCTTCGCCAAAGAGGTTGTACACTTGTTGCATCTTTTTTTACTCTACATGTTATATATATTGTCCACTGAGCACACGTAGTAACGTGAAATACGATTAGTTTCTCCTACTATATGACAAGCAGTGAGGTACCAGGCAACTTAGCTATCCGTGATGGACTCTCTTGAAGGCCATCATTATTAATCTCTGCGCGTTTGAGTTGTGCATTTGTCGATGTGCCTGGGAGTTGAGCTAGTAGGGCAGTGGCCTGGGTCCAAAGTAATAGAAGTAGCACAAAAACATTTTTTGAGTGTAGGCTTTTCCTTGCTCAAGCCTGCCTACTAGAATCGCCAGTGCTTGAAAGGAAAAGTGAAGGAAAATATAGGAATTGGAAAGTTTCCTATGGTACTACTATTCATGAATTTGGTTCAAAGGAATGGAGCAAAGGAAAACTGTAGGATTTGTTCCTTTAGTGTCTCCTTGAAAGAAAAACCATAGGAATTTTAATTTCCACTTGTCCTCCTTTTTAAATTCCTATTCATGAAGCACAAGACTAAGAGATAGTAGCATAATAGCATTATAACCGTACATTTTATTATGGTTTGACTTAATATCACCTTGCTTCTTTGCATCCTATGATCTTCCAATTCTTGTGAATCAAACACCCAGATTGGCATAAATCCTATGTTTTTAAATTCTCTATTTTGCACGTGCATTCCTATCCTATTCCTGTCTATTTCCTATCCCTGCATTGTAGTATCCTCAAATTCAAACAAGCCCTTACACAATTACTTCTGTTACAGATATGTGTCAAAGTAAACCTTGTGTGGTTTGTCCTGCTCCTGCTACGCTGTGTGCCACCCGAGCTCAGCTGCTCCAACAATCGAAGGGTTCACCACAGCAGGGATCCACTCTCCAGACTGTCTTTCGCCGCCTCAGATCTTCTTCCCCGCCGCTGGCAGCCATGACAACTGCATTACCATCATCAACTAAGCAGATGACCTTGAGGACTACACGGGTCCGCAAGAGAGATCCCACTCTTCCGTGTCTGCTTACGTTATGCATCGCTTAATATGATGACATGCTACTTTATCGTCGTGTTCACCTATTAGACTCCGAGTCATGTCCAAACTAATGCTGAAACTTGAGTTTTTAAATGGTTGTGGGGTACATATTGGGAAAGCAATCAGTACTATCTGTCTACTATCTGGTTAATCTCGGGTGTCTACTACGAGTTTCATGTTGGGTGCAAACAAATATTAAAGGATCCATTATCTGTATTTTTTAACTAAAGCTATTATCTGCCTGCTATCATTGGTTTTGGGTCTATCCACAGTTTGCTACCATCACTCTGGATTTGTGCATGCACTCCTTACATAATCTCACTATGTTTTATTCCTATGCATGTCAGTTATTGTACACAATGGAACTGAACATGTAGAGCAAAAGAGACGAGCCTTGCGTGGCAATAAAATTTCATGCAGACGTCGCTCCATGGTGGGCGCAAAGGCGGTCCCCCTCCACCCATTTCGGATTGTAATCAAGAGGAAGATAACTGTTCTGAGGGGGATTCAGAAGGAGAAGACCACTCCTATTTACCCCTGAGGTCTTCGCTCTAACTTGGCATGCTGATGTTGGTAATATCATGCATACGGTGCCTTGCATTGCTTACTGGATACATCAAATATGTCATCTGCTTAGTTTAGACATGCGTTGTGTCAATGCCATCTGTTTAGTTTCTTTATCGTATATGTGAATCACGCAATGCCATCTTGTTTAGCCAGGCATCATATATGTGAATTTTGCAATGCCACCCTGGTTAGCCAGTCATCTTATATGTGAATTATATCATGCCATCATTTTTTACGTGTTAAATTTGTCAACAATTTTAGTACATTCAATTACTCTTCCTATGCATCAGCCATTCGGCAAGGTCATGGAAACATATGAAGTGGAAACAAGGTCTTTAGAGCAGACAATGCTATCTGACGAAGCGCATGTCTTGTTGGTTATGGATAGCTCCTCACAGGAGGATTCAGAGACAGATGACCAGTCCTATTCCCCTCCCCCCCCCCGAGGTGCATGCTCTAACTTGGCAGGGTTATGTTGCTCATATCGTGCGTATGGTATCTTGCATTGCTATGTCATTTGCTTAGTTTAGACATGCTTTGTGTGAATGCCACCTGTTTAGTGTCTAATTACCATATATGTGAATTATGCGATGACATCTTCTTGCAGGACATTATATATGTGAATTATGCAATGCTATCTTGTTGCAAGGCATTATATATGTGAATTATGCAATGCCATGCTGTTTAGCCAAGCGTCATATATGTGAATTATATCATGTCATCCTTTTTTTGTATTTCTCGTTGCATTTGTCGACAATGTTTGTATATTCAACTGCTCTTCCTGTGCATCGGCCATTTGAATTGGTGATGGAGAAATCTGGATTGAAAACAAGGTCTTGAGAGCAGACAATGCTACCTGCTGAAGCAGATATCTTGTTGGTTACAGATAGCTCTTCAGAGGAGGATTCAGAGGCAGATGGCCAGTCCTATTATCCCCCTGAGGTGTATGCTCAAACTTGGCAGGGTTATATTACTCATATCATGCATATGTTGTATTGCAATGCTTAGTTTTTACATCATATGCACAATATTGAATGCCATCTCCTTAGTTGACAGATCATATATGCGATTGCCCTCTGCTCACTTGCTTAGTATATAAATCATATATCTGAATTATATCATGCTAAGATGTTTACATATACAACATGTATCTGAATTATGGCATGCCAACCCATTTTCTAAAGACATAATATAGTTATATCATCTCATCCTGTTTACATAGTCATCATATTTTGAATTATGTCATTCTATCCTGTTTAGTTAGCCATCATACGTTTGAAATTGTGTCATGCTATCCTGTTTAATTAGCCATCATATATGTGAAATTATGTCCTGCTATCTGTTTGGTTAGACAACATAAATGTGAATTATTTCATGCCCTGTTTTCTTCCCTACTATCCATTGCACCTGTCTATCTTACAATGTATGTACATTCAATTACTTTTCTTGTTTATCAGCCATATCAATTGGAGGGCGTGATGGCAGTATCTGTGGGAGTAAAAACACGGTCTTCAGAAAAGATTGTGCTACTTGTCGATGCAGATAGAACCACAATTGTACTTGCCCAAGAACCAGCCCCACCACACATAACTCAGACTCACGCAGATTGTACCCCTACCCAGTTGGACAGAGAACCAGCTACACCCCTTCTAACCCCAACCCCGGAAGATAGTAATCCAGTTCCAGTTGACACAACACCGTCTCCACCACAGAGCACCCAAACACGAGCAATTAGTAAGGCAACTGCAGTGCCCAAAGCACGAGGACCACCACTCCAAACCCCAAGTCAACGCTTAAAGCAGAAGAAGAATTGTTCTCAGGTCAGGTTCCCGTAGCAATGGTTCATACTACTTTGCTCTTGCATCACTGTATTTACTCATACGAACTAATTTCAAATTGAAGGATGCAATTGAAACTCCAATGGTGCAACAGGTATGTTTTAAACCTGTTTCTTTAACGTGTTTGCCGTTGTAACTTGCTCTATGTTGATTGCGGTTTCAATTGAATAAAAAGTTATGTTCTCATGCCATGCACATTACAGGTGTTGTTATTGATGTGTAGTTTCCCACACTTATATTCTGTCTATGTTGCTTTGTCTTAAATAGATATGATTCAAACTGTATCTATCTTGATTTGGCAACACCACCTTACTACTGAACTGGTTTACCAAAATGAGTTTCATATGCTACATTGTAAACATGTGATGTGTTTGTTCGTTTCTGTTCTAGAACACGGATAAAATATTGGAGAAGAGTACCCCGTTATGCAATGGTAAAGGAAGTAATGCAGGTAAGGTTCAAGATAGTGAGACATCCCTGTTGGTCTCCAAGCAAGCTGATAAAAACTATATTGAAGACACTGAGACAACCCCAAAGTCCTGTCTTGATGTAGTGTTCGAGTTACTGGCTACTACTGCTGGCACTAGCTCTTCAAACTCACTACCTGAATTAGTTCGGCTTCTTGAATCTCAACTTCAAGTTGAAAGACATCAATCGGATGTTATGCAACAGGAAGCCGAAGGACTGAGGAAGGCCCTGCAGAATTCAGATGCATACTTTCTGGTGCAACAGCAAGTGCTGGAGGATTTAAGCGCCAAACAAGAGAAAGTTAATAAGCTTGCTAAGCATCTTGCCAGCATTATGGGTACCCAGGATATTGTTTCTTGAGCTCTTCTGAAGTGGTTTCAGTTCTGGACTTGTTTTGCTGCGGCGTTTATTTGCACTAGTCGCCAACTTTGACAACCAGTGTATATGATATGCTGCTTTGTTCCCTATATTTGCACTGGTGGCAAACTTTGATGCCCAGTTGATGTAATATGCCGTGATAGCCTAGCGTAAGTTGCTTGCTTATTTATTTCCTTGTTGTCTTGTTTATTTGTTTGCTGTAGTTAGTGCAGTTCTTTTTCCACGGTTTGCTAGTGGCCACAATAACCTATTTTTAAAACTAGGCCACAATAACCATGTGCTACATATTTAGTGTAGTTACCATGGGCCTCCTACAGGCCGTAGAAACAATGGGCCTTCTTAGGGCTGTAGAAAGAATGGGCCTTCTACGGGCCATAGCATCAATGGTCCTTCTACAGGCCGTAGCATCAATGGGCCTTCTACGTGCCGTATGATCGATAGACCAAACATGGGCCAATAACAGACCGCATTATGGGCTGTAAACGGGCTAGAGTTGGAATCGTCCGTTCATGGGCCGACAATAACATGCCGTCGTTAATCGTCCGTATTTTATGACGTTATAAAAACGGCCCAACAGAGTAAGGGGCCGCAAACGGGCTGATTGTAACCGCGGGCTGAATTTGGCCCACATGGAGAAAAGGCCAATGAAGGGCCTTAAGTAACTGGATGCTGGAAATTAGCCCAAGAATAAATGGGCCCTGAGAAGGCCGAAAGATAACACGGGTTGGAAACGGCCCAATGGAATAATGGCCCATTAATGGGGTACACTGTTCATTGCGGGCTAGATTCACCACGGGCCATTAATGGGCCAAGAGTTACAAATCATCTCGTATGGGCCAAAAGACATCATGGGCCATACATGGGCCGGAAGTTACAACGGGCTGGAATCATATTGGAAGGCCCACATGAAGCTACTGGGCTTAATTCGGATAGGTCATAACGGGCCATGATTTAGCGGGCCGTAAATGGGCTATATACGAACATGTCGTTAACAGGCTTTCCGTGGACCGGCCCGTTACCTTTTGACTAAGTCAAACGGGCCGGCCTTTTCACCGAAATGGGCCTCTGTTGGGCCGTGCCATGTGTGGACGTATCATAGGCGCCTCCTATCCAATGAATGGATGACATCTGTCCGAACGGTGGGCCAACACGTGTTTCCTCCAGCCAATGAGAATTTTACACATGGAAAATCCTCATTGGTCTAGGCTGTTAATGGGTTATCGGATCCAAGACCGGACCCGATAGCTTAACAGTGTCCCGTTACGGTGGATGCCACGTGTCGGTCAACCTTGACGAAAGCACTTCCATGATGCGCGATTTATCATCATGGAAGTGGACACTTCCATGATGATAATTTTGTTAATGTCATGGATCACTTCTATGACAGCACAGGTATGACTATCTTGATTCTGTCATAAATTTGTCATGGATGTATGCTACCTCTTGAGCACTGCGTTGGTTTTCCCCGAAGAGGAAGGGATGATGCAGTAAAGTAGCGTAAGTATTCCCCTCAGTTTTTGAGAACCAAGGTATCAATCTAGTAGGAGGCTACACGCGAGTCCCTCGCACCTGCACAAAACAAATAAATCATCGCAACCAATGCGATAAGGGGTTGTCAATCCCTGCACGGCCACTTACGAGAGTGAGATCTGATAGATATAATAAGATAATATTTTTGGTATTTTTGTGATAAAGATGCAAAGTAAAATAAAAGCAAAGTAAAAGCAAATGAAATAACTAAGTATTGGAAGATTAATATGATGAAGATAGACCCGGGGGCCATAGGTTTCACTAGTGGCTTCTCTCAAGAGCATAGGTATTTTACGGTGGGTGAACGAATTACTGTTGAGCAATTGGTAGAATTGAGCATAGTTGTGAGAATATCTAGGTATGATCATGTATATAGGCATCACGTCCGAGACAAGTAGACCGACTCCTGCCTGCATCTACTACTATTACTCCACTCATCGACCGCTATCCAGCATGCATCTAGACTATTAAGTTAATGAAAACAGAGTAACGCCTTAAGCAAGATGACATGATGTAGAGGGATAAACTCATGCAATATGATGAAAACCCCATCTTGTTATCCTCGATGGCAACAATACAATACGTGCCTTGCTGCCCCCACTGTCACTGGGAAAGGACACCGCAAGATTGAACCCAAAGCTAAGCACTTCTCCCATTGCAAGAAAGATCAATCTAGTAGGCCAAACCAAACTGATAATTCGAAGAGACTTGCAAAGATAACCAATCATACATAAAAGAATTCAGAGAAGATTCAAATATTGTTCATAGATAGACTTGATCATAAACCCACAATTCATCGCTCTCAACAAACACACCGCAAAACGAAGATTACATCGAATAGATCTCCACAAGAGAGGGGGAGAACATTGTATTGAGATCCAAAGAGAGAGAAGAAGCCATCTAGCTAATAACTATGGACCTGAAGGTTTGAGGTAAACTACTCACACTTCATCGGAGGGGCTATGGTGATGATGTAGAAGCCCTCCGTGATGGATACCCCCTCCGGCGAAGCTCCGGAACAGGCCCCAAGATGGGATCTCGTGGATACAGAAAGTTACGGCGGTGGAATTAGGGTTTTGGCTCCGTATCTGGTCGTTTGGGGGTACGTAGGTATATATAGGAGGAAGGAGTACGTCGGTGGAGCAATATGGGGCCCACGAGGGTGGAGGGGGCGCCTCGGGGGGTAGGCACGCCCCTACCTCGTGGCCTTCTCCTGTGTTTCTTGACGTAGGGTCCAAGTCTCCTGGATCATGTTCGGTGAGAAAATCACGTTCCCGAAGGTTTCATTCCGTTTGGACCCCGTTTGATATTCCTTTTCTTCGAAACCCTAAAATAGGCAAAAAAACATCAATTCTGGGCTGGGCCTCCGGTTAATAGGTTAGTCCCAAAAATAATATAAAAGTGGATAATAAAGCCCAATAATGTCCAAAACAGTAGATAATATAGCATGGATCAATCAAAACTTATAGATACGTTGGAGACGTATCAATGTACATGCATGACAGAAAACGTGACCTACTGTGACAAACACGTGTCATCACGGAAGTGTCTTTTTTTAGTGCTCCTTATATCTTCCTCAAAACAACCACCATACCTACCTATTATGGCATTTCCATAGTCATTCCGAGATATATTGCCATGCAACTTTTGTAACATCCCAAATTTTCAATTTGGAATGTTATACATTAGATCATCATTGCATATCATATTTTATTGCTTTTGGTGGATCCTAGAAATTCTACGCAACTCAAGGACCCTTGGAGAGAGTTGGGGATTTCGTTATTTTCATATTTGAGTTTTCTCAAATTCTGAAATAGGGATCATTTGATTTTATTTATTTTATCTTCATCTATTTCTGTTATCAAAATATGAGAGAGGGAATAAAATGACTTTCCCAAAATAAAGAAATATTGAGGATTTAATAAAAAATCAAATAAGATTTTATTTGGTTTTATTTGCTATTTTATTTGAATTTAGGAAAAATTGCACATTTTCAAAAATTGCATTTAGAGCCAAAAAATGTTCATCATGTTCTAAATATTTTATTTAGACAGAGAAAATTTGTTTTGGCATTTTTAGATTTTTATTTATTTTTCTAGAATTTTTTTAGGCGCAGCGAAATTGTTTAAAAAAGAAAAAAACCCGCGCCCGACTGGGCCAAGGGCCCAGCCGAGCCAGGCCGGCCCAGCCGCCTTCGCCTTCCCACCGGACTCGGGGGAAAGTCCAAGCCAAAGCCGCCTCGCCGCCGCCGACCCCCTCCCAAAGTCAGCCCCCCTCCCCCTCTTAAATAGCCGCCCCGCCGCCACCCTCTCCTCACCCCCGCCGCCCCGCGTCGCCGCCGCCGCCTTCACCGCCGCCGCTGCCGCACGCCGCCTGCCGCCGCTGCGCCGCTTGCCACCGCCTGAAGCCGCCGCCCCGCCGCCCTGCCAGAGCCCCACCGGAGAGCCACCGCCGCCGCCGAGGTAGCCGCCGGCCGGTTTTTGAAAAAAAACGATTCTGTTTTTTTTTGAAAACCCTAGTTTTCGTTTTTTAATAAAAAGATCGGGTTTTTTGCGGTTTATTTATTTAGCGAGCGCCCGCTCGTCCGTTCGTTTTAACGAACGCGTTTTTCGTTTAGTTTCTGTTAACGAACGTTTGTTCATTAACTGTTCGTCGTTTTTCTTTCTTTTTGATTAAATCCACTGTTTTTTGATCGTGATCTCTGATCCGATGTTCGTTCTAGTTTAACTTTTCGCTCGTTTATCGGAATCAGGCGATTCAAGCGCCTAGAGTTTCGTCTCGAAACCCTCTTTCCGTTTAACCAACTCAAACAAGTTTTTGCCACTGTAAAAAATTGCCCTAGATCCAGAATAGTAAACGAAGCCTGTTTCTTTTGCCGTTTCTCTTCATTGCTTCGTTTGTTTTGATTCTTTTTGCCAACCGGAGTTCTTAAGTTGAACTTTCTGGTTAGATATTTTATTCGTGTTTTACCTGTGCATTAGTTGAGTACTTATTGTATGCTTGTTTGTTTGCGATAGAGTACCCGGAGTGCGCCGCTTGCTACTTCGAATCGCTAGGTTTCCCGGATCATCAGCAAGGCAAGTAACACTTTGATCATACTTCCTACTACCCAGTTTTATTGCATTAGATCAATCCTCACACATTGCATGATTAGGATCTAATTAAACTGTGGGTTTGGGAAGTAGTTGAGGTAGAACCTATTACCTATTTATTATCATACCTTTGGGAGTTACTCTTACGTTTGCTTATTATGCCATGCTATGCTAGTAGACGTGGATTGGGTGAGTGTATCCATGACAGATGTGAGATTGTTAATTAATGATTTATTTAAGGTGGCAACCTAAACACACATCTGGGTGGATTGAGGCACCTGGGTATTCCAGCGATTGCCTGTTTTCTTTTGGACCGCCACCCAGGCTCAAAGGGATCATGAGATTATTCATACTAGAAACTTCCGTGTGCAGCCACAAGCTACTATGGGCTCTAGCATAGTTGACTAAGTCGTGCGAACTCTTACAGTGCTAGCAGATGTAGGGGATGTAGGTTGGTACGGTCTACCCGTTCGTAAGGTGCTAGCGCTTCTGAAAGACTATGTCTCGGTCATCCGTTTCTCAAACACCATGTAGTGCGAGAAGACCAACGGAGGAGATCGGGTTTTGTGGGGAAAAGTGTGCAACCCTCTGCAGAGTGTATAAACTAATCATGATTAGCCGTGTCCCCGGTTATGGACATCTTGAGTATCTAGTACTTGGATTATCATGTGAATCTCATCATGTGACTTTAATTAATCTTGTTGGGTTTTAATGATGATGCTTAATTGGGATTGAGAATGCTGTCAACCATTCTCAATGTTTAACAACTACCATGATAGTTAAATAAAATTTATTCCTTTGCAGTAGGGAAAAATTGGCTTTACACAAAACTGCAACCATAGAGCTTTCCACCAGCCATATATGCATATAGAATAGCTTATTTCATTCCATTACTCTCTATGTGTTACATTGCCAGCATATTCCATGTGCTGACCCGTTTCGGGCTGCAACATTAATGTTGCAGACTTTTCAGATGACGATTAAGGTGCCTTTAGGTCGTGGTTCTATACTCAGTGATGTCGTTGGAGTTGATGGACTCACTTATCTTCCAAGCCTTCCGATGTTATCGTTATTAGATGGCCTTAAGCCATATTTATTGTAATAAGTTCTCTTTTGAGACACTCGATGTAATAAGTGTGTGACTGCTACTCTGTTATAAATCCTTCAAGTACTGTGTGGTGTCAGCATTACTGATCCAGGGATGACACCTGAGCATAGAGATTGGACCGTTTAAGGTCTGGTCGCTACAACTTTCCACCGTTCCGTTTATTATGACACGCTCCATCATTGTTATATTACCTTGCATGATCATACGCACTCTCACCCTTCCATCATTGCTAGCCTCTTCGGTACCATGCATTGCCCTTTCTCACCTCGAGAGTTGGTGCAAACTTCGCCGGTGCATCCAAACCCCGTGATACGATACGCTCTATCACACATAAGCCTCCTTATATCTTCCTCAAAACAGCCACCATACCTACCTATTATGGAATTTCCATAGCCATTCCGAGATATATTGCCATGCAACTTCCATCATCATCATATACATGACTTGAGCATTTATTGTCATATTGCTTTGCATGATCGTAAGATAGCTAGCATGATGTTTTCATGGCTTGTCTGTTTTTTGATGTCATTGCTATGCAAGATCATTGCACATCCCGGTACACCGCCGGAGGCATTCATATAGAGTCATATCTTTGTTCTAGTATCGAGTTGTAATATTGAGCTGTAAGTAAATAAAGTGTGATGATCATCATTATTAGAACATTGTCCCATGATCAAAATAAAAGTGGCCAAAGAATCCCCCCCAAAAAAAGATAGAGGCCAAAGAAGCCTACAAAAAAAGAGAAGGGACAATGTTACTATCCTTTTACCACACTTGTGCTTCAGAGTAGCACCATGTTCTTCATATAGAGAGTCTCTTGAGTTATCACTTTCATATACTAGTGGGAATTTTCATTATAGAACTTGGCTTGTATATTCCAACGATGGGCTTCCTCAAATGCCCTAGGTCTTCATGAGCAAGCAAGTTGGATGCACACCCACTTAGTTTCAGTTTGAGCTTTCATACACTTATAGCTCTTAGTGCATCCGTTGCATGGCAATCCCTACTCCTCGCATTGACATCAATTGATGGGCATCTCCGTAGCCCGTTGATTAGCCACGTCAATGTGAGACTTTCTCCTTTTTTGTCTTCTCCACACAACCTCCACCATCATATTCTATTCCACCTATAGTGCTATGTCCATGGCTCACGCTCATGTATTGCGTGAAAGTTGAAAAGGTTTGAGAATGTCAAAAGTATGAAACAATTGCTTGACTTGTCATCGGGGTTGTGGATGATTTGAATATTTTGTGTGGTGAATATGGAGCATAGTCAGACTACATGATTTTGTAGGGATAACTTTCTTTGGCCATGTTATTTTGAAAATACATGATTGCTTTATTAGTATGCTTGAAGTATTATTGTCTTAATGTCAAATGATAGATTATGCTAGGTAGAATTCCACATCAAAAATTATCTTTTTTATCATTTACCTACTCGAGGACGAGCAGGAATTAAGCTTGGGGATGCTCATACATCTCCGTCGTATCTATAATTTTTGATTGTTCCATGCCAATATTATACAACTTTCATATACTTTTGGCAACTTTTGTATACTATTTTTGGGACTAACATATTGATCCAGTGCCCGGTGCCAGTTCCTGTTTGTTGCATGTTTTTTGTTTTGTAGAAAATCCATATCAAACAGAGTCCAAGCGGGATAAAAACTGACGGAGATTTTTTGGAATATATGTGAATTTTGGGAAGTGGAATCAACGTGAGATGATGCTCGAGGGGCCCACGAGGCAGGGGGCGCGCCCCAAGGGGGCAGGCGCGCCCCTGACCCTCATGGACACCTCGTAAGGCGGTTGTTGCCCTTCTTTTGCCGCAATAAAGCTAATATCCGGATAAAAATCGTGTCCAAAATTGAGCCCAATCCGAGTTACGGATCTCTGGGAATATAAGAAAGGTGAAAGGGCAGAATCTGGAACGCAGAAACACACACAGAGAGAGAGACCGATCCAATATCGGAGGGGCTCTCGCCCCTCCCATGCCATGGAGGCCATGGACCAGAGGGGAAACCCTTCTCCCATCTAGGGAGAAGGTCAAGGAAGAATAAGAAGAAGAAGAATGGGGGATCTCTCCCCCTCTCTCTCGGTGGCGCCGGAACGCCGTTGGGGCCATCATCATCACCGCAATCTACACCAACAACTTCACCGCCATCATCACCAACTCTTCCCCCTCTATGCAGCGGTGTAACCCCTCTTTTACCCGCTGTAATCTCTACTTAAACATGGTGCTCAACGCTATATATTATTTCCCAATGATGTATGGCTATCCTATGATGTTTGAGTAGATCCGTTTTGTCCTATGGGTTAATTGATGATCGTGATTGGTTTGAGTTGCATGTTTTATTATTGGTACTGTCCTATGGTGCTCTCCATGTCGCGCAAGCGTGAGGGATCCCCGCTGTAGGGTTTCCAATATGTTCATGGTTTGCTTATGGTGGGTGGCGTGAGTGATAGAAACACAGACCCGAGTAAGTAGGTTGTTTGCGTATGGGAATAAAGAGGACTTGATGCCTTATAATGCTATGGTTGGGTTTTATCTTAATCTTAATGATCTTTAGTAGTTGCGGATGCTTGCTAGAGTTCCAATCATAAGTCCATATGATCCAAGAAGAGAAAGTATGTTACCTTATGCCTCTCCCTCAAATAAAATTGCAATAATAATTACCGGTCTAGTTATCGATTGCCTAGGGACAAATAACTTCCTCGTGACAACAAGCTCTCTACTAAAACTAACTTAGATGTGTCTTTATCTAAACAGCCCCTACTTTTTATTTACGCGCTCTTTATTATCTTGCAAACCTATCCAACAACACCTACAAAATACTTCTAGTTTCATACTTGTTCTAGGTAAACCGAACGTTAAGCATGAGTAGAGTTGTATCAGTGGTCGATAGAACTTGAGGGAATATTTGTTCTACCTTTAGCTCCTTGTTGGGTTCGACACTCTTACTTATCGAAAGAGGCTACAAGTGATCCCCTATACTTGTGGGTTATCAATTATCTCTATCAGATCTTACTTTCGTAAGTGACCGTGAAGGGATTGACAACCCCTTTATCACGTTGGTTGCGAGGTTCTTGTTTGTTTGTGCAGGTACTAGGCGACTTGCATGTAGTGTCCTACTGGATTGATACCTTGGTTCTCAAAAACTGAGGGAAATACTTACGCTACTTTGCTGCATCACCCTTTCCTCTTCAAGGGAAAACCAACGCATGCTCAAGAGGTAGCACGCCCCCCCATGGGCTGGTCCGAATTGGACTAGGGAGGGGGCAGCGCCCCCCTCTTTCCTTCTCCCTCTCCTCTCCTTCCTTCTGCTCCTACATGGACTAGGAAAGGGGGAAACCTACTCCTACTAGGAATAGGAATCCCCCCTTTGGGGGCGCCCCTTGTGGACGGCCCTCCTCCTCCCCCTCCTTTATATACGAGGGAGGGGGCACCCCATAGACACACAAGTTGATCTCTTAGCCATGTACGGTGCCCACCTCCACAGATTTCCACCTCGGTCATATTATCGTAGTGCTTAGGCGAAACCCTGCGTCGCTAACTTCATCATCACCGTCAACACGCCGTCGAGCTGACGAAACTCTCCCTCGGCCTCAGCTAGATCTAGAGTTCGAGGGACGTCACCGAGCTGAACGTGTGCAGATCACGGAGGTGTCATGCATTCAGTACTTGATCGGTTGGATCGCGAAGACGTTCGACTACATCAACCGCGTTACTTAACAGTTCTGCTTTCGGTCTACGAGGGTACATAGACACACTCTCCCCTCTCGTTGCTATGCATCCCTAGATAGATCTTGCGTGATCTTAGGATTTTTTTTGAAATACCGCGTTCCCCAACAGTGGCATCAGAGCCATGTCTATGCGTAGATGTTATATACACGAGTAGAACACAAAGGAGTTGTGGGCATGGGTATATACATATTGCTTGCCGTCACTAGTTGTTTCTTGATTTCGTGGTACTGTTGGATGAAGCGGCCCGGAGCGACATTACATGACCGCGTTCATGAGACTGGTTCTACCGACGTGCTTTGCACACAGGTGGCTGACAGGTTTCTGTTTCTCCAACTTTAGTTGAATCGGATTCAATGAACAGGGTTCTTTCTGAAGATCAAAAAGCAATCACTATACCGCGTTGTGGTTTTTGATGCGTAGGTAAGAATGGTTCTTGCTAAGCCTGTAGCAGCCACGTAAAACTTGCAACAACAAAGTAGAGGACGTCTAACTTGTTTATGCAGGGAATGTTGTGATGTGATATGGTCAAGATGTGATTATATATATTGTTGTATGAGATGATCATGTTTTGTAACACGGTTATCGGCAACTGGCAGGAGCCATATAGTTGTCGCTTTATTGTATGAAATGCAATCGCCATGTAATTGCTTTACTTTATCACTAAGCGGTAGCGATAGTTGTGGAAGCAATAGTTGGCGAGACGACAACCATGCTACGATGGAGATCAAGGTGTCAAGGCGGTAACGATGGTGATCATGATGGTGCTTTGGAGATGGAGATCAAAGGCACAAGATGATGATGGCCATATCATATCACTTATATTGGTTGCATGTGATGTTTATCCTTTATGCATCTTATTTTGCTTAGTACGGCGGTAGCATTATAAGATGCTTGAAGGAAATATGCCCTAGAGGAAATAATAAATTTATTATTTATTTCCTTA
This sequence comes from Triticum urartu, assembly GCF_056163025.1. NCBI lineage: Eukaryota > Viridiplantae > Streptophyta > Magnoliopsida > Poales > Poaceae > Triticum > Triticum urartu. The sequence goes on along the minus strand of NC_141878.1, from coordinate 78,455,198 downwards.
TATCATGATAAATGTTCATTATTCATGCTAGAATTGTATCAACCGGAAACATGATACATGTGTGAATACATAGACAAACAGATTGTCACTAGTATGCCTCTACTTGACTAGCTCATTGATCAAAGATGGTTATGTTTCCTAACCATAGACATGAGTTGTCATTTGATAAATGGGATCACATCATTAGGAGAATGATGTGATTGACTTGACCCATTTTGTCAGCTTAGCACTTGATCTTTTTAGTTTACTGCTATTGCTTTCTTCATGACTTATACGTGTTCCTATGACTATGAGATTATGTAACTCCCAATTACCGGAGGAACACTTTGTGTGCTACCAAACGTCACAACGTAACTAGGTGATTATAAAGGTGCTCTACAGGTGTCTCTGATGACACTTGTTGAGTTGACATAGATCAAGATTAGGATTTGTCACTCCGATTGTCGGAGCGGTATCTCTGGGCCCACTCGGTAATACACATCACTATAAACCTTGCAAGCATTGTAACTAATGAGTTAGTTGTGGGATGATGCATTACATAACGAGTAAAGTGACTTGAAGGTAACAAGATTGAACTAGGTATTGAGATACCAACGATAGAATCTCGGGCAAGTAACATACAGATGATAAAGGGAACAACGTATGCTGTTATGCGGTTTGACCGATAAAGATCTTCGTAGAATATGTGGGAGACAATATGAACATCCAGGTTCCGCTATTGGTTATTGACCGTAGACATGTCTCGGTCATGTCTACATTGTTCTCAAACCCGTAGGGTCCGCACGCTTAAAGTCCGCACGCTTAAGGTTGTATTGAGAAGACAAAAAGGGAGAAAGTCTCACATCAACGCGGCTAATCAACGGGCTATGGCGATGCCCATCAATTGATGTCAATGCGAGGAGTAGGGATTGCCATGCAATGGATGCACTAGAGCTATAATTGTATGAAAGCTCAACAAAAGAAACTAAATGGGTGTGCATCCAACTTGCTTGCTCATGAAGACCTAGGGCATTTTGAGGAAGCCCATCGTTGGAATATACAAGCCAAGTTCTATAATGAAAATTCCCACTAGTATATGAAAGTGACAAAATAAGAGACTCTCTATCATCAAGATCATGGTGCTACTTTGAAGCACAAGTGTGGAAAAAGGATAGTAACATTGCCCCTTCTCTCTTTTTCTCTCATTTTTTGTTTGGGCCTTCTCTTTTTTTATGGCCTCTTTTTTTCGTCCGGAGTCTCATCCCGACTTGTGGGGGAATCATAGTCTCCATCATCCTTTCCTCACATGGGACAATGCTCTAATAATGAAGATCATCACACTTTTATTTATATACAACTCAAGAATTACAACTCGATACTAGAACAAAATATGACTCTATGTAGGTGCCTCCGGCGGTGTACCGGGATGTGCAATGAATCAAGAGTGACATGTATAAAAATTATGAACGGTGGCTTTGCCACAAATACGATGTCAACTACATGATCATGCAAGGCAATATGACAATGATGAACCGTGTCATAATAAACGGAACGGTGGAAAGTTGCATGGCAATATATCTTGGAATGGCTATGGAAATGCCATAATAGGTAGGTATGGTGACTGTTTTGAGAAAGATATAAAGAGGCTTATGTGTGATAGAGCGTATCATATCACGGGGTTTGGATACACCGGCAAAGTTTGCACCAACTCTCAAGGTGAGAAAGGGCAATGCATGGTACCGAAGAGGCTATCAATGATGGAAGGGTGAGAGTGTGTATAATCCATGGACTCAACATTAGTCATAAAGAACTCACATACTTACTGCAAAAATCTAGAAGTCATCAAAACCAAGCACTACGTGCATGCTCCTTGGGGGATAGATTGGTAGGAAAAGACCATCGCTCATCCCCGATCGCCACTCATAAGGAAGGCAATCAAAGAACACCTCATGCTTCAAATTTGTCACATAACGGTTACCATACGTGCATGCTACAGGACTTGCAAACCTCAACACAAGTATTTCTCAGTTTCACAATTACTCAACTAGAACAACTCTAATATCACCACCTTTATATCTCAAAACAGTTATCAAGTATCAAACTTCTCATAGTATTTAATGTGTTGGAAATATGCCTTAGAGGCAATAATAAAGTGGTTATTATTATATTTCCGTGTTCATGATAATTGTCTATTGTTCATGGTATAATTGTACTAACCAGAAACTGTAATACGTGTGTGAAAAGATAGATCGTAATATGTCCCTAGTAAGCCTCTAGTTGACTAGCTCATTGACCAATAGATGGTCATGGTTTCCTGACCATGGACATGGGATGTCATTGATAACGGGATCACATCATTAGGAGAATGATGTGATGGACAAGACTGTAACATCCCAAAATTTCAATTTGGAATGTTATACATAGATCATCATTGCATATCATATTTTATTGCATTTTTGGCTTGATCCTAGAAATTCTACGCAACTCAAGGACCTACGGAGAGAGTTGGGGATTTCATTATTTTCATATTCAAGTTTTCTCGAATTTTGGAAAGAGGATCGTTTGATTTTAATTATTTTCTCTTCGATTCTTTTTTATAAAAATAAAAGAGAGAGGATAAAATGACTTCCTCAAAATAGAGAAATATCAAAGATTTATTATTAAAATCAGATAAGATTTTTATTCGGAGTTTTATCGCTATTTTATTTGAATTAGGAAAAATATGCGTTTTTCAAAATTGCATTTTAGGCCCAAATAAATGTTCAATTTGTCCGGCTTATTTTTAGAGGACGGGGAAAATTTATTTCTGGATTTTTGGAGTCCGTTTAGTATTTCTTTTCTTTATTTTTCTGCATGTCGGAATTATTTTAAAACAAAGTGAACTGACTCCGGGCCGTACCCGAGCGGGACTCCACCCGGGGGGCCTTTTTAAGCCGCGCCGCCGAAGCCCACCACAGCCCGTCTGCCCGCCGCCCCAAACCCTAACCCTAGCCGATCCACGCCGCCGTGCCGCGCCGCTGCCGCCGCCGCACCGGAGCCGCCCCGCTGTCCCCGTATCCCGCCGGACCCGAGGTAGCCACCTTGGTTTTCGTGAGAAAACCGTTTGGTTTTTTGTTGAAACCCTAGATCTGTTTTTTTAGATTCGGTTCGGTTTATTTTTTTGGTTTAGTTATTTAACGAACGCCCGTTTTTACGTTCGTTTTAACGAACGGTTTTCACCATTTAGCCGCAGACGGCGAACGTTCGTTCGTTTGCCTGTTCGTCAGTTTTTCTTTTTCTCGGATTTTCCGCGATTATTTTCGATCGCGATTTCTGATCCGATTTTCGTTTTAGTATAACTTTTCGCTCGTTTATCGGAATCAGGCGATTCAAGCGCTTGGAGTTTCGTCTCGAAACCCTCTTTCCGCTTAACCAACTTGAACAAGATTTTGATATAGTAAAATTTGACTTTAGTCCAGATTAGTAATCGGATCTTGTTTCTTTCGCAATTTGAGTTTCGTTGCTCCGTTTGATTTGATCCTTTTTGCAAACCGGAGTTCTTAAGTTGAACTTTCTGTTTAGATCTCTTATTTGAGTTTTACCCATGCACTTGCTTGATTGCTTATTGTATGCTTGTTTGATTGCGATAGAGTACCCAGAGTGCGAAGCGTGCTACATCGAGTCTCTAGGTTTCACGGATCATCAGCAATGCAAGTGACACTTTGATCATATCCCTTTATCACCCAGTTTTTATGCATTAGTTTCAACCCTCAAACATTGCATGGTTAGGACTTGATAACGTATGGGATTGGGGAGTAGATGAGGTAGTACCTATTCACCTGTTTATGATCAAACCCTTGGGAGTTACTTCTACGTATTGCTTATATTGCTATGCTATACTCGTAGAAGTGGTTTGGGTGAGTGAAACCATGACAGATGTGAGATTGTTAATTAATGGTTCAACTTAAGGTGGCAACTTTAATACACATCTGGGTGGATTGCTTGTCGGGCACCTGGAGAATCCAGTGTCCTAGGATATCCCGGAGTACCCGTGTGATAATCCTAAGGTCCGCCACCCAGGCTCAAAGGGAACTGAGATATTTCATGCTAGAAACTTCCGTGTGCAGCCACAAGCTATTATGGGCTCTAGCATAGTTGAGTAAGTTACGTGAAGCTCTTGAAGAGGTAGACTAGCAGAGGTAGTGGGTTGTAGGTGGTATAGTCTATCCGGAGTAGAGAGTTAATGCTTCTGAAAGACCGTGTCTGAGTCATCCATTTCTCAAACACCATGTAGTGTGAGAAATCCAACGGAGGAGATCGAGTCTTGTGAGGAAAAGTGTGCAAACCTCTGCTGAGTGTACAAACTAATCATGGTTAGCCGTGTCCCCGGTTATGGACATCTTGAGTATCTAGTACTTGGATTATCATATGTATCTCATCACTCTAAATTAATATTGTTGGGTTGATAATTACTTTTAATTGGGATTGAGTTGGAGGAACCTTCTCAATGATGTTTCGACTACCATGATAGTAAAATAAAATCTATTCCTTTATTGTAGGGAAAAATTGGCTTTTCGCAAAACTTTAACTGTAGAGCCTTCCACCAGCCAAATATGCATATAGTGATAGCATTATTCTGTTCTTGCTCCACCATGTTATATTGCCAGCATATTCCATGTGCTGTCCCGTTTTCGGGCTGCAACATATTATGTTGTAGACTTTTTAGATGAGGAGTAAGGTTCGTTAGGTCGTTGCCGTACAGCTCAGCTATGCCGTTGGAGTTGATGGACTCACTTTATCTTCCAAGCCTTCCGCTGTTATCGTATTAGATGGCCTTAAGCCATATTTATTGTAATAAGTTCTCTTTTGAGACATTCGATGTAATAAGTGTGTGATTGCTACTCTGTTATAAATCCTTCGAGTACTGTGTGTGTCAGCATTACCGATCCAGGGATGACACTGAAGCACAGAGACTTGATCGTTTGAGGTCGGGTCGCTACAAGATGGTATCAAAGCACACGCTGAGTGTAGGACACGACCACTAAGCTAAAGCCCTAGATCACCACTCTCTTCTCATTTTTGACTCCTCTCCATTTTCTACTCTTTAGGATGGCAGACACAAGGAACAAGTTTGCACAACCGGATGAAGAAACACCTTTTGGACGACACTTGAAGGAAGTCACTAAGTACCTGAACATTGGAATACCAAGCTTCACCGGGACTTACAATGCCACTTTACCAAAAGAGGAGCGATGGATGATTCAAGTTCAAGTTTCAGGAAGGACATTCGCGCCAGTCACCAAACCCATAGAGTTTTCCTTTGATGCACCAACCTGGAGTCTAGGAAAGAGTATGGCATCTCACATCACCATGGGACGCATTGGAGAAGTTTACCATAAGGAGCTTACGGATACTATCTATCAGATTTGTGGGCGCCGAGATGATCAATGGGAGATGATCAGCACCAGGAAGGATAGATCAATCGCAACTTTCATCCAGGAGTTAAACCAGCACATTCGTCGCCAGAAGAACCAGATGTGCGCAGGCAAGATAGATGTGAAGAAGGCAATGACAAGGATCACGGAACTGGAGGAAGAACTCAAGGCTACTTGCGAAGATTATGAGGAGGAAATCGTCGTACTAGTGGAGAAGAATGATGATCTAGAAAGGAAGCTAGGAATATTCATGGGAGACCCCGCGCCAGGAGGAGAAGACGATGAACCCAAGGAGATTCATTCTGAGGACTACATCATCATCGACGACACCGACTCGGACCCCGACGATAGCGATGATGACTATGAAGACGAAGCTGGAGCAGACATCATGGAGTCTTCGACCGATCAATGTTTCTAGTAGACCACCACATCAGCAGTAGTATTCCACCATGTATATAGTATAGTCCGAGCACTTTTGTAACGATAGTTAGATCGATTGTATGCCTTGCTTGATTGATTGAGTGATATGATTGTGTTTGTCTCATGTGCATGTGGGTAGTGTTTTTCTCACTAGACCTCATTCTATTCTATTCTCTTCCCGCTAAACCCTCAGATGCCTCTGAGACGTGACCCCGGATTTACTTTCCCACCAGAGCTCACTCAGTTGATCCAACAGCAGAATATACTAGTGCATCACATTCATACATATCAAGGGGATTCGTGGATAAGTTTAAACTACCAACCCAAACCCTTAGGACCCCTCTTTTAGTAAGTTCACCTGGAGTAGAGTATATGGCCAGCCGATGGTGCGACCAGATACCCCTAACCATTGGTAGCCATGTTTTTCCGTCAGACCTAATAATTTTGGAGTCACAAGGATTGGATGTGATATTAGGCATGGACTGGATGTCAAAGTATGGAGGAAGCATTGACTGTGCTAGTAAATCAATTTGTCTCACCACCCCGGAGGGAGAAAGGATCAGGTATGTATCTAGACATGCACCTAGGAGGAGCCAAGCAAATACCCTCATGGGAGTTGTTCAGGAGGAAGTGCTTGTAGTGAAGGATTACCCAGATGTTTTTTCAAAGGAGTTACCAGGCATGCCACCGGATCGAGACATCGAGTTTTTGATAGAGCTATTGCCAGGTGCCGGGCCAATATCAAAGAGACCCTACCGGATGCCCGCAAATGATCTGGAGGAGATTAAGAAGCAGATCAAGGAGTTATTGGAGAAAGGTTACATCCTACGGAGTTCATCACCATGGGGAGCCCCAGTGCTTTTGGTTGAGAAGAAGGATAAGTCTCTAAGGATGGTTGTTGATTATCATGCATTGAATGAGGTGACGATCAAGAACAAATACCCACTGCCGATGATCAATGATTTTTTTGACCAGTTGCAAGGAGCTAAGGTGTTCTCGAAGATCGATCTGTGATCAGGATATCACCAGCTGAAGATCCAGGAAAGGGATATACCTAAAACCGCATTTACCACAAGGTACGGGTTATATGAGTATACGGTCATGTCCTTTGGACTGACTAACGCCCCTGCCTATTTCATGAGCATGATGAACAAGGTGTTCATGGAATATTTGGATAAGTTTATTGTGGTGTTCATTGATCATATAATGGTATACTCGAAGAATGAAGAGGAGCACAAAGAGCATTTGCGTTTAGTTCTCAAGAAACTCAGGGAACATCAGTTGTATGCCAAGTTCAGCAAATGTGAGTTTTGGTTGAAAGAAGTTCGATTCCTTGGACATGTTATATCAGGAGATGGTAAAGCAGTAGACCCCACCAAGGTACAGTCAGTCACTTAATGGTTAGCACCCACTTCAGTTAGCGAGATCCGCAGTTTTCTTGGACTCGCAGGATACTACCGGAGATTTATTGAGAATTTTTCCAAGATTGCGAAGCCAATGACAGAGCTTGTCGTGGAATTGACACGGCAGATGTCCTAGAGAAAGGACTTAGTCGTAGGGCCATCGCAACTAGGAAGCTTAAAGGGGTTAATCGGGAAAAAGGACATGAGAGGTTTTATACTAGTTCGGCCCCTTACGATGAAGGTAAAAGCCTACGTCTAGTTGTGTTGGTATTGCTGGGGTTTCGATTACCAAGAGGCTCAACTCGCTGGCTTGGTATCGATCTTTTATTTCCTACGCTAAGCCGCCACCAGGTCGTCCCCTTATATACATGGGTTGACGCCTGGTGGCTTACAGAGTCCTGGCCGGCTCATAATCATGTTCGGCTCGGTGACTTCCTTTACATGCCGTTCTTTACAAGTTCTTCCTTACATATGGCGATTTACAATATCGGGCCTTAAGCCGCCTTCAGGCCTTTGGGCCTTCTATAAAATTTAATGAATTATCATCTTAATGTTTACTGGGCTTCTTGTGTAACCCGCCATTGGGGCTGACCCGGCCCCTCCTGGGCGGTTCATAACTGATAGTAATATCCCCAACATTAGGCCCCAGGTTGACTTTGAACTTCGTTCTTTGTCAATCTTCAATACTTAGACAAAAATCCATCTTATCTTCGCTGAAGTTTTTGTAACCCGCCGTGACGTCATCTCTTGAAAACGCAAAAAACTTTCATGACGTCATCTCCCAACGGATCTTTTATCTTTAATGTTTCCTGAGAATCGAGGCGCCTGTGTAGCTGGATAACCATTATTCGGCTCTCCCTCAATTTTCGCACCCGTCTGTTAACATCTTTCCCTTATAAATAGGCATGCCTCGTCCTTCTCATTCTCCTCTCTCGCTCCGTCTTCTTCCTCTCGCAAACCCCCTGCTACTCAAGCTTCGCCACCGCCGCGCTTCACCTCCGTCTCCGTCGATGTTGGCCGCTGCATCAACCCGAACCGATCTAGAAAACGGTGGCGACCTCCGCAGAAGACCTGTGACTGTAAGCTCTCTTCTTTTCACTTCTCAGATCCGCATTTAGGGTTTCCAGATTCCTTCGTGTTCTTCCGAGTTCATCGCAGTCCCTTGTAGTTTTTCCACCGCAGGTCTCTTCTTCATCCAAAAAGATATATATATATATATATCTATATCTATATATATATATATATATATATACACTCGTGCGGTAGTGTTTTTGTGCCTTTTCTTGATCCACAGACGCCTTTCTCTGATTCAAAGACTGCATTAGAACGTACAGACTCCTTTGCGCTGAACTTTTTAGGTGTAGAATTTTTTTTCATTTTGAATAACCATTTGATCTGGAATAATACCAAGCAATTTAGGAAACTTGTTTATCTCAACACTTAGCTGAATTTGCCTTCTTCAAATATCTGTAGTCATGGCGGCTTACTATGCCGTCTTACTTTTCCTTATATGTCATTAGCCCTTTACTAAGCCGCCATTAATTATTTGCATCATCATCACTTAACTGTTAATCTCACCATTGAATTGAACCGACATGCTATTTCCTTTTCAGTTCGTCTTTGAACATCATGTCGTCAAAAGCACCAACCATCTGTAACTGGGTTCCCTCAACTGTCGCTGAAGAACGTTTAAAGGATTTTTTCACCATAGGATTTCTACCAGGAAAAGACGTCATGTCTTACCGTGCTCCTGACTCGGAAGAAGAACGGCCCAATCCAAAAGACGGCGAAGTGATTGTTTTTACTCACCACATGAACCGTGGCTTCTCACCGCCCGGTAAGACATCCCAAATTCCACCCTCAAGTTCTTCAGAGAGGTCCTCCACTTTTTCAAACTCCACCCTCAAGTGTAACATCCCAAATTTTCAATTTGGAATGTTATACATTAGATCATCTATGCATATCATATTTTAATTTTGCATTTTGGCTGATCCTAGAAATTCTACGCAACTCAAGGACCCATGGAGAGAGTTGGGGATTTCGTTATTTTCATATTTGAGTTTTCTTAAATTTTGAGAATAGGATCATTTGATTTTGTTATTTTATCGTCAATTATTTCTATTACAAAAATATGAGAGAGGGAATAAAATGACTTTCCCAAAATAAAGAAATATTGAGGATTTAATAAGAAAATCAAATAAGATTTTATTTCGGAGTTTTTCGTTATTTTATTTGAATTTAGGAAATATGTGCGTTTTTCAAAATTGCATTTAGACCCCTAATAAATGTTCACCTTGTGCGGCTTGATTTTAGAAGCCCGGGAAAATTCATTTCGGGATTTTTGGAGTAAGTTTAGTATTTCTTTTTATTTTTCTTCCGCGCGTAATTTTTTGAAAAAACGAACCGACCTAACGGGCCGTGTCCGACCCGGACTCCGGCCCGACTAGGCTATATAAGCCGGGGGGAGGCCCAGCCCCAGCCAAACCCTAGCCGAGCCGCCCCCAGCGCCGTCCCGCCGCCGCCAGCGCCCGCTGCCGCCGCCGCGCCGCCCGCCGTCGACACGCCGCCCGAGGTCGTCTCGATTTCCGTGCCGATTTTTTTATTTTATTTTTTACGAAAAACCGTCTGGTTTTTCCGTCGGTTTTTTTAGTTTCGTTTCGGGTTTTTTAAATAGATCGGTTTTTCCGATTTATTTAAATAGCGAGCGTTCGTCTGTCCGTTCGTTCTAATGAACGTTCGTCTTTTTCTTTTCTTGGATTTAATCCGTGATTTTTCTGATCGCGATTCCTGATCCGATTTTCGTTTTAGTATAACTTTTCGCTCGTTTATCGGAATTAGGCGATTCAAGCGCCTGGAGTTTCGTCTCGAAACCCTCTATCCGTTTAACCAACTTAAACAAGTTTTTGCTACTATAGAATTTTCCTTATATCCAAATTAGTAGAACGAAGTTGTTTTCTTTCGCCGTTTGACTTTCGTTGCTTCGTTCGATTTGATTCTTTTTGCAAACCGGAGTTCTTATGTTGAACCTTCTGGTTAGATCTCTTATTTGACTTTTACCTATGCATTAGATGAGTACTTATTGTATGCTTGTCTGTTTATCTATGATAGTATACCCGGAGTGCGCCGCTTGTTACTTCGAATCGCTAGGTTTCCCGGATCATCAGCAAGGCAAGTAACACTTTGATCATACCTTTCCTACTACCCAGTTTTATTGCATTAGATCAATCCTCACACATTGCATGATTAGGATCTAATTAAATTGTGGGATGGGAAGTAGTTGAACCAGCACATTCGACGACAGGAGAACCAGATGTGCACCAACATGATAGATCTGAAGAAGGCTAAGACAAGAATCAAGGAACTGGAGGAAGAACTCAAGGCTACACGTGAAGATTAGGAAGAGGAAATAGAAGTACTTGTGGAGAAGAATGACGATCTAATCAAGAAGATCGGGATATTTATGGGAGGCCCTACACCAGTAGATGAAGACGAAGAACCCAAGGAGATTAGCCCGGAAGACTACATCATCATCGACGACACCGACTCGGACCCAGATGACAGCGATGATGACTATGTTGATGAAGCTGGAGCATGTATCATGGAGTCTGCAACCGAAGAATATTTCTAGTAGACCACCTCATCAGTAGTAGTAGTCCACCATGTAAATATAGTAGTCCGAGCACTTTTGCGATAGTTAGATCGATTGTATGCCCTTGTTTGATTGAATGAAGTGAATTGTTTGCTTTTGCCTCATGTGCATATGGGTAGTGTTTTCTCTTTAGACCCCCTCTATTCTTACATCTCATCTTTTCTAAACCCTCAGATGCCTCCGAGACGTGACCCCGGATTTACCTTTCCGCCGGAGCTCACCCAGTTGATCCAGCAGCAGAACACATTGATGCAGTTGCTAGTCCAGAATCAGAACCAGGGGAACAACAACAACAACAACCCACCAGCACCACCACCTGTTGATCACTTAGCTCGTTTTCTTAGGCTAAATCCGCCGGTGTTTTCCAGTAGCACCGAGCCGATAGTCGTAGATGATTGGCTCCGCAAGACAGCTAGAGAGTTGACCACAGCAGGATGCACGGATGCGGAGAAGGTGAAGTTTGCCGCACATCAGCTTGAAGGACCCGCAGCATCATGGTGGGAGAATTTCACAATCACTTTCCCGGTCGACACTGTCACATGGGACCAGTTTCAGCAGGCCTTTCGTACTGCCCATGTTTCAGCAGGAGCTATGGCCATGAAGAAGCGTGAGTTTCGCAACTTGCGCCAAGGAGGACGGACAGTAGGCCAGTATATGGAGGACTTTAGTAAGTTAGCACGTTATGCCCCAAATGACGTTGCTATGGATCCAGCTAAGCAGGAGAAGTTTCTGGAAAGACTGAATGATGAGTTGAGCATGAGGTTGATGGTAGCAACTTTCAACAACTACCAGGAGTTGGTAGACCGTGCTCTTATGATTGAAGGCAAGCAGCAGCAAATTGAGAATCGCAAGAGGAAGTATGGACAAGGAAAGTACAATTCAGGAGCCCAGCAGAAGCCACGTTTTACCCCTAGACCGGGAGGACATTTTCAGCATACCCATGGAGGAGGTAGCTCGCACAATCACAATGGCACCAGGAATGGTAATGGGAATGGAGGAAGCAACGGCCAGAATCGCACCAACCCATCAACCCCAGCCAAGAAGGACCTGAGCCAAGTCACTTTCTTTAAGTGTTCGAAGACCGGACATTATGCCAATGAATGCCCTGAAATACAAAATGGAAATAGCAATGGAAGCTCTAGGAAGAAGCCGAACCCTTTCAACAGGGGACAGGTGAACCACGTTAGCGTGGAGGAGGTTGAAGCTCAGCCTGATGCAGTAATAGGTAAGTTTTTGGTTAAGTCATTTACTGCACTCGTTCTTTTTTATACTGGTGCATCGCATTCATACATCTCAAGGGGATTTGTGGATAAGTATAACCTGTCAACCCAAGCCCTTAGGTCACCCATGTTAGTAACCTCGCCTGGAGCAGAATATTTGGCTAGTCGATGGTGTGATCGGTTACCATTAAGGATTGGTAACTATGTTTTTCCCTCAGACCTAATAGTATTGGAATCCCAAGGATTGGATGTGATATTAGGCATGGATTGGTTGTCAAAGTATGAAGGGAATATTGAATGTGCTAGTAAGTCAATTTTTCTTACCACCCCAGAAGGGAGAAGGATCAAGTATGTATCCCGACATGTGCCAAAAGGGACTCAAGTAAATTGTTTAACAAGAGTAGTACAGGAGGAAGTACCAGTGGTAAAGGATTTCCCTAAAGTATTTCCAGAGGAGTTGCCAGGCATGCCACCAGATAGAGATATTGAGTTTTTGATTGAGCTATTGCCAGGCACAGGGCCAATATCAAAGAGAACATACAGGATGCCTGCAAAAGATTTGGTGGAAATTAAGAAGCAGATTAAGGAGTTACTGGATAAGGGATATATTCGCCCAAGTTCTTCACCTTGGGGATCGCCAGTACTTCTAGTGGAGAAGAAGTATGGATCGTTAAGGATGGTTGTTGATTATCGAGGATTGAATGAAGTAACGATCAAGAACAAGTACCCACTACCAATGATCAATGATCTGTTTGATCGATTGCAAGGAGCTAAGGTATTTTCCAAGATCGATCTGCGATCAGGATATCACCAGTTGAAGGTTCGAGAACAGGATATTCCTAAGATAGCTTTTACCACCAGGTATGGGTTGTACGAGTATACCGTTATGTCATTTGGTCTGACTAACGCACCCGCATATTTTATGAACATGATGAACAAAGTATTTATGGAGTTTTTGGATAAGTTCATCGTAGTGTTCATTGATGACATCCTGGTCTACTCGAAGAATGAAGAGGAGCATAAGGAGCATTTGCGTTTGGTACTTAAGAAGCTCAGAGAACATGAATTATATGCCAAGTTCAGCAAATGTGAGTTTTGGTGGAAAGAAGTAGGATTCCTCGGACACGTTATATCTGGAGAAGGTATAGCAGTAGATCCCACTAAAGTTGATACCGTGACCAAGTGGGAAGCACCAACCACCGTGGGAGAGATCCGGAGTTTTCTTGGACTCGCAGGATACTACCGGATATTCATTGAGAATTTCTCCAAGATTGCGAAGCCTATGACGGAGTTATTAAAGAAAGATACCAAGTTCATATGGACGGAGGAATGTGAGGCTAGTTTCCAGGAGTTGAAGAAATGTTTGGTTAGCTCATCAGTGTTGATTTTGCCAGACCAGACCAAAGATTATGAGGTGTATTGCGACGCTTCACGTCGAGGACTTGGAGCAGTGCTTATGCAGGAAGGGAGAGTTGTTTCATATGCCCTAAGACAACTGAAGCCTCATGAGTTGAATTATGCTACGCATGATTTGGAATTAGCAGCCGTAGTGCATGCATTGAAAACATGGAGACATTTTCTGATTGGAAATCATTGTGAGGTGTACACGGATCATAAGAGTTTGAAATACATCCTCACACGGAAGGAGTTAAACAGAAGGTGCGACGAAGTTGGAGACCGCCAGTTGTTTGGACCTGACTTGATTAAAGAGTCTGAACAGAAGGTGAAATTGATTCGCGATAGGCTCAAGGTAGCTTAGTCCAAACAGAAGAGTTATGCAGATTCTAAACGCAAGGAGACAGTTTACGAAGTCGGAGATAGAGCTTATCTTCGAGTATCACCACTTCGGGGAACAAAGCGTTTTGGTGTTAAGGGAAAGTTAGCGCCACGATTTGTAGGACCATATCGAGTTTTGGAGCGTATAGGAGAAGTGGCCTACAAGTTGGAATTGCCCGAAGGATTGTCAGGAGTTCATGATGTGTTCCACGTTTCCCAGTTTAAGAAGTGCCACGCGAATATGGCTGACATACCTTTGAGAGATACAGTGCCATTGGAAACTATTCAGTTGGATAACGATTTAACCTACGAGGAGAAACCAATTAAGATTCTCAAGTTTTCTAGCCGAGTCACTCGCAGCAAGGTTATCAAGTTTTGCAGAGTTTAGTGGAGCCACCACACGGAGGACGAAGCCACCTGGGAACGAGAGGAATATTTGCTCAAGGACCACCCTCACTTATTTTCTAGCCAACCCGAATCTCGAGGGAGAGATTCATCTTAAGGGGGGGTAGGTTTGTAACATCCCAAATTTTCAATTTGGAATGTTATACATTAGATCATCTATGCATATCATATTTTAATTTTGCATTTTGGCTGATCCTAGAAATTCTACGCAACTCAAGGACCCACGGAGAGTGTCGGTGTCAAAACCGGCGGATCTCGGGTAGTGGGTCCCGAACTATGCGTCTAGGCCGGATGGTAACAGGAGGCAGGGAACACGATGTTTTTTTACCCAGGTTCGGGCCCTCTTGATGGAGGTAAAACCCTACGTCCTACTTGATTAATATTGATGATATGGGTAGTACAAGAGTAGATCTACCACGAGATCAAGGAGGCTAAACCCTAGAAGCTAGCCTATGGTATGATTGTTGCATATGGAGTTGATTTTCTACGGACTACAACCCTACGGTTTATATAGACACCGGATAGGGTTAGGGTTACATAGAGTCGGTTACAATGGTAGGAGATCTTGAATATGCGCATTGCCAAGCTTGCCTTCCACGCCAAGGAAAGTCCCATCCGGACACGGGACGAAGTCTTCAATCTTGTATCTTCATAGTCCAGGAGTCCGGCTGAAGGTATAGTCCGGCTACCCGAACACCCCCTAATCCAGGACTCCCTCAGTAGCCCCTGAACCAAGCTTCAATGACGACGAGTCCGGCGCGCAAATTGTCTTCGGCATTGCAAGGCGGGTTCCTCCTCCAAGTCCTTCATAGAAGATTGTAAACACCAAGAGTAGTGTCCGGCTCTGTAAAATCAGCTTCCACATATTGCCATAGAGAGAATAATATTAACACAAATCAAATCTGCTGACGTATTCCGCAGTGCGTCAACACACTACAGCCAAGTCCTTCACTCGAATCGTTTTCACTTTTCCACCTCAGCGTGTTTTGCGAGGCGGTTTCCTTGGCACGTCTTGTCAAAGCAGAGATCGTGTACCCCCCTTTTACGGGATTCTCATCAATACGAACGTGGATAACCCAACTGCGCCACTTATCACGGCGCTTGGGAGGCAAGCGAGTTTTACTAGGCAGGTGGGGATGCACAACCGCATCCGCCCATATAAGGGGACAAGGATCCACCTTTTTACCTACGCCTTCTTCCTCCTTTGCCTATCCATCTCTTGCGCACCCGAGCTCCAGCGCCCAAGCCCGCACTTCCCACCTCAACCTTCTCCAGCAATGTCCGGAGCGGGAGGCAAGTGGATGGTCTCCTCCATCACGGAGGACAAAGTCAAGAAGCTAAGGAAGGCCGGATACCTGTCCAAGGACATCGCGCACCGGCTTCCCGAAGAGGGGCAGCTTCTCCCCACCCCAAGGCCCCATGAGAGGGTAGTATTTCTCCCCCACTTCCTCCGCGGATTGGGTTTTCCACTCCACCCATTTGTCCGGGGGCTCATGTTCAACTACGGCCTGGATTTCCACGATCTGGCTCCGAACTTCATCCTCAACATCTCGGCGTTTATCGTCGTGTGCGAGGCTTTTGTCCGCGTCCGCCCTCATTTCAGCCTCTGGCTCAAGACCTTCAACGTCAAGCCCAAGGTGGTGCGCGGCAGCCAGGCGGAGTGCGGAGGCGCCATGGCGGGCAAGATGGCCAACGTCCTATGGTTCGAGGGCTCTTTCGTGGAGACCCTAAAGGGATGGCAATCCGGGTGGTTTTATATCACCGAGCCGCGCGATCCGAATTGGACCGCAGCCCCCGAGTTCCGATCCGGACCCCCTACGCGGCTTATGTCCTCGAAGGAGACGGGCCTGTCATGGGGTGACGAAAAAGAGGTGACCGGATTACAAACATGCATCCAGTCCTTGGTGAACAAGCCAGTCCGGCTTGTTAACGTAATCCAGGTTATGCTCATCCGCCAGATCCTCCTGTGCCAACAACGGGATTTTAATCTGTGGGAGTTCTACCCGGCGCAGCATCAAACCCTCAGCAGGCTCTTCGACACGACGTACGAAGACGCCTGGAAGATGCTATTCAAGGGCGCCGAGGCTCCCGCATCCGCTTCCGAGGACCGCGGATACAGCTCGCAGCGTCACGCTAGCGAGGTATGCCATCTACACCTTTTACATGATGTTAAGCTTTTTTCATAGTTTGACTCTATGTGGGATCTAAACTCCCTTACCTTTGACAGGCTTGGCGGGCGATATCCGGACCGATTAACTGTCCGGCTCCACTGCCCGAAGACCCAGCCCCAGCTCTACTAGCAAAGCTGCTGGTTCCGGCGCCTTATGTGGTGCCGGAGAAGAAGGCCAAGAAGAAGAACACCACGGGGACTCGAAAGAGTGCCCGCAACGTGGGCGTCTCGGACTCGTCATTTGACGAGTCCGAGACGCCCTCCTCCGGCGAAAACGAGGAGGAGGAAGAAGAAAACTCTCCCCCCCCCAGCGGAGGGAGGAGAGAAGAGGAAGGCCGCCCCAACGGGGGAGGCCGAGGGGTCTAGGAAAAGGAAGACCCCTCCGCCGGACTACGGCCCCAACACCGAAGAGGGCAGAGAGGATTGGCCAAATAGGGCCAAGCGTCCGGTGAAATCATAGGTTCGGATATCAGAGAAACTCATGATGTTCCTTTGTTGCACAACTTTCCCTAATGTCGAATGTAATTATGAAGTCCGCCCCGGGCCGAATTTGACGAATCATCGGGCGGCTCCCTGGACTCATCGGCCGTGAACTCAGTTCCGCCCGCTGTCTCCCCCCGCACTGCAGATGACGCCGAAGTGGCGTTGCGACAAGCTCCGGGGCAGGAGGAGGTGGTCCTGGAGGAGCCGCAAGGCAACCTCCCGGACTCCGGGAGTGAAGGGGATAAGGCTCCCCAGGGCTCTCAGTCCGGCTTTGTGCCGGACACCGCGCCGGAATATTCCACAGTTCCGGACCGCGGTAGGCGAACTCCTTCCAAGAGGACCAAGCCTTCTGAGCCGGCGGCCTCCGTCCAACCGGAGGTGCCGGACAATCTGCTGGAGGTGCTTGACGACGCCTCCATCGATGAGGGGCACCGTACTATTATGAGTACGGTGATCCAGAAGGTTCAGTCCGCCAAGAGCAGACTGACTGAAGCTTGCGCTAGCCTTCTAACAGGCTTCGAGGTAAGTAAAAATATGTAAAAATATTACCGCATAGACAGTAGCCCCTGATGCTCTGTTTGGCATTCGGAAAGAAAAGCCGAATAGAGGATCTATTAAATTTTGCAGGAGTCTAAAATAAAAGAGTCAATATGCGTATGCAGGCTTCACTGCTATCCACCGCCGCACTGACTGCGGAGGTGGGTGTCCTGAAGCAGGACCTCGAGCGGACCGAGCAAGAGCTCGGCCTTGCCAAGCGGAGGATCGAGGAGGAAGAAGGTAAGAAATACCTTACAGGAAAAGTGCCTATAAAAAGGCTTGATTGCAAAAAGAGTAACAGGATTGTACTGCTTATTGTAGGGGCCACGACTGAGGTGGCAACCCTTAAGCAGGCGCTGTCTGAGGCCGAAAAGAAAACGGCCGCGGAGCGCACCGAGCGAGACAGACTTGGGGCTCAGGTCGGTGAGGTGCAGCAAGAGCTTCAGGCTCTCATGAAAAAACATGAGAGTTTGCAGCTGGAGTCGAAGGCGCAAGCATCCGAGCTTGCAACGGCCCTAGAGGCTGCCAAGTCTGCCAAGGCCGAAGCCCAAAAGGCCCTCCAAGAGTTGGAGGAGATGAGGAAGATAGCAGCGGGTAAGGAATTCTTTATGCAAAGCAGAAATATAAAAGTGAACTACCTGTTACTTACCCGAATCCAGAGCTCTCCAGGGGCATTCGCAGATCTTCCCTGTAGCGTGTCTGATGCCGCCGCATTCTACCGAGCTGAAGAGGGTAGCTCGATGAAGAAGGTGTTCTGGTCTCAGTATTCTGAGGCCGGACACCCTGTGCCCTTGAGCGACCAGCTGAAACAGCTGGTCGAGCTCCACAAGGCGGCCGAGCAGGCCATGAAGGGCTTCATAGTTCGGCTGTGGCCCGGAGAGGCCCTGCCAGGGAGCTATTTCGGGTTGGTGCGGCGGCTGGTGGAGGCCTGTCCGAGGCTTGAGGTCATCAAGTGCTCCGTCTGCATTGAAGGTGCCCGTCGGGTCCTTGCCTGTGCGAAGGTGCACTAGGGTAAGCTGGACGGTGAGAAGCTTGTGAAGGACGGGCCGCCACCGGGGAAGGAGCATCGCAAGCCCGAGAACTACTACAAGGATGTTCTTGCAGGTGCCCGCCTTGTGGCGGATGAATGTACCAAGGATGTGATGTTTGAATGAACTCGCTCGTGTTTATCCTGTGCGCTGAAAACTTGTTCATATGCGCTAAGCAATGCTTATTGAATTTAAAATATTACTTTCGGTGCGGCCGTTTATCAAAAATTGAGAGATGGACAGTCGTCGGCTTCTGCCCCCGTGCCACTAGTGCTGGGGTGTTCGGGATAAACCTGAGCGCTCTTTTTCCCATAGTTGGGTCCTTCGAGGGAGGCGCTCAGCACAACGAACCAGGAAATCGGACTATAATGCTTGAACACTCTCACTTAGCCATAGAACTCTATAATTTTAAATTTCGGCGAAGCCCCTAGTTCGGAAGACCGAGTTCGGGGCGCTATCCACGCCTTGGCCGGACAAAGCCAGCTCCTCGCTCGAAGCGGCATAAGCCTTTAGGGACTCGAAAAACCTCTCGAACAGCGACCAGTCTCTCGCCACATCATGACAGTCAGTTTTAGCTTTCTCCACTGAGGTGCTTAACCCAGCTGAACCGGGGCACAATCGCAGTGGTTCTCCTAGTGCTACCTTAGCCGATAGAGCGGAATGTAAGGCACCAAAACATAGGAGCCGGGCAAACCCAACTATTGACCCAAATCATGATTCGGAGCCGATGCATATAGTGCTATAAGTTCGGGGTGCCGCACTTGTGAAAGTGTACGGACTTCTCACACCATTATGACGGGTACTGAAGCCCCTGGCGTGTTTGCCGTACCATGGTGTACGGGTGCAATCATGTCATTTAATAAACATAAATGTGAAAAGAAGATAATGCAAAAAAAAGACAAGAAGCTAAGCATTGTTTATAGAGAGGCTATTTATCAAAGCCGAACGATACAAATAGTGCGGTAAGCGAAAGATATTGGACTATTCAGTATGTCCTGACCAGGGGCAGGCCGCGGAATTGTATTTAAAACAGGTATACCGCTCGTAACAGAGACCACCTGGGAGTTCCATAATGCGGCATGGCTTGTCTGCCTCCCTGGATCTTGCATCGTTTGTGCGGCAGTCGAATTGCCGAACAGGTCGTCCGAAGTATGGAGTCCTCAAAGTAAGAAAAAATTAAAAAAAGAACCGGCAGCCCCTAGTACGTTTTAAGCCGTATTTTGGGCGTGCCGTTATTGTGCCCCTTCCCCTGTGCCCATGGTATTTCAAGGGCGCAGTTATGTACGCGAGGTACTGGTTTCGCTATGTCGCGAAAGCTGGGGTTGGGGCCGCATTGCTACGCTTGCTCAGAGTGTGCCAGGCGGTCCTGCTGTGGGTTACTCCGGGCTCGCTTGGCAGTGTCTGGCTTTTTAATGGCCGGACTGGAGAGCCGCCGTATGCTCCTCCGTACGGAGGGAGCGTTTGGTGTTTCCGTAGACCGTAATTACTCCTCGAGGGCCTGGCATCTTGAGCTTGAGATATGCGAAGTGCGGCACCGCATTGAACTTTGCGAATGCGGTTCGTCCGAGCAGGGCGTGATAGCCACTGCGAAACGGGACTATATCGAAGATTAACTCTTCGCTTCGGAAATTGTCCGGGGATCCAAAGACCACGTCAAGTGTTACTGAGCCTGTACAGTTGGCTTCTACACCTGGTATAACGCCTTTAAAGGTCGTTCTTGTGGGCTTAATCCTTGAGGGATCTATGCCCATTTTCCGCACTGTATCCTGATAAAGCAGGTTCAGGCTACTGCCACCATCCATGAGGACTCTTGTGAGATGAAATCCGTCGATGATTGGGTCGAGAACCAATGCGGTGAAGCCGCCATGACGGATGCTAGTGGGATGGTCCCTTCGATCAAAAGTGATCGGGCAGGAGGACCATGGGTTGAACTTTGGGGCGACTGGCTCCATCGCGTATATGTCCCGTAGCACACGCTTTCGCTCCCGCATGGGAATGTGGGTTGCGTATATCATGTTCACAGTCCGCACTTGTGGGGGAAAGCCCTTCTGTCCATTGTTGTTCGGCGGCTTGGGCTCCTCGTCGCCGCTGTGCAGCCCCTTGTCTCTGTTTTCGGCCCTTAACTTGCCTGCCTGCTTGAACACCCAACAATCCCTGTTAGTGTGATTGGCTGGCCTTTCGGGGGTGCCATGTATCTGGCACAAGCGATCGAGTATTCGGTCCAAACTAGACGGGCCCTGAGTATTCTTTTTGAATGGCTTTTTCCGCTGACCGGATTTATAGCCTTTGAATCCGGCATTGAATGCCGTGTCTTCATTGCTGTCGCAGCTAACGCGGTGTTTTTGCTTATTCCGACGTGTCCTGCCACTTTTGTCCTTGGTATCCGAATTACCAGGGTTCTTTGATAAGTTGTTACTGCGAGCTAGCCAGCTGTCTTCTCCCACGCAAAAGCGGGTCATGAGTGTCATGAGGGCTGCCATGGATTTCAGCTTTTCCTGTCCCAGGTGCCGGGCAAGCCACTCGTCGCGGATGTTATGCTTGAAAGCTGCTAGGGCCTCTGCGTCCGGACAGTCGACTATCTGGTTTTTCTTTGTTAGGAACCGTGTCCAGAATTTTCTGGCCGATTCCTCTGGCTGCTGAATTATGTGGCTTAAGTCGTCGGCATCCGGTGGTCGCACGTAAGTGCCCTGGAAGTTGTCGAGGAATGCGGCTTCCAGGTCCTCCCAAGAACCGATTGAGTCTGCTGGCAAGCTGTTAAGCCAATGCCGGGCCGGTCCTTTAAGTTTGAGCGGGAGGTATTTGATGGCGTGTAGATCATCGTCGCGTGCCATGTGGATGTGAAGGAGATAATCCTCGATCCATACCGCCGGATCTGTTGTGCCATCGTATGATTCGATGTTTACGGGTTTGAAACCCTCTGGGATTTTATGATCCATTACTTCATTCGTGAAGCATAGCGGGTGTGCGGCGCCTCTGTACTGGGCTATATCACGACGCAGCTCGGAAGAGCTATGTCTGTTGTGTTCGGCCCAGCCGGATTTGTTGTATCCGAAGTGAAGATCATTGTCACATGCCGTAGGGAGACTGCGTGATCCGTAGATCGATCTTGTTTGTCTTGCCTTATCCTCCAGTATGTCTCGCAGGTCGGGCGCATTTTCCCATGCCTTAGTTGAGCGGCGTCGGGGCATGGCTTGGGTGGAGGGCCGAGAGGCCTCTCTGTCGCGGCCGCGAGGTGGCCGGTCTGCCATGTCATGCGCTGGTGATGTAGGTGCTTCCTCCTCTGATCGGGGTAGCGGCCTGCGCTTCGGGTAACTCTTGGAGGGCCGTTCGAGTTCATACTCTTCGGCCGCAAGGACTTCAGTCCATCTGTCAGCTAGCAAATCTTGGGCAGCTCTAAGCTGTTGCTGCTTTTTCTTGAGGCTGCTTGCCGTGGCTAAAAGCCTGCGTTTAAAACGCTCTTGTTCGGCGGGGTCTGATGGTATGACGAATTCGTCGTCATCGAGGCTTGCCTCGTCTTCGGAGGGAGGCGTATAGTTATCATCCTCGACCTCTCGGTCTGCTGCTCTCTCATGAGGGCTGGCTTCTCCATATTCCTGTGTCGAATCTTGCTGAGGTGGGTGTTCTTCGGCGCTATCCGGGTAGTATTATCTCCCGTGCCGGAATCACCGTTTTTGTTTTGGCGGGATTTAGAGCAGCGCCGCTGACGCCGGCGCTTTGGCCGTTTCTTGGGGGCGTCATCCCCCACTATTCCATTGCCATCTCCATCTTTTGGAGTATCCACCATATATATGTCATATGACGAGGTGGCCTTCCAGCGTCCTACAGGTGCTGGTTCCTATTCGTCTCCTACATCGTCGTCCATGCCGTCGATGTCTTCGGAGCTGAAGTCAAGCATATCCATTAGATCGTCGACAGTGGCTACAAGGTGGGTGGTGGGTGGGCTTTGAGTTTCCTCATCGTCCGTATCCCACCCTCGCTGACCGTAGTCCGGCCAGGGCTCTCCTGATAAAGAGAGAGACTTAAGAGAATTCAGGATGTCGCCAAAAGGTGAATGCTGAAAGATGTCTGCGGCGGTGAACTCCATTATCGGCGCCCAATCGGATTCGATTGGCAGGGGCGCGGGGGTTTCGGAGTCCGGGGAGGAGTCCGGATCCTCGGAGTCACGGGTCGGGCAGAGTACGGGGATAGCGTTCGGCTCGATAGCTTTCGGGATCGCAGCCCCCGAGGTGACGTCCAACATCTCATCCTCGATTGGCGCAATAGGCTCTGAGTTAGGGGTCAGAAGCAATGCGTGTGCGGCCTCCAGGACACTGTCCGGGGGCAGAGCTAGATCATGCCCCTCGAGATAGTGCGGCGCGCTTGGCCATGGCTCGAGCCCGTCGAAGATCAAGTCTCCGTGGATGTCAGCCGTGTAGTTTAAGCTTCCAAACCTGACTTGATGGCCAGGGGCGTAGCTTTCAATCTGCTCCAGGTGGCCGAGCGAATTGGCCTGCAGAGCGAAGCCGCCGAAGACGAAGATCTGTCTGGGGAGAAAAGTCTCACCCAGGACCGCATCGTTGTTGATGATCAAAGGAGCCATCGGGCCTAAAGGCGACGACACAGAGGAACTCTCAATGAAAGCACCAATGTCGGTGTCAAAACCGGTGGATCTCTGGTAGTGGGTCCCGAACTGTGCGTCTAGGCCAGATGGTAACAGGAGGCAGGGAACACGATGTTTTACCCAGGTTTGGGCCCTCTTGATGGAGGTAAAACCCTACGTCCTGCTTGATTAATATTGATGATATGGGTAGTACAAGAGTAGATCTACCACGAGATCAAGGAGGCTAAACCCTAGAAGCTAGCCTATGGTATGATTGTTGTATATGGAGTTGATTTTCTACGGACTACAACCCTCCGGTTTATATAGACACCGGATAGGGTTAGGGTTACATAGAGTCGGTTACAATGGTAGGAGATCTTGAATATCCGCATCGCCAAGCTTGCCTTCCACGCCAAGGAAAGTCCCATCCGGACAAGGGACGAAGTCTTCAATCTTGTATCTTCATAGTCCAGGAGTCCGGCTGAAGGTATAGTCCGGCTACCCAAACTCCCCCTAATCCAGGACTCCCTCAGAGAGAGTTGGGGATTTCGTTATTTTCATATTTGAGTTTTCTCAAATTTTGAGAATATGATCATTTGATTTTGTTATTTTGTCGTCAATTATTTCTTTTACAAAAATATGAGAGAGGGAATAAAATGACTTTCCCAAAATAAAGAAATATTGAGGATTTAATAAGAAAATCAAATAAGATTTTGTTTCGGAGTTTTTCGTTATTTTATTTGAATTTAGGAAAAATGTGCGTTTTTCAAAATTGCATTTAGGCCCCAAATAAATGTTCACCTTGTGCGGCTTGATTTTAGAAGCCCGAGAAAATTTATTTTGGGATTTTTCGAGTCCGTTTAGTATTTCTTTTTATTTTTCTTCCACGCGTAATTATTTAAAAAAACGAACCGACCTAACGGGCCGTGTCCGACCCGGACTCCGGCCCGACTAGGCTATATAAGCCGGGGGGAGGCCCAGCCCCAGCCAAACCCTAGCCGAGCCGCCCCCAGCGCCGCCCCGCCGCCGCCAGCGCCCGCCGCCGCGCCGCCGGCGCCGACACGCCACCCGAGGTCGTCTCGATTTCCGCGCCAGTTTTTTTTATTTTATTTTTTTCGAAAAACCGTCCGGTTTTTCCGTCGGTTTTTTTATTTTTGTTTCGGTTTTTTAAATAGATCGGTTTTTCCGATTTTTTTTAAATAGCGAGCGTTCGTCCATCCGTTCATTCTAATGAACGTTCGTGATTTTTCTTTTCTCGGATTTAATCCGCGATTTTTTTGATCGCGATTCCTGATCCGATTTTCGTTTTAGTATAACTTTTCGCTCGTTTATCGGAATGAGGTGATTCAAGCGCCTGGAGTTTTGTCACGAAACCCTCTATCCGTTTGAACAACTTAAACAAGTTTTTGCTACTATAAAATTTGCCTTAGATCCAGATTAGTAGAACGAAGTTGTTTTCTTTCGCCGTTTGACTTTCGTTGCTTCGTTCGATTTGATTCTTTTTGCAAACCAGAGTTCTTAAGTTGAACCTTCTGGTTAGATCTCTTATTTGACTTTTACCTGTGCACTAGATGAGTACTTATTGTATGCTTGTCTGTTTGTCTGCGATAGAATACCCGGAGTGCGCCGCTTGTTACTTCGAATCGCTAGGTTTCTCGGATCATCAGCAAGGCAAGTAACACTTTGATCATACCTTTCCTACTACCTAGTTTTATTGCATTAGATCAATCCTCACACATTGCATGATTAGGATCTAATTAAATTGTGGGATGGGAAGTAGTTGAGGTAGTACCTATTACCTGTTTATTATCAAACCTTTGGGAGTTACTTCTACGTTTGCTTATTATGCCATGCTATGCTAGTAGACGTGGATTGGGTGAGTGATATCCATGACAGATGTGAGTTTGTTAATTAATGGTTTATCTAAGGTGGCAACTTAAACACACATCTGGGTGGATTGAGGCACCTGGGTATTCCAGGACTTGCCTGTTTTCTTTTGGACCGCCACCCAGACTCAAAGGGATCATGAGACTATTCATACTAGAAACTTCCGTGTGCAGCCACAAGCTATTATGGGCTCTAGCATAGTTGACTAAGTCATGCGAACTCTTACAGTGGTAGACTAGCAGATGTAGGGGATGTAGGTGGTACGGTCTACCCGATCATAAGGTGCTAGCGCTTCTGAAAGACTATGTCTCGGTCATCCGTCTTCTCAAACACCATGTAGTGCGAGAAACCAAACGGAGGCGATCGAGTCTTGTGGGGAAAAGTGTGCAAACCTCTGCAGAGTGTAATAAACTAATCATGGTTAGCCGTGTCCCCGGTTATGGACAATCTTGAGTATCTAGTACTTGGATTATCATGTGAATCTCAACATGTTACTCTAAATTAATTTTGTTGGGTTTTGTTTAATGATGATGCTTAATTGGGATTGAGAATGCTGTCAACCATTCTCAATGTTTAACAACTACCATGATAGTTAAATAAATTTATTCCTTTGAAGTAGGGAACAATTGGCTTTACGCAAAACTGTAACCATAGAGCTTTCCACCAGCCAAATATGCATATAGTATAGCTGTTTCATTCCATTACTCTCTATGTGTTACCTTGCCAGCATATTCCATGTGCTGACCCGTTTCGGGCTGCAACGTTAATGTTGCAGACTTTTCAGAAGATGATTAAGGAGTTTTTTAGGTCGTGGTTCTATACTCAATGATGCCGTTGGAGTTGATGGACTCACTTATCTTCCAAGCCTTCCGCTGTTATCGTTATTAGATGGCCTTAAGCCATATTTATTGTAATAAGTTCTCTATTGAGACACTCGATGTAATAAGTGTGTGATTGCTACTCTGTTATAAATCCTCCGAGTACTGTGTGGTGTCAGCATTACTGATCCAGGGATGACACCAGAGCATAGAGATCAGACTGTTTGAGGTCTGGTCGCTACATCAAGATATCGGGCCCAATTCCATATCTAACATCTGTAACTTCCAAGTGCTCTGTGAGGTGTATCTTCAACAAGAGCCGACCGTGGAGTTGTTTAGAGAATACTTTTATCTGAACCGGCAAAACGAATGCACCAACGGCCTTAGCTTAGAGCTTGGAGGCATCTCAATTCAGCGCCGGCAAGGTGCTCTCTTCCCTCTCATAGGCTTACCAAGTCACCCAAAGGACTGGAACCAGACTTGGTTCTACTGTCAAGACATTTCGCCGGCAAACGAGATGCCACTGTTGGGTTATCGCCCCGATCGTCTTGACTCCAAGTTCGTGCTTGCCGACAAGCTTACTGCCGCTGAACGCAAGAGGCTGATACCCTCCATCAAAAGGATTAATGCTCTGTTAGGGAACGGGTTAACTAGAGTTGATCTGACCCACCGCTGGATCTCATGGCGGGTCATCCCTTTAAGCCGTCGGTCAAAGCTGATGTATGAGTATGGTGGAGGCCCGGATGACTCTCTTCGTCATAGCCCTGCTCAATTAACAGAAGAAGATATTGTTTCAATGTCAACTCTTCTGGTGAACGGGAAATACGAAGATTGTAGTGTCGTCGGGTTAAACCCCTTCTGCAAGCTTAACCCGGTGCCAGAAGTAAGGATATTCTTATTTCTCTCCTTTGTATTGTTACCAGCCGTATTGTTTTAATACTTGCCTGACTCTTCATCTTGTTTTTACCTGCCTGCAGGCCAACTCTGACTTTTGGAAAGTTAAATATGACCACGAGGCTGCCAAGAAAGCGAGATCCGCCACCATAAACACCAAGAAAACGACCCGGAGGTCGAAAAAGAAGAAAAAGAAGACTGCTGAAGATTGGATGAAGCTTGATGATACATCTGATTCGGAGGTAGCCCTTGATTCCCTTGGTCAATTTTTTAACAATCTTATTAACACTAATCATTACCAGGATGACACTGGGGCCAGTCAGGCCGTGGAAGCAGAGGTAACTATCATTTCCTCCAACTCAGAGCCCTTGCCAAGACAAAAAAAACGACGAGTGATCCGTAAAGTAAGGTTTTCTAACCCTTTAGCTCACTTGGATCCCAACTTTTGTTTAAGAAAGCAGCAACATGAAAGCCGCCATCAAGCTCGGACCGAAGATGAGCCGACTGTCGTTCTTCAACAAACACCTTAGAAGCGCTCGAATGAGGTTTACTTCTTTTTGTCTTTAACTCTGTTTAATGATCCTTCCCCTTGCATTACTTTAACTCTATTTTATCTTTTCAGGAGGTGTCTCGCTCTTCTGGTGACTCATCACAAACTCAATTTCCGGCCTTCAAGACTGCCCTTGGGTAATGAAAATTCCTCCTTTTTCCGGGTTGTTCAAATTGTATCTTTGTACTGACAGTTCTGCAACATCTCTCTTAGTGGTCAAGCTAAATCCAAGAAGTCAAAGGCAGCTAAACCGGCGGAAGAACCGGCCAGACCATCTTCTCCTCCATTAACTGACGCTCCAGAAGACCCGCCTGTCGATGCAGAAGCAAATCCTCCTGAGCCGTCGTTTGATGAGACCACTGTGAACCCTTTCGCAACTGGACCATCAAGCTCAGCCAACCCACCATCACCGTCTGCACAAAACGTACAGATCACCGGGAGCCGTTTTATTGAGCCTGGGAATCCAACCGTGCTGGCTCACCACACAGCGAAACAAGAGGCATTGGAGAGGCAGAAAGTGTGCTTTGACATTGCCAATTATGATCATCTAAATGCCAATGATATTTTATCCGGCTATCTCAGCCATGTGCACTCCAGTCACGACTCTGAGATTGAAATGGTCAAACAGTTGCAGCTGAAATATGAGGTATGTTCTTCCGGCTTATCTATATTCTTCCAGTCCCCAAGTCTTCAGATTATGAGACAACCAAAATGATCTGTAGACTTTAGAATATAGGCCAAGACCTTTACCTTTGAAACTTTTCTTGAATTAAATAAAATAAAACAAAGCTTCACCTGTAATCCCCAAGGGCCGGTTCCTTTTGATCATAAATGAGCCGGTACTTTAAATTGTTTTGTATCATATTCAAAGAACTTAATATTCCGGCTTCACCTTGAGAAACTTGTTGAATTGCATACATTAGCCCCCAAGTGCCAACTGTTGTTACTTTGTAAAGTACATGGGACTTAAAGTATGTCTTTAAAGTCATAAAAATTTGTTTTGGCATACATTAGCCCCCAAGTGTCAAGTGGTTTTTTGTAAAGTACTTGAGACTTGAATCTTGATTTTTGAACTTTAAGCGAAATCTTGACTCACTTGAATATGCTTTTTTGCAGAATGCCTTATCTGAACTGCACTCGCAATTGACTGATGCGAAGACCCGGCTAGCGAGTCAGGAAGCAGAAATCAAGTCTGCTAACTCCAAATTGCAAATAAGTCTCTCTGAGACAGAAAACTTAAAGACCAGCTTCATCACCAAGAAGAAAACCTAGGCAGATGAAAAAACGCTTCTGACACAACACGCCGAGAAGGCCGAAGCAGCCCTTGAAGAAGTGTCAACAGAGCTGAACGGTTTAAAGGGCTGGGTGTCTCAAATGGTGGCCGCCATCTTTGGTAAGCCGTCTGTTGTTAATCGTGTGTCCCTTTTGCTGATCCGGAATATGAGCCGCCAGCTGACTTTGTGTATAAAATATGTGCAGGCCCACGAAGCAAGAACCTGAGCCAAGATCCTTTGATTAAACTGAA
This sequence comes from Triticum urartu, assembly GCF_056163025.1. Lineage (NCBI taxonomy): Eukaryota > Viridiplantae > Streptophyta > Magnoliopsida > Poales > Poaceae > Triticum > Triticum urartu. The sequence goes on along the minus strand of NC_141878.1, from coordinate 78,426,461 downwards.
GGAAGTGTATACCTTAGTAGAACAACTGTATATTGGCGCACAAAGGGCACTTGCCACCATCTCTCCTACCAATCAAGGACCCAACCGGCTCAGCGATGTTCTGAAGAAACTGTCAATCCTGCCTGCCAGATTTCAAGAAGTGAAACGCTCCTGTGCACGAGCCGGAGCTTTGACTGCCCTAAGCCGCTCCAAGGCTAGGGTGCCAGACCTAGACCCGACGGACGTGGCCAGAGGTTATCCCACCGTGAAGGAAGACGGATATCCGTTTGAGCAGGAGGACTTCATGGCTTGCATGCGCGGAGTCCGACCTCAGGCAACTACCCTTGGAGATGACACCAACATCGAAAAATACCAGCCAGGTTTTGATGTTGAAAATAAGAAGATGGCGACTCCCTCGTACAAGGTGACAGATTTGATCCCGCCTGTAAGAGAAAATACATTTGCCCCGGAAGTTGACCCAGCCGGCCTGATCGACGAAGAAGCCAAATTTGTCGCCGTGAATGGTTTTGATTGGTCAAAACCCAACTTCCAGCCAACAGAGGGCGGTGAACCGGCGAGGGAGGAGTAATAACCATCTTCATTGGCTTATAAAAAGTCTTGTAATATTTTTGCTGTGAAAACACTGAATGCCTTGCCTATGCCATCGTGCATAAAACATTGTGTGTGACTCCGTGTTTCCTGATGGCAACATATGCATCATATTTGATGATTGTTTCTGTAACACTTTAACTCTGTTCCTGTAGATACAAGAGAAAAGACTGGCTTGGCGGCTTAGAACCAAACGGGTTAACCCGGCTTTTATCCAATATGTTTATCATAATAGAAAACAGAAACATATATAAATAAAGGACAAGGGCCGAAACTAACCCTTTGGCTAATGCAGCAGGCAATTGCATATAAATAATAGCCATACTTGTACCTTTGATCCTTAAGCCACCGGCTTGAATAACCCGGGTAATGAAGTTGATAACTCAATCTTTCTGAGAAGTCAATGCCTCTGAATACTTAATGATCATCATACCTTGGTGGCCCTGTTATCAAATAAACAAGCCGGCAAAGAAGATCATGCTATTATTTGTGGAATTGAGACAAGAAATACTAAAAGGCAAATAATGGGTAACAAGTATGATTTATCCTTATATTTAAAGGTTGGGGCCTTCTGATTCCAATACGATCAGTAAACCGGACCAAAGGGGTTAAGCTAAGGTTCAAATATGACCATATAGACCCCAGTGGCTTTGGCGTTGCGCCGATCAAGAGGGTACCGATAGCTATGTTCTCTTTGGTTCGAATACGACCTATGTTTGAACAGGAAGCCCCCAAATGACCTTGAGAGGTTTTTAACGACCCTGATTCGAATACGATCCAATTCGGACCCAAAAGGGGTTAAGCTATGATTCGGATACGATCAAGAAGCCCCCAAGTGAGCTTGGCCTTGAGCCGATCAAGAGGGTTACAACAGCCATGTTCTCTTTGGTTCGAATACGACCTATGTTTGCACAGGAAGCCCCAAGTGACCATGATAATTGCAGCTAGATTCGAATACGATCATAAGCCAGACCAAAAAAGGTTAGACTTGATTCAAATATGATCATCTCCTTAATAGTCATTTGAAAATAAGAAATAACAAAGATGCATAATATTTGAAAAGAAAAGAGACCGATGGTCTTACTTTATTGCTTATCATGATATATACAATGTTAAAGTATGTACATGATGAGAGCCGGTGGCTTAGGTGTAGTATGGCCGAAGTTGAGCAATGTTCCATGGCCGACGGGTCTCCTCCTCCGACTTACGTGAGTCTTTGTGCTCTCGAACGTCAATGAGGTAATATGACCCGTTGTTTAAGTTCTTGCTGACCACAAAGGGTCCTTCCCAAGGTGGGGATAACTTGTGTGCATCTGACAAATCCTGGATGAGCCAGAGCACCAGGTCGCCTTCCTGAAAAGTCCTAGACTTAACCCGGCGGGTGTGATAACAGCACAGGTCCTGTTGATAAATTGTTGATCGAGCCGCTGCTAAGTCTCTTTCTTCATCTAACAAGTCGAGTGCATCCTATCTGGCTTGTTCATTATTAGCTTCAACATAAGCCGCCACGCGGGGCGAGTCATGACGGATGTCACTAGGCAACACTGCTTCTGCTCCATACACCATGAAAAAAGGTGTGTAACCTGTAGACCTGTTAGGCGTGGTGTTGATACTCCACAGCACCGAGGGTAATTCCTCTACCCAACAACCCGGTGTTCATTGTAAGGGAACCATAAGCCGGGGCTTGAGACCTTTTAAAATTTCCTGATTTGCTCTCTTAGCTTGACCATTGGATTGAGGATGAGCTACAGAAGAAACATCAAGCCAGATATGCTCACGTTGACAAAACTCCTCCATAGCCCCTTGGGATAGATTAGTGCCATTGTCCATGATAATGCTGTGTGGAAAACCAAAGTGGAAGATCACCTTTTTCATAAACTGAACCGCTGTGGCCGCATCACACTTACTCACCGGTTCTGCCTCAACCCACTTTGTGAATTTATCAACTGCCACTAAAAGATGTGTATTTTTATCCTTAGACCTTTTGAAAGGCCCCACCATGTCAAGCCCCCAGACCGCAAACGGCCAAGTGATTGGAATCATTCGGAGCTCTTGAGCTGGAACATGTGCTCGTCGTGCAAATATTTGACATCCATCACATCTGCTGACCAGATCTTCTGCATCAGCGTGAGTCGTCAACCAGTAAAAACCGTGACGAAAAGCTTTGGCCACCAGAGATTTTGACCCGGCGTGATCACCACAATCGCCTTCATGGATCTCACAAAGTATTTCTTGGCCTTCTTCAGGGGAAACACACCGTTGAAACGCTCCAGAGATGCTGCGATGGTATAGTTCTCCATCAGAAATCATCATTGGCTTAGACCGCCAGGTTATCTGTCGAGCCAGGGTCTCATCTGCTGGCAACACTCCCCAGGTCATGTAAGCCAAGAACGGCACTGTCCAATCTGGGATGACATGAAGAGCCGCCACCAACTGCGCCTCCGGGTCAGGAACAGCTAAATCCTCTTCTGTGGGCAACTTGACAGACGGGTTATGTAAAACATACAAAAAGGTGTTAGGTGGTACCGGCTTACGCTGAGACCCCAACCGGCTTAAAGCATCAGCCGCTTCATTCTTCCTACGGTCAATGTGCTCCACCTGATAACCTTTAAAATGCCCTGCAACAGCATCAACCTCCCGGCGATAAGCCGCCATGAGAGGATCCTTGGAATCCCACTTGCCTGATACCTGTTGAGCCACTAAATCTGAGTCGCCAAGACATCTGACCCGGCTCAAACTCATCTCCTTTGCCACTCGAAGACCATGGAGCAAGGCTTCATACTCTGCTCCGTTGTTAGTGCAAGGAAACCTCAGCCGTAACACATAAAAAAATTGTCACCTCGAGGAGAGGTTAAAACAACTCCAGCCCCCGAGCCTTCCAACTGCCTGGACCCATCAAAATGTATAGTCCAATATGTGTTTTCTGGTTTCTCTTCTGGCATCTGCATCTTTGTCCAGTCATTAATGAAGTCAACCAGTGCTTGCGATTTGATCGCAGTATGTGGTACATACTTCAACCCATGAGACCCAAGCTCAATGGCCCACTTGGCGACTCGCCCAGTGGCTTCTCTATTTTGAATGATGTCTCCTAAAGGAGTAGAGCTAACCACAGTGATCGGATGACCCTGAAAATAATGCTTAAGCTTCCGGCTTGCCATAAACACCCCATATACAAGCTTCTGCCAATGTGGATATCGTTGCTTGGATTCAATTAACACCTCACTGACGTAGTAAACCGGCCGTTGAACTGGATGTTCCTTGCCAGCCTCCTTGCGCTCCACCACAATAGCCACACTAACAGCTCGTGAGTTGGCGGCCACGTATAACAGCAGCGGCTCTTTCTCAATTGGAGCAGCCAGGACCGGCGGCTCAGCAAGCTGTGTCTTCAGATCTTCAAAAGCAGAGTTTGCGGCATCGCTCCAAACAAAATCATCTATTTTCTTCATCATCTGATATAGAGGCACTGCCTTCTCCCCTAACCGGCTTATTAACCGGCTTAAAGCAGCAACATGACCCGCCAGTCGTTGAACGTCATTGATGCATGTTGGTTTGGACAGGGATGTAATTGCCTTAATTTTCTCCGGGTTAGCTTCAATACCTCAGTTAGATAACAAAAAACCCAAGAGCTTGCCGGCTGGGACTCCAAAAACACACTTGGCTGGGTTAAGCATCATTTTGTAGACCCGGAGATTATCGAAGGTCTCTTTCAGATCTGTGACGAAGGTTTCCTCTTTCCTGGATTTTACCACTATATAATCCACATAGGCATGAACATTACGCCCAATTTGATCGTGAAGACAATTCTGCACACACCGTTGATAAGTCGCCTGGGCACTCTTAAGCCTAAAAGGCATAGACACATAGTAGAAGGCTCCAAAAGGAGTGATAAAGGCCGTCTTCTCTTGACCTTTGACTGCCATCTTGATCTGATGATAACCTGAATAAGCATCCAAGAAACTCAACCGTGTGCAACCCGACGTAGCATCGATGATCTGATCAATACGGGGGAGGGCAAAAGGATCAGCCGGACAAGCCTTGTTCAGATCGGTGTAATCCACACACATACGCCAGGTGCCATTCTTTTTTAGTACAAGCACCGGGTTGGCTAACCACTCTGGGTGAAAGACTTCTACAATGAACCCGACCGCCAAGAGCCGGGCCACCTCTTCTCCAATGGCCTTGCGCCTTTCTTCATTGAACCATCGGAGAAACTGTCTGACAGGTTCAAACTTTGGATCAATATTGAGAGTGTGCTCAGCGAGTTCCCTCGGGACACCCGGCATGTCTGAAGGTTTCCATGCAAAGATGTCCCGGTTCTCACGGATGAACTCGATGAGCGCGCTTTCCTATTTTGGATCCAAGTTTGCACTGATGATGAACTCCTTGGATGAGTTGCCAGGCACAAAGTCAACCATCTTGGTGTCATCAACTGATTTGAACTTCAGCACCGGCTCATGCTCTGTTGAACAAACAGATTCCGCATAGGCAGCATCACCTTCTTCACACTCCAAAGCTATTTTCCGGCTCCCATGTACTGTAATGGTGCCCTTATAACCCGACATCTTGAGCTGCAAATACACATAACACGGTCGAGCCATGAACTTGGCATAAGCCGGCCGTCCAAACAGAGCATGATATGGGCTTTTGATCTTTACCACCTCAAAGGTTAACTTTTCAGCTCTGGAATCATACATATCCCCAAAGGCTACTTCCAATTCAATCTTACCCACTGGGTATGCCGACTTGCTAGGAACCACACCGTGAAAAACAGTGTTGGATTGTTTAAGACTCTTATTAGTCAATCCCATCCGGCGGAACTTCTCATAGTAGAGGATGTTGATGCTGCTGCCTCCATCCATGAGTACCTTAGTGAATTTGTATCCACCAACCTAAGGCGCCACTACCAAAGCCAAGTGACCGGATTATCGACCCGGGGTGGGTGATCCTCTCTGCTCCACATAATAGGCTGCTCTGACCAACGTAAGTAACGTGGAATTGCCGGCTCAATGGCATTGACGGCCCTCTTGTGAAGCTTCTGGTCCCTCTTACATAAAATAATGGTGAATACAGGGTATTTTGCACTATTTAGTTGTTTTGGGTTGCTCTGATATCCAGACTGTTGCTGCTGATGACCTTGGCCGGGTTGTGGATTATATCCTCCTTGGTTACCAGGATGGCCGTGACCGTGAAATCCTCCTCTACCTGAACCGGCGCCCGGGCCTTGGAAACTGCCTCCACCTGAACCGCCACCTGGGCCGTGACCTCCATCAAACGCGTTGGAATTTTTAAACGCGTTCATGATCGTACAATCTTTCCATAGGTGGGTGGTTGGCTTCTCCCGGGTGTCGTGCCTTGGACAAGGTTCATTCAATAGTTGCTCAAGGGTGGGACCTGACCCGCCCGACCGAGGGGTTGTCTGCCCTTGTGCCATTGATTTCCGCCCTGTGCATTGGTGTTAGCAACAAACTCATCAGCCTTGCGTTTATTACCTCCTTGATTTGCCGGGTTATGCTGGTGACCCTTGCCGTTGTCGTTCTTCTTTCCCTTCGTTGTATTTTCTTCGTCAGACACCGGGTCTTTGGTACTATCAGAATCAGCATACTTGATGAGAGCCGCCATCAACTGGCCCATGTCATTACAGTCACGCTTGAGCCGCCCCAACTTCTGCTTCAAAGGTTCAAAATGGCATTTTTTCTCCAACATCAAAACTACTGAGCCGGCATCCATCTTATCAGACGAATGTATTATCTCCTTGACCCAGCGCACCCAATGGGTTGTAGACTCACCGTCCTCTTGCTTACAATTAGTTAGGTCCACAATCTACATAGGTTGTTTACACGTGTCTTTGAAGTTCTGGATGAACCAGGCCTTTAACTCCGCCCATGAGCCGATAGAATTAGGCGGCAACCCCTTCAACCAAGTACGAGATGTTCCATCCAACATCATAGTGAAATACTTGGCCATTGTTGCGTCGCTGGCCTCCAACAACTCCATAGCCATCTCATAACTCTCAATCCAAGCCCCGGGATGTAAGTCAGCCGTGTAATTAGGCACCTTACGAGGCCCCTTAAAGTCCTTCGCAGATGCTCATTACGTATGGCCGGCACCAAGCAAGGGACGCCTCCAGTTCTTGTGGCCACTCCTGCCTCGACCGAGGTTGCCGGATAAGCCAGAAAAGTTTGATGAGCCACCTGATCTACTACCATTTGAACTGCTCATTCCGCCTCTTGTCGAATCCTCTCCTGATCTGCCAAGGTAAGGGCTCCCGCCCACACCGGCTCATGCCTATGTGGCCGGTTGTGGCGTTGAGCATTGCTTGACATGTCTGCGGATTCCATATGCCTACTGTAGCTCAGGCTCCGGCTTGGGCGAGGAGTTGAATGGATCCTATCTCGACTGTAGGAGTATGCATCCTGCTGTGCCAGAGCTGTTTGAAGAAGTTCTCTTACCCTCCGCGTTTCAACCGCCGCCGGTGAGTCGCCTTCCATCGGGAGAGCCGCCAAACGAGTCGACACTGCGATGAGGTTTTCCAAGGGGTTGGAGAAGTGACCCGGCGGTGTTGGTACGTAATGAGGTGGAGCGGTAATTATACGAGGTGGTTCCATGGCACGCGGCTGAACCGGTGCGCCGGGTGTCGTGATCCGGTTTGCCTCCGGCGAGATGCTTCCCCCAGCCCCGGGTGTATGGAATAGGTTCCTAGGATCAAGCGTCAGAGGTAGACGTGACTGAGTTTTCTGATGCCTCCTCCTCATGACCTCGTTTGACACGTTAAGATCCACCGAGAGCCGGAAGGTCTCCGCTTGAAGCTGTTGAGCACGAACGTCCAAAGTCGCCCGCTCGGCTGCCATCCTGACTTCCTCTGCAGCTAGATTTTCCTTAGCTTGCACCATCTCTTCACGTACGCGTGCCACCTCTGCGTCGTGCTGGGCTTTATCCACCGGCTCTACCACGGCGGTCAACAGAGTCGTCAGTTTATCCATGAGGTCCATTAGAATCTGAGCCGGGGGGCGCACGGGGTCTCCTGACCCGGTTGCAGCCGACCCGATAGCTGTTGCTGCCGCTGCTGTAGAGTTCTGCCCGGGCTGCGTCCCTGCCACGAAGACTCCGGCCCAATTCGGCGGCTCAAGAGGATCCGGAATACTGCTGCCATCGGAACAGCCCCCGAGCATACCGTCCTGCAGCTGGTACAAAGAGTATGTCTCGCCCGTTGATGATGCAGTGTCAGAACAGACGGCCGTCTCACCGCCCTCCACCAATCCTTCAGAGTATTCACCGTCGTGGATGCAACCTACGAAGGCATGCTTCACGACAGATTGAACACGGGTGGTCCTTGCGCGCTGAGCCGTTTCGATGAGGTTGGTGTGGACGTCCGGCTCAGGGCCTGACTCGCCGATCCGGCCGATGAAGACGTGAATTCTGCCGAAGGGGACCCGGTACCTGTACTCAATTGAGACGGCCTCAGGGGCCTAGCCTTCGTCGTTGATGTAGAGCTTGCCGTGACGACTCTTGGTCATCCGGCCCACAGCGTATCCCTTGAGCACTTCGAAGTTGCCCTTCAAGAACTCAAATCCATCGTGCGCTGGCCCCACGGTGGGCGCCAACTATCATGGAATTGACACGGCAGATGTCCTAGAGAAAGGACTTAGTCGTAGGGCCATCGCAACTAGGAAGCTTAAAGGGGTTAATCGGGACAAACGACACGAGAGGTTTTATACTAGTTCGGCCCCTTACGATAAAGGTAAAAGCCTACGTCTAGTTGTGTTGGTATTGCTGGGGTTTCGATTACCAAGATGCTCAACTCGCCGGCTTGGTATCGATCTTTCTTTCCTATCCTAAGCCGCCACCGGGTCATCCCCTTATATACACGGGTTGACGCCTGGTGGCTTACAGAGTCCCGGCCGGCTCATGATCGTGTCCGGCTCAGTGACTTCCTTTACATGCCTTTCTTTACAAGTCTTTCCTTACATATGGCTGTTTACAATATCGGGCCTTAAGCCGCCTTCAGGCCTTTGGGCCTTCTTTAAGATTTAATGAATTATCATCTTAATGTTTAATGGGCTTCTTGTGTAACCCGCCATTGGGGCTGACCTGGCCCCTCCTGGGCGGTTCATAACTGATAGTAATATCCCCAACAGAGATATTGAAGAAGGATATCAAATTTAAATGGATGGAAGAATGTGAAGCGAGTTTTCAGGAATTAAAGAAACGTCTGACTACAGCCCCAGTACTGATTCTGCCGGATATACGCAAGGATTTCCAAGTGTATTGCGATGCCTCTTGCTTAGGACTTGGAGGAGTACTGGTGCAGGACGGAAGAGTTGCCACGCGACAAATGAAACCGCATGAGTTAAATTATGCCTCGCATGACTTGGAGTTGGCTGCCGTAGTGCATGCGTTGAAGACTTGGAGACATTATGTTATTGGAAACCATTGCGATGTATACACTGACCATAAGAGTTTGAAGTACATTTTCACACGGAAGGAGCTGAACCTTAGGCAGAGGAGATGGTTGGAGCTTATAAAGGATTATGACATGAAGCTTCACTATCATCCAGGCAAGGCCAACGTCATAGCAGACGCTTTGAGACGGAAGAGTTATGCCAACACACTCATAAGCGCAGGGTTGCCAAAGGAGTTGGCAGAGGATCTCAGGGAGCTTCGTTTGGAGATTGTCCCTAGAGGTTTTGTTGCAACAATGGAAGTTCAGTCTACATTGTTACGGAAGATTCGAGAAGCTCAGAAGGATGACAAAGAGATCGCCGAGATAAAAGAGAGAATGAGCAAAGGAAAGGCCAAAGGTTTTCGTGAGGATGATGACGACACCTTGTGGTTTGAGGACCGTGTTTATGTGCCCAATAACACAGAGATCAAGAAGTTAATACTTCAGGAGGCTCACGACTCACCATACTCGATTCACCACAGAAACACCAAGATGTATGTGGATTTAAAGGAGCGTTTCTGGTGGACTGGTACGAAGAAGGATATTTCCGAGTATACAGCCGTATGTGATGTATGTCAGAGAGTGAAGGCAGAACATCAAAAGCCAGCCAGATTGTTACAACCTATGCCGATACCTGAATGGAAGTGGGATAAGCTTGGCATGGATTTCATCACCGGATTGCCCAGGACCAAATCAGGATATGATTCTATACGGGTAGTAGTTGATCGCTTGACCAAAGTAGCTCACTTTATCCCAATGAAAACCACCTATACAAGTGCCAAGTTGGCCAAGATATACATGAACAGGATCGTATGTTTGCATGGAGTTCCGAGAACAATTGTATCAGATAGAGGAACCCAGTTTACCTCAAAGTTTTGGAATCAGTTGCATGAAACTTTGGGAACCAGACTGGAGTTCAGTACAGATTTTCACCCGCAAACAGATGGATAGACCGAGAGAGTCAACCAGATTCTGGAGGATATGTTGAGAGCTTGTGCACTAGATTAAGGATCTAGTTGGGATGACAACTTGCCATACGCAGAGTTCTCATACAACAACAGTTACCAGGTCAGTTTGAAGATGGCACCTTTCGAAACCTTGTATGGAAGGAGGTGCAGGACACCGTTGTTGTGGGATGAAGTTGGAGACCATCAGTTGTTTGGACCAGATTTGATTAAGGAATCAGAAGAGAAGGTTAAATTGATTAGAGATAGACTGAAGATAGCTCAGTCCCAACAGAAGAGTTATGCAGATTCAAAACACAAGGAGGTAGTCTATGAAATCGGAGACAGAGTGTATCTTCGGGTATCACCACTCCGAGGAGTTAAGCGCTTTGGAGTTAAAGGAAAGTTAGCGCCACGCTTTGTGGGACCATAGAGAGTTTTGGAACGTATGGGAGAAGTTACTTATAAGTTGGAACTACCCGAAGGATTGTCAGGAGTTCACGATGTGTTCCATGTTTCTCAGTTGAAGAAGTGCCACGCAGAGTTGGCCGACATTCCTCATAGAGATACAGTACCACTAGAAGCGATTCAGTTGGACAATGATTTGACCTATGAGGAGAAGCCAGTAAGGATTCTCAAGTTTGCTAGTCGGGTTACCCACAGCAAGGTTATTAAGTTTTGCAAAGTTCAGTGGACCCACCATACCGAGGACGAAGCCACCTGGGAACGAGAAGAAGACCTACGCAAGGACCATCCACACCTATTTTCTAGCCAACCCGAATCTCGAGGGCGAGATTCATCTTAAGGGGGTAGGTTTGTAACATCCCAAATTTTCAATTTGGAATGTTATACATAGATCATCATTGCATATCATATTTTATTGCATTTTTTGCTTGATCCTAGAAATTCTACGCAACTCAAGGACCTACGGAGAGAGTTGGGGATTTCATTATTTTCATATTCGAGTTTTCTCGAATTTTGGAAAGAGGAACGTTTGACTTTAATTATTTTCTCTTCGATTATTTCTTTTATAAAAATAAAAGAGAGAGCATAAAATGACTTCCTCAAAATAGATAAATATCAAAGATTTAATACTAAAATCAAATAATATTTTTATTCGGAGTTTTATCGCTATTTTATTTGAATTAGGAAAATATGCGTTTTTCAAAATTGCATTTTAGGCCAAAATAAATGTTCACCTTGTCCGGCTTATTTTTAGAGGACGGGGAAAATTTATTTCGGGATTTTTGGAGTCCATTTAGTATTTCTTTTCTTTCTTTTTCTGCACATCAGAATTATTTTAAAAAAAGTGAACTGACTCTGGGCCGTACCCAAGCGGGACTCCGCCCGGCGGACCTTTTTAAGCCGCACCGCTGAAGCCCACCACAGCTCGTCCACCCGCCGCCCCAAACCCTAACCCTAGCCGATCCACGCCGCCCCCCGCCGCTGCCGCCGCCGCACTGGAGCCGCCCCGCCGTCGCCGGACCTCGCCAGATCCCGCCGGACCCAAGGTAGCCGCCTCGGTTTTCGTGAGAAAACCGTTTGGTTTTTTTTTGAAACCCTAGCTCCATTTTTTAGATCCGGTTCGGTTTATTTTTTTGGTTTAGTTATTTAACGAACGCCCGTTTTTACATTCGTTTTAACGAACGGTTTTCACCGTTTAGCCGCAGACAGCGAACGTTCGTTCGTTAGCCTGTTCGTCAGTTTTTCTTTTTCTCGGATTTTCCACGATTATTTTCAATCGCAATTTCTGATCCGATTTTTGTTTTAGTGTAACTTTTCGCTCGTTTATCGGAATCAGGCGATTCAAGGGCCTAGAGTTCGTCTCGAAACCCTCTTTCCGCTTAACCAACTTGAACAAGATTTTGATACAGTAAAATTTGACTTTAGTCCAGATTAGTAATCGAATCTTGTTTCTTTCGCAATTTGAGTTTCGTTGCTCCGTTTGATTTGACTCTTTTTGCAAACCGGAGTTCTTAAGTTGAACTTTCTGGTTAGATCTCTTATTTGAGTTTTACACATGCACTTGTTTGATTGCTTATTGTATGCTTGTTTGATTGCAATAGAGTACCCGGAGTGCGAAGCATGCTACATCGAGTCTCTAGGTTTCACGGATCATCAGCAAGGCAAGTAACACTTTGATCATATCCCTTTATCACCCAGTTTTTATGCATTAGTTTCAACCCTCAAACATTGCATGGTTAGGACTTGATAACATGTGGGATTGGGAAGTAGATGAGGTAGTACCTATTCACCTGTTTATGATCAAACCCTTGGGAGTTACTTCTATGTATTGCTTATATTGCTATGATATGCTCGTAGATGTGGTTTGGGTGAGTGAAACCATGACATATGTGAGATTGTTAATTAATGGTTCAACTTAAGGTGGCAACTTTAATACACATCTGGGTGGATTGCTTGTCGGGCACCTGGAGAATCCAGTGTTGTCCTAGGATATCCCGGAGTACTCGTGTGATAATCCTATGGTCCGCCACCCAGGATCAAAGGGAACTGAGATATTTCATGCTAGAAACTTCCTGTGAAGCCACAAGCTATTATGGGCTCTAGCATAGTTGAGTAAGTTGCGTGAAGCTCTTGAAGAGGTAGACTAGCAGAGGTAGTGGGTTTTAGGTGGTATAGTCTATCCGGAGTAGAGAGTTAGTGCTTCTGAAAGACTGTGTCTCGGTCATCCGTTTCTCAAACACCATGTAGTGCGAGAAATCCAACGGAGGAGATCGAGTCTTGTGGGGAAAAGTGCGCAAACCTCTGCAGAGTGTACAAACTAATCATGGTTAGCCGTGTCCCCGGTTATGGACATCTTGAGTATCTAGTACTTGGATTATCATATGTATCTCATCACTCTAAATTAATATTGTTGGGTTGATAATTACTTTTAATTGGGATTGAGTTGGACGAACCTTCTCATTGATGTTTCAACTACCATGATAGTTAAATAAAATATATTCCTTTGTTGTAGGGAAAAATTGGCTTTTCGCAAAACTTTAAACGTAGAGCTTTCCACCAGCCAAATATGCATATAGTGATAGCATTATTCTGTTCTTGCTCTACCGTGTTATATTGCCAGCATATTCCATGTGCTGACTCGTTTTTGGGCTGCAACGTATTATTTTGCAGACTTTTCAGACGAGGAGTAAGGTTCGTTAGGTCATTGCCGTACAGCTCAACTATGCCGTTGGAGTTGATGGACTCACTTTATCTTCCAAGCCTTCCGCTGTTATCGTATTAGATGGCCTTAAGCCATATTTATTGTAATAAGTTCTCTTTTGAGACATTCGATGTAATAAGTGTGTGATTGCTACTCTGTTATAAATCCTTCGAGTACTGTGTGTGTCAGCATTACCGATCTAGGGATGACACTGAAGCACAGAGACTTGACCGTTTGAGGTCGGGTCGCTACAAAGACCCAATCCTAAGCATAGCACAAGATCGCGTAGTTCGTCTGCTAAAGCTTTTCCAATGTCAAGTATCATTTCCTTAGACCATGAGATTGTGCAACTCCCGGATACCGTAGGAATGCTTTGGGTGTACCAAACGTCGGGTGGCTATAAAGGTGCACTACGGGTATCTCTAAAAGTATCTGTTGGGTTGGCACGAATCGAGACTGGGATTTGTCACTCCGTATGATGGAGAGGTATCTCTGGGCCCACTCGGTAATGCATCATCATAACGAGCTCAATGTGACTAAGGAGTTAGCCACAGGATCATGCGTTACGGAATGAGTAAAGAGACTTGCCGGTAACGAGATTGAACGAGGTATAGAGATATCGATGATCGAATCTCGGGCAAGTAACATGTCGATAGAAAGGGAATTGTATACGAGATTGATTGAATCCCCGAGATCGTGGTTCATCTGATAAGATCATCGTGGAACATGTGGGAGCCAACATGAGTATCCAGATCCCGCTGTTGGTTATTGGCCGGAGAGATGTCTCAGTCATGTCTGCATAGTTCCCTAACCCGTAGGGTCTACACACTTAAGGATCGATGACACTAGGGTTATAGGGAAAGTATGTATGTGGTTACCGAATGTTGTTCGGAGTCCTGGATGAGATCCCGGACGTCACGAGGAGTTCCGGAATGGTCCGGAGGTAAAGAATTATATATAGGAAGTGAGGATTTGGACACCGGAAGTGTTTCGGACATCACCGGTATGTACCGGGACCACCAGAAGGGTTCCGGGGGTCCACCGAGAGGGGCCACAAGCCCCGGAGGCTTTCATGGGTCAAGAGTGGGAAGGGACCAGCCCCTGAGTGGGCTGGTGTGCCTCCCACCAAGGCCCAAGGCATAGCACAAGGGAAGAGGGGGAAACCCTAGGCGCAGATGGGCCTAAGGCCCACCCTAGGGTGCGCCCCCTCTCTCCCCCTTGGCCGCCCCCTTCAATCCCATCTAGGGTTGCTGCCCCCCCTAGGGTGGGAACCCTAGAGGGGTCACAGCCCCCTCCCCTCCTCCTATATATAGTGGGGGTTTCGGGGCTGGCATACACGAAGGTCTCTCTCTCTCGGCGCAGCCCTACCTCTCCACCTCCTCGTCTTTCGTAGTGCTTGGTGAAGCCCTACTGGAGAACCACGCTGCTCCACCACCACCATGCCGCCGTGCTGCTTCTGGAGTTGTCTTCCCCAACCTCTCCCTCCTCCTTGCTGGATCAAGGCGCGGGAGACGTCACCGGGCTGCACGTGTGTTGAACGCAGAGGCGCCGTTGTTCGGCGCTTAGATCGGAATCGACGGCGATCTGAATCGCTGCATGTACGACTCCACCAACCGCGTTCTTGTAACACTTCCTCTTAGCGATCTTCAAGGGTATGAAGATGCACTCCCTCTCTCTCGTTGCTAGTATCTCCTAGATTGATCTTGGTGACACGTAGGAAATTTTTGAATTATTTCTATGTTCCCCAACAGTGACATCATGAGCCAGGTCTATGTGTAGATTCTATGCAGGAGTAGAACACAAAGCAGCCGTGGGCGATGATTTGTTCAATTTGCTTACCGTTACTAGTCTTATCTTGATTCGGCGGCATTGTGGGATGAAGCGGCCCGGACCGACCTTACACGTATGCTTACGTGAGACTGGTTCCACCGACTGACATGCACTTGATGCATAAGGTGGCTGGCAGGTGTCTGTCTCTGCCACTTTAGTCAGATCGGATTCGATGAAAAGGGTCCTTATGAAGGGTAAATAGCAATTGGCATATCACCGTTGTGGTTTTGCATAGGTAAGAAATGTTCTTGCCAGAAACCCATAGCAGCCACGTAAAACATGCATCAACAATTAGAGGACGTCTAACTTGTTTTTGCAGGGTATGCTATGTGATGTGATATGGCCAAAAGTATGTGATGTATGAGATTGATCATGTTCTTGTAATAGGAATCACGACTTGCATGTCGATGTGTATGACAACCGGCAGGAGCCATAGGAGTTGTCTTAATTTATTTATGATCTGCGTGTCAATGAAAATATCATGTAATTACTTTACTTTATTGCTAACTGTTAGCCATAGTAGTAGAAGTAATAGTTGGCGAGACAACTTCATGAAGACACAATGATGGAGATCATGGTGTCATGCCGGTGACGATGGTGTCCATGCCGCGCCTTGGAGATGGAGATGAAAGGCGCAACATGATATTGGCCATATCATGTCACTTTATGATTTGCATGTGATGTTTGTCATGTTTACATCTTATTTGCTTCGAACAACGATAGCATAAATAAGATGATCCCTCACTAAAATTTCAAGAAAAGTGTTCCCCCTAACTGTGCACCATTGCGAAGGTTCGTTGTTTCGAAGCACCACGCGATGATCGGGTGTGATATATTCTAACGTTCGCATACAACGGGTGTAAGCCAGATTTACACATGCAAAACACGTAGGTTGACTTGATGAGCCTAGCATGTACAGACATGGCCTCGGAACACGAGAGACCGAAAGGTCGAACATGAGTCGTATAGTAGATACGATCAACATGGATATGTTCACCATTGATGACTAGTCCGTCTCACGTGATGATCGGACACGGCCTAGTCGATTTGGATCATGTATCACTTGGATGACTAGGGGGATGTCTGTCTGAGTGGGAGTTCATTAAATAATTTGATTAGATGAACTTAATTATCATGAACTTAGTCTAGAATGTCTTTACAATATGTCTTGTAGATCAAATGGGCCACGCTAATGTTGCCCTCAACTTCAATGTGTTCCTAGAGAAAACCAAGCTGAAAGACGATGGTAGCAACTATACGGATTGGGTCCGTAACTTGAGGATCATCCCCATAGCTGCTAAGAAATCATATGTCCTTGAAGCACCGCTAGGTGATGATACGTCCATTTTGCATCATGCTTTTATATCGATATTTATTGCATTATGGACTGTTATTTCACTTTATGTCACAATACTTATGGCTATTCTCTCTTATTTTACAAGGTTTACATAAGTAGGGAGAATGCCGACAGCTGGAATTCTGGGCTGGAAAAGGAGCAAATATTAGAGACCTATTCTACGCAACTCCAAAATTCCTGAAACTCCATGGAATGTCTTAAAAAAATAAAGAAAAATCCTCGCCAAAGATGAAGGCCAGGGGGCCCACACCCTACTCACAAGGGTGGGGGCGCCCCCCCTAGGGCGCGCCCCCCTACCTTGTGGGCCCCCTGGTGGCTCTCCGACGCCCATCTTCTCCTATATGAAGTCTTTTGATGAGAAAAAAAATAGGGAGGAAATTTTCGGGACGAGACTCCACCGCCACGAGGCGGAACCTTGGCGGATCCAATCTAGAGCTCCGGCAGAGCTGTTCTGCCGGGGAAACTTCCCTACGGGAGGGGGAAATCATCACCATCGTCATCACCAACGCTCCTCTCATCGGGAGAGGGCAATCTCCATCAACATCTTCACCAGCACCATCTCATCTCCATACCCTAGTTCATATTTTGTATCCAATTCTTGTCCCAAAGTCCGGGATTGGTGCTAGTAGGTTGCTAGTAGTGTTGATTACTCCTTGTAGTTGATGCTAGTTGGTTTATTTGGTGGAAGATCATATGTTCAGATCCTATATGCATATTATTACCCCTCTGATTATGAACATGAATATTCTTTGTGAGTAATTACGTTTGTTCCTGAGGAAAAGGGAGAAGTCTTGCTATTAGTAGTCATGTGAATTTGGTATTCGTTTGATATTTTGATAAGATGTATGTTGTCTAGCCTCTAGTGGTGTTATGTGAACGTCGACTACATAACACTTCACCATTATTTTGGCCTAGAGGAAGGCATTGGGAAGTAATAAGTAGATGATGGGTTGCTAGAGTGACAGGAGCTTAAACCCTAGTTTATGCGTTGCTTCGTAAGGGGCTGATTTGGATCCATATGTTTCATGCTATGGTTAGGTTTACCTTAATACTTTTGTTGTAGTTGCGGATGCTTAGAATAGAGGTTAATCATAAGTGGAATGCTTGTTCAAGTAAGAACAGCACCCAAGCACCGGTCCACCCACATATCAAATTATCAAAGTACCGAACGCGAATCATATGAACATGATGAAAACTAGCTTGACGATATTCCCATGTGTCCTCGGGAGCGCTTTTCCTATTATAAGAGTTTGTTCCGGCTTGTCCTTTGCTACAAAAGGATTGGGCCACCTTGCTGCACTTTATTTACTTTTGTTACTTGTTGCTCGTTACAATTTATCTTATCACAAAACTATCTGTTACCACTTATTTCAGTACTTGTAGAGAATACCTTGCTGAAAACCGCTTATCAGTTCCTTCTGCTCCTCGTTGGGTTCGACACTCTTACTTATCGAAAGGACTATGATAGATCCCCTATACTTGTGGGTCATCAAGACTCTTTTCTGGCACCGTTGCTGGGGAGTGTAGCGCCTTTGGTAGGTGGTATTTGGTAAGGAAAAATTTATATAGTGTGCTGAAATTTACTGTCACTTGTTACTATGGAAAGTAATTCTCTGAGGGGCTTGTTTGGGGTATCTTCACCCCGTCCAGTAGAGCAAAGAGCTGCTCCTCAACCTACTGAACCTATTGAAAATGAAACTCCTTTTGAATTTCCTTCGGGTATGATGGAAAAACTGTTGGCTAACCCTTTTACAGGAGATGGAACAAAGCATCCTGATGAGCACTTAATATATGTGGATGAAGTTTGTGGATTATTTAAGCTTGCAGGTATACCCGATGATGTTGCTAAGAAGAAGGTCTTCCCTTTATCTTTGAAGGGATACGCATTGATATGGTATATGCTATGTGATGATATGAGATCATGGGACTATAAAAGATTGAAATTGGAATTTCATCAAAAGTATTACCCAATGCATCTTGTTCATCGTGATCGCAATTATATATATAATTTCTGGCCTCACGAAGGAGAAAGCATCGCTCAAGCTTGGGGGGGCTTAAATCAATGTTGTATTCATGCCCCAACCATGAGCTCTCAAGAGAAATGATTATTCAAAATTTATATGCTCGGCTTTCTGATAACAATCGCACCATGCTCGATACTTCTTGTGCTGGCTCTTTTATGATGAAGACTATTGAATTCAAATGGAATTTATTGGATAGAATTAAACGCAACTCTGAAGATTGGGACCTCGATGAAGGTAAGGAGTCAGGTATGACACCTAAGTTTGATTGTGTTAAATCTTTTATGGATACCGATATTTTCCGTAAGTTTAGCACTAAATATGGACTTGACTCTGAGATAGTAGCTTCTTTCTGTGAATCTTTTGCTACTTATGTTGATCTCCCTAAGGAGAAGTGGTTTAAATATCATCCTCCCATAGAAGTAAAAGTAGCTGCACCTATTAAAGTTGAAGAAAAGACTGTCACTTATAATGATCCTATTGTTCCTACTTCTTATGTTGAGAAACCCCCTTTCCCTGTTAGAATAAAGGATCATGCTAAAGCTTCAACTGTTGTCCGTAAAAGCAATATTAGAACTTATACACCTCCTGAGCAAGTTAAAGTAGAACCTAATACTGCTATTGTTAAAGATCTCTTGTCTGATAATATTGATGGGCATGTTATTCAGTTCGAAGGTGAAACTGCTAGAGTTGCTAAACCTTGTGCTAAAGATAAACATAGACCTGTGGTAGGCGTGCCTGTTATTTCTGTTAAAATAGGAGATCATTGTTATCATGGCTTATGTGATATGGGTGCGAGTGCTAGTGTTATACCGCATACTTTATACGAAGAAATTAAGAATGAAATTGCACCTGCTGAGTTAGAAGGTATTGATGTCACAATTAAACTTGCCAATAGAGATACTATTTCACCAATTGGAATTGTTAGAGATGTTGAAGTCTTGTGTGGGAAAACTAAATATCCTGCTGATTTTCTTGTTCTCACTTCTCCGCAAGATAGCTTTTGTCCCATTATATTTGGTAGACCCTTCTTGAACACTGTTAATGCTAGGATAGATTGCGAAAAGAATGTTGTTACTATTGGCTTAGGTGATATGGTTCATGAGTTTAATTTCTCTAAATTTAGTAAACAACATCGTGAGGAAGAATTACCTAGTAAGGATGAAATTATTGGTCTTGCTTATATTGCCGTACCTCCTAGTGATCCTTTAGAACACTATTTGCTAGACCATGAAAATGATATGTTCATGAATGAAAGAATGGAAATAGATGAAGTATTCTTTAAACAGGAACCTATTCTGCAACACAATTTGCCTGTTGAAATTTTAGGGGATCCTCCTCCACCCAAGGGTGATCCCATGTTTGAGCTTAAACCTTTGCCTGATAATCTTAAATATGCTTATCTTGATGAAAAGAAGATATATCATATTATTATTAGTGCTAACCTTTCAGAGCATGAAGAAGAAAGATTATTGAAAACTCTGAAGAAGCATCATGCTGCTATTGGATATACTCTTGATGATCTTAAGGGCATTAGTCCCACTCTATGTCAACATAAAATAAATTTGGAAGCGGATGCCAAACCAGTTCGTGATCCTCAACGACGTCTGAATCCTAAAATAAAAGAAGTGGTAAGAAAAGAAATACTAAAGCTTCTGGAGGCAGGTATAATCTATCCCGTTGCTGATAGTGAGTGGGTAAGTCCTGTCCATTGTGTCCCTAAGAAGGGAGGTATTACTGTTGTTCCTAATGATAAAGATGAATTGATTCCATAAAGAATTATCACAGGTTATAGGATGGTAATTGATTTCCACAAATTAAATAAAGCTACTAAGAAAGATCATTACCCCTTACCTTTTATTGATCAAATGCTAGAAAGATTATGCAAGCATACACACTATTGCATTCTAGATGGTTATTTTGGTTTCTCTCAAATACCTATGTCGGCTAGAGATCAATCAAAGACTACTTTTACATGCTCTTTTGGTACTTTTGCTTATAGACGTATGCCTTTTGGTTTATGTAATGCACCTGCTACCTTTCAAAGATGCATGATGGCTATATTCTCTGACTTTTGTGAAAAGATTTGTGAGGTTTTCATGGATGATTTTTCTGTCTATGGTTCCTCTTTTGATGATTGCTTGAGCAATCTTGATCGAGTTTTGCAGAGATGTGAAGAAACTAATCTTGTCTTGAATTGGGAAAAGTGCCACTTTATGGTTAATGAAGGTATTGTCTTGGGGCACAAAGTTTCTGAAAGAGGTACTGAAGTTGATAAAGCCAAGGTTGATGCTATTGAAAAGATGCCATGTCCCAAGGACATTAAAGGTATAAGAAGTTTCCTTGGTCATGCCAGATTTTACAGGAGGTTCATTAAGGACTTCTCAAAAATTTCTCGGCCTCTGACTAATTTATTGCAAAAAGATATACCATTTGTCTTTGATGATGATTGTGTAGAAGCATTTGAAATACTTAAGAAAGCATTAGTCTCTGCACCTGTTGTTCAGCCACCTGATTGGGATTTACCCTTTGAAATTATGTGTGATGCTAGTGATTATGCTGTAGGTGCTGTTCTAGGGCAAAGAGTTGATAAGAAATTAAATATTATTCATTATGCTAGTAAGACTCTAGACAATGCTCAAAGAAATTATGCTACTACTGAAAACGAGCTTTTAGCAGTTGTATTTGCTTGTGATAAGTTCAGACCTTATATTGTTGATTCTAAAGTAACTATTCGAACTGATCATGCTGCTATTAAAATACCTTATGGAAAAGAAAGATGCTAAACCTAGACTTATTAGATGGGTTCTCTTGCTACAAGAATTTGATTTGCATATTGTTGATAGAAAGGGAGCTGAGAACCCTGTTGCAGACAACTTGTCTAGGTTAGAGAATGTTCTTGATGACCCACTACCTATTAATGATAGCTTTCCTGATGAACAATTAATTGTTATAAGTACTTCTCGTAGTACTCCATGGTATGCTGATTATGCTAATTATATTGTTGCTAAGTTTATACCACCTAGCTTCACATACCAGCAAAAGAAAAAGGTTTTCTATGACTTGATACATTACTTTTGGGATGATCCACATCTTTATAAAGAAGGAGTAGATGGTGTTATTAGACGTTGTATACTTGAGCATGGACAGGAACAGATCCTACGCAAATGTCACTCCGAGTCTTATGGAGGACACCATACTGGAGATAGAACTGCACATAAGGTATTGCAATCTGGTTTTTATTGGCCTACTCTCTTCAAGGATGTCCGTAAGTTTGTCTTGTCTTGTGATGAATGCCAAAGAATTGGTAATATTAGTAGACGTCAAGAAATGCCTATGAATTATTCTCTTGTTATTGAACCGTTTGATGTTTGGGGCTTTGATTATATGGGAACTTTCCCTGTCTCTAATGGATACACACATATTCTAGTTCCTGTTGATTATGTTACTAAGTGGGTAGAAGCTATTCCAACTAGTAGTGCTGATCATAACACTTCTATTAAAATGCTTAAGGAAGTTATTTTCCCGAGGTTTGGAGTCCCTAGATATTTAATGACTGATGGTGGTTCACACTTTATTCATGGTGCTTTCCGTAAAATGCTTGCTAAGTATGATGTTAATCATAGAATTGCATCTCCTTATCACCCACAGTCTAGTGGTCAAGTAGAGTTGAGCAATAGAGAGCTCAAATTAATTTTGCAAAAGACCGTTAATAGGTCTAGGAAGAATTGGTCCAAGAAACTTGATGATGCATTATGGGCTTATAGAACTGCATATAAAAATCCTATGAGTATGTCTCCGTATAAAATGGTTTATGGAAAAGCATGTCACTTACCTCTCGAACTAGAACATAAGGCATATTGGGCTATTAAAGAGCTCAACTATGATTTTAAACTTGCCGGTGAGAAGAGGTTATTTGATATTATCTCACTTGATGAATCGAGAACCTAAGCTTATGAAAATGCCAAGTTGTTTAAAGAAAAAGTTAAAAGATGGAATGACAAAAGGATACAAAAGCATGAGTTTAATGTAGGTGATTATGTATTGCTATACAACTCTTGTTTAAGATTTTTTGCAGGAAAACTTCTCTCTAAATGGGAAGGCCCCTATGTTATCGAAGAGGTCTATCGTTCCGGTGCCATAAAAATCAACAACTTCGAGGGCACAAATCCGAAGGTGGTAAACGGTCAAAGAATCAAACATTATATCTCAGGTAATCCCATAAATGTTGAAACCAATATTATTGAAACCGTAACCCCAGAGGAATACATAAGGGACACTTTCCGGAACGTTTCAGACTCCGAAAAGGAATAGGTATGTGGTACGGTAAGTAAACCGACTCCAAAACAATTTTTAAGGCAATATTTCTCCATTTTGGAATATTTAGAAAAATAGAAAAATAAGTAGCATTCCGGGAAGGACACGAGGGTGGTGGGCGCGCCCTACCCCCCCTGGGCGCGCTCCCCTACCTCATGAGCACCTCGTGTGCCCTCCGGACTCTGTTTTCTTGCACGATACGTATTTTGGTCGGTAAAAATTCATTATATGATCTCCCGAAGGTTTTGACTCCCGTGTCATGCAAACCTCCTATGTTCTTGTTTCGAGCTATTTTCTGTCAGGGTTTTCCAGACTAGGCATCATGTTGTCCCCCTCCTCCAACAATGGTGACAACGATGCTTGGCTAATGAAGATAGATCTGAAGAGGGAAGAACCCATGAGGGTCAACAAGTATGAAAGTATCAAGAAAGCCACGAAGGATCAAGCTCCGGCAGCAAAAGACATCCTTCAACTTGATCATAACCTTCTTACCCCAACTGAGATCAAATCTTTCTAGATGATTGAGTTAGCTCGTATACAAAACAAGTATCTCACACAAGAAAATATTTTGTTGAAGGAGCATATTGTCGCACTCAAGGGCATCATTCGCAAGCTGGAGGACCTCTTACGCTCGATGTGCGATTATCCGTCACCTCCGCCTTCTTCACCAACCAAGGAGATATAATCACATGGGTATGGGCACTCCCCTTGGAAACTGCCAAGCTTGGGGGAGGTGCCCCGGTATTGTATCACCATCACAACTCCTATCTTTATCATTTTTCTTAGTTCGATCTTATTAGTAGTATCTTGATCTAGTAGAATAAAGTTTATGGCATGATCTAGTTTTGAGTTTTGCTTTATGATCTCTCTTTGTAATCGAGTCTGTGAGTTATATATAATAAAGATTAGTGTTGAGTCAAGGGCTTGATTATTTTTCCATGATCTTGGGTGAATAAAAGAAGGAAGAAAAGAATAAAAAGAAACAAAAAGTTCATATTGATCTTATTGAGAGTAATGACTTCACATAGAAAGAGTATGATGATTAAAAGTTGTTGGGAGTTGGCAGACATAGCTTTGGTCATTGTTGTAATTAATAGGAAGTAATAAGGAAAGAGAGGTTTCACATATAGATATATTATCATTGACATCTTTTATGATTGGGAGCACTCATTAAAATATGACATGCTAAAGAGTTGATGTTGGACAAGGAAGACAACGTAATGAGTTATGTCTTTCTTATATCTGAGATAAAGTATGTTGTCATGGATCCTCTAACCTATTGAGCTTGCCTTTCCCCCTCATGCTAGCCAAATTCTCAGCACCAAGTAGAAATGCTACTTGTGCTTCCAAATACCCTTAAACCAGTTTTGCCATGAGAGTCCACCATATCTACCTATGGATTGAGTAAGATCCTTCAAGTAAGTTGTCATCGGTGCAAAGCAATAAAAATTGCTCTAAATATGTATGATTGATTGGTGTGGGAGAAATAAGCTTTATACGATCTTGTGATGTGGAAGTAATAAAAGCGACGGACTGCATAATAAAGGTTCATATCACAAGGGGCAATATAAAGTGATGTTCTTTCGCATTGAGATTTTATGGATCCAACCATAAAAACGCATGGCAACCTCTGCTTCCCTCTGCGAAGGGCCTATCCTTTATTATTATCTTCTACCTTATGCAAGAGTCACGGTGATCTTCACCTTTCCTTTTTTCATTTTATCCTTTGGCAAGCTCAGCATGTTGGAAAGAACATGATATATATATATATATATATATATATATATCTAATTGGATGTAGGGGAGCATGAACCATTATTGTTGACATTACCCTTGAGGTAAAAGGTTGTGGGGCAAAACTATAAGCCCCTATCTTTCTCTGTGTCCGATTAAAACTCCGGAACCACAAGTATTGCGTGAGTGTTAGCAATTATGAAGGACTAAATGATAGTTGAGTATGTGGACTTGCTTTTAAGCTCTGACATAGACTCTTTCCGATGCTATGATAAATTGCAATTGCTTCAATGACTGAGATTATAGTTTGTCGGAGCCCAATAAGGTTTATGATTTATACTTTTGCATTGTGAATAGATCATCACTTGAACATAAGTAATCATATGACAAAATCTATATATGTTGCTGTTATGAGAATAATCATGATGCCTTCATGTCCGTATTTTATTTTTATCGATGCCTCTACCTCTAAACATGAGGACATATTTATTGTTATCGGCTTTTCGCTTGAGGACAAGCGAGGTCTAAGCTTGGGGGAGTTGATACGTCCATTTTGCATCATGCTTTTATATTGATATTTATTGCATTATGGACTGTTATTTCACTTTATGTCACAATACTTATGGCTACTCTCTCTTATTTTACAAGGTTTACATAAGGAGGGAGAATGCCGGCAGCTAGAATTCTGGGCTGGAAAAGGAGCAAATATTAGAGACCTATTCTGCGCAACTCCAAAAGTCCTGAAACTCCACGGAACGTCTTAAAATAAATAAAGAAAAATCCTCGCCAAAGATGAAGGCTAGGGGGCCCACACCCTGCTCATGAGGGTGGGGGGTGCCCCCCCCCCCCAGGGTGCGCCCCCTACCTCGTGGGCCCCCTGGTGGCTCTCCGACGCCCATCTTCTCCTATATGAAGTCTTTTGATGAGAAAAAAATAGGGAGGAACTTTTCGGGGCGAGACTCCGCCGCCACGAGGCGGAACCTTGGCGGATCCAATCTAGAGCTCCGGCAGAGCTATTCTGCCGGGGAAACTTCCCTCCGGGAGGGGGAAATCATCACCATCGTCATCACCAACACTCCTCTCATCGGGAGAGGGCGATCTCCATCAACATCTTCACCAGCACCATCTCATCTCCAAACCCTAGTTCATCTCTTGTATCCAATTCTTGTCCCAAAGTCCAGGATTGGTGCTAGTAGGTTGCTAGTAGTGTTGATTACTCCTTGTAGTTGATGCTAGTTGGTTTATTTGGTGGAAGATCATATGTTCAGATCCTATATGCATATTATTACCCCTCTGATTATGAACATGAATATGCTTTGTGAGTAATTACGTTTGTTCCTAAGGACAAGGGAGAAGTCTTGCTATTAGTAGTCATGTGAATTTGGTATTCGTTTGATATTTTGATAAGATGTATGTTGTCTAGCCTCTAGTGGTGTTATGTGAACGTCGACTACATAACACTTCACCATTATTTGGGCCTAGAGGAAGGCATTGGGAAGTAATAAGTAGATGATGAGTTGCTAGAGTGACAGAAGCTTAAACCCTAGTTTATGTGTTGCTTCGTAAGGGGCTGATTTGGATCCATATGTTTCATGCTATGGTTAGGTTTACCTTAATACTTTTGTTGTAGTTGCGGATGCTTGCAATAGAGGTTAACCATAAGTGGGATGCTTGTTCAAGTAAGAACAGCACCCAAGCACCGGTCCACCCACATATCAAATTATCAAAGCACCGAACGCGAATCATATGAACGTGATGAAAACTAGCTTGACGATATTCCCATGTGTCCTCGGGAGCGCTTTTCCTATTATAAGAGTTTGTTCCGGCTTGTCCTTTTCTACAAAAGGATTGGGCCACCTTGCTGCACTTTATTTACTTTTGTTACTTGTTGCTCGTTACAATTTATCTTATCACAAAACTATCTGTTACCACTTATTTCAGTACTTGCAGAGAATACCTTGCTGAAAACCGCTTATCATTTCCTTCTGCTCCTCGTTGGGTTCGACACTCTTAATTATCAAAAGGACTACGATAGATCCCCTATACTTGTGGGTCATCAGGTGACTCACCCATTTTCCCAGCAACTCAAGATGTTATGAACGCCTGGCAGTCGCGTAGTAATGATTACTCCCTGGTTCAGTGCGGCATGATTTACATCTTATAACCGGGGCTCCAAAAGCATTTTGAGCAGCACGGAGCATATGAGATGTTCCAAGAGCTGAAAATAGTTTTCCAAGCTCATGCCCGGGTCGAGAGATATGAAGTCTTCGACAAGTTCTACAGTTGTAAGATGGAGGAAAACAGTTCTGTCAGCGAGCATATACTCAAAATGTCTGGGTTGCACAACTGCTTGTCTCAGCTGGGAGTTATTCTTCTAGATGACTAGGTCATTGACAGGATCCTCCAGTCGCTTCCACCTAGCTACAAGAGCTTTGTGATGAACTACAATATGCAAGGGATGGAGAAGTCCATTCCTGAGTTATATTTAATGCTGAAATCAGCAGAGGTGGAAATCAAAAAAGGAACATCAAGTGTTGATGGTGAATAAAACTACTAGTTTCTAGAAAGGCAAGGGTAAGAAGAACTTCAAGAAGGACGGCAAGGGAGTTGCCACGCCCGGTAAATCAGTTGCTGGGAAGAAGCCAAAGAATGAACCCAAGCCCGAGACTCATTGCTTTTATTGTAAGGGAAATGGTCACTGGAAGCGGAAGTGCCCCAAGTACTTAGCGGATAAGAAGGCCGGCAACGCCAAAGGTATATGTGATATACATGTTATTGATGTGTACCTTACCAACACTCATAGTAGCTCCTGGGTATTTGATACCGGTGCGGTTGCTCATATTTGTAACTCAAAACAGGAGCTGCGGAATAAGCGGAGACTGGCGAAGGACGAGGTAACGATGCGCGTCGGGAATGGTTCCAAGGTCGATGTGAACACCGTCAGCACGCTCCCTCTACATCTACCTACGGGATTAGTTTTAAACCTCAATAATTGCTATTTAGTACCAGCTTTGAGCATGAACATTGTATCTGGATCTCGTTTAATGTGAGATGGCTACTCATTTAAATCCGAGAATAATGGTTGTTCCATTTATAAGAGAGATATGTTTTATGGTCATGCCCAGCTGGTCAATGGTTTATTTTTGTTTAATCTCGAATGTGATGTTACACATATTCACAGTGTGAATGCCCAAAGATGTAAGGTTGATAATGATAGTCCCACATACTTGTGGCGCTGCCGCCTTGGTCACATTGGTGTCAAACGCATGAAGAAACTCCATGCAGATGGACTTTTGGAGTCTCTTGATTATGAATCATTTAACATGTGCGAACCATGCCTCATGGGCAAAATGACCAAGACTCCGTTCTCCGGAACAATGGAGCGAGCAACCAACTTATTGGAAATCATACATACTGATGTGTGCGGTCCAATGAGCATTGAGGCTCGCGGTGGCTATCGTTATGTTCTCACCCTCACTGATGACTTAAGTAGATATGGGTATGTCTACTTAATGAAACACAAGTCTGAGACCTTTCAAAAGTTCAAGGAATTTCAGAGTGAGGTAGAGAATCAACGTGACAGGAAAATAAAGTTCTTACGATCAGATCATGGAGGAGAATACTTGAGTCACGAGTTTGGCACGCACTTTAGGAAATGTGGAATTGTTTCACAACTCACGCCGCCTAGAACACCTCAGCAAAATGGTGTGTCCGAACATCGTAATCGCACTCTATTGGATATGGTGCGATCTATGATGTTTCTTACCGATCTACCGCTATCATTTTGGGGTTATGCTTTAGAGACTGCCGCATTCACTTTAAATAGGGTTCCGTCGAAATCCGTTGAGACGACACCGTATGAATTATGGTTTGGAAAGAAACCTAAGGAAACTTCAACCTGAAAAGCTCGAACCCAAGTCGGAAAAATGCGTATTCATAGGATACCCTAAGGAAACTGTCGTGTATACATTCTACCTCAGATCCGAAGGCAAGATCTTTGTTGCCAAGAATGGATCCTTTCTAGAGAAAGAGTTTCTCTCAAAAGAAGTAAGTGGGAGGAAAGTAGAACTTGATGAGGTACTGCCTCTTGAACCGGAAAGTAGCGCAGCTCAGGAAGATGTTTCTGTGGTGCCTGCACCGACTAGAGAGGAAGTTAATGATGATGATCATGAAACTTCGGATCAAGTTGCTACTGAACTTCATAGGTCCACAAGGACACGTTCCGCACCAGAGTGGTATGGCAACCCTATCCTGGAAATCATGTTGTTAGAAAATGGTGAACCTTCGAACTATGAAGAAGCAATGGCGGGCGCGGATTCCAACAAATGGCTTGAAGCCATGAAATCCGAGATAGGATCCATGTATGAAAACGAAGTATGGACTTTGACAGACTTGCCCGATGATCGGCAAGCCATAGAAAATAAATGGATCTTTAAGAAGAAGACTGACGCGGATGGTAACATGACCATCTATAAGGCTCAGCTTGTCGCTAAGGGTTATTGACAAGTTCAACGGATTGACTACGATGAGACCTTCTCACCCGTAGCGAAGCTGAAGTCCGTTCGAATCATGTTAGCAATTGCCGCATTCTATGATTATGAGATATGGCAAATGGACGTAAAAACGGCATTCCTTAATGGTTTCCTTAAGGAAGAATTGTATATGATGCAACCGGAAGGTTTTGTCGATCCTAAGAATGCTGACAAGGTATGCAAGCTCCAGCACTCAATCTATGGGCTGGTGCAAGCATCTTGGAGTTGGAACATTCGCTTTGATGAGATGATCAAAGCATTTGGGTTTACGCAGACTTATGGAGAAGCATGTGTTTACAAGAAAGTAAGTGGGAGGTCTGTAGCATTTCTCATATTATATGTGGATGACATACTATTGATGGAAATGATATAGATCTTTTGGAAAGCATAAAGTCCTACTTGAATAAGTGTTTTTCAATGAAGGACCTTGGAGAAGCTGCTTACATATTAGGCATCAAGATCTATAAAGATAGATCGAGACGCCTCATTGGTCTTTCACAAAGCACATACCTTGACAAGATATTGAAGAAGTTCAATATGGATCAGTCCAAGAAGGGGTTCTTGCCTGTATTGCAAGGTGTGAAATTGAGCACGGCTCAATGCCCGACCTCGGCAGAAGATAGAGAAAAGATGAGTGTCATCCCCTATGCCTCAGCCATTGGGTATATTATGTATGACATGTTGTGTACCAGACCTAATGTGAACCTTGACGTAAGTTTGGTAGGGAGGTACCAAAGTAATCCCGGCATGGAACACTGGACAACGGTCAAGAATATCCTAAAGTACCTAAAAAGGACTAAGGATATGTTTCTTGTTTATGGAGGTGATGAAGAACTCGTCATAAAGGGTTACGTCGATGCAAGCTTAGACACAGATCTAGATGACTCCAAGTCACAAACCGGATTCAATGGTGGGGTAGTCAACTAGTGTAGTTGCAAGCAAAGCGTCTGATACGTCTCCAATGTATCCATAATTTTTGATTGTTCCATGCTATTATATTATCAACCTTGGATGTTTTATATGCATTTATATGCTATTTTATATGATTTTTGGGACTAACCTATTAACCTAGAGCCCAGTGCCAGTTTCTGTTTTTTCCTTGTTTTAGAGTATCGCAGAAAAGGAAAATCAAACGGAGTCCAATTGACCTGAAACTTCATGGAACTTATTTTTGGACCAGAAGAAGCCCACGGAGTATCGGTGATGAACCAGAAGAGTCCCGGGCTGCCCACGAGGGTGGGGGCGCGCCCACCCCCTGGGCGCGCCCCCCTGCCTCGTGGACAGCCCGGAGATCCACCCATGTACTTCTTCCTCCTATATATATCCATATACCCTAAAAACTTTAGGGAGTAGAATAGATCGGGAGTTCCACCGCCAAAAGCCTCTGTAGCCACAGAAAACCAATCTAGACCCGTTCCGGCACCTTGTTGGAGGGGGAACCCTTCACCGGTGGCCATCTTCATCATCCCGGCGCTCTCCATGACGAGGAGGGAGTAGTTCTCCCTCCGGGCTGAGGGTATGTACCAGTAGCTATGTGTTTGATCTCTCTCTCTCTCTCTCTCGTGTTCTTGAGGTGATACAATCTTGATGTATCGCGAGCTTTGCTATTATAGTTGGATCTTATGATGTTTCTCCCCCTCTACTCTCTTGTAATGGATTGAGTTTTCCCTTTGAAGTTATCTTATCGGATTGAGTCTTTAAGGATTTGAGAACACTTGATGTATGTCTTGCATGGGATACCCGTGGTGACAATGGGGTATTCTATTGATCCACTTGATGTATGTTTTGGTGATCAACTCGCAGGTTCCGTCCATGAACCTATGCATAGGAGTTGGCACACGCCTTCGTCTTGACTCTACGGTAGAAACTTTGGGGCACTCTTTGAAGTACTTTGTGTTGGTTGAATAGATGAATCTGAGATTGTGTGATGCATATCGTATAATCATACCCACGGATACTTGAGGTGACATTGGAGTATCTAGGTGACATTAGGTTTTTGGTTGATTTGTGTCTTAAGGTGTTATTCTAGTACAAACTCTATGATAGATTTAATGGAAAGAATAGCTTCATGTTATTTTACTACGGACTCTTGAATAGATAGAACAGAAAGGATAACTTTGAGGTGGTTTCGTACCCTACCATAATCTCTTCGTTTGTTCTCCGCTGTTAGTGACTTTGGAGTGACTCTTTGTTGCATGTTGAGGGATATTTATATGATCCAATTATGTTATTATTGTTGAGAGAACTTGCACTAGTGAAAGTATGAACCCTAGGCCTTGTCTCAACGCATTGCAATACCGTTTGTGCTCACTTTTATCATTAGTTACCTTGCTGTTTTATATTTTCAGATTGCAAAAACCATTATCTACCATCCATATACCACTTGTATCACCATCTCTTCGCCGAACTAGTGCACCTATACAATTTACCATTGTATTGGGTGTGTTGGGGACACAAGAGACTCTTTGTTATTTGGTTGCAGGGTTGCTTGAGAGAGACTATCTTCATCCTACGCCTCCCACAGATTGATAAACCTTAGGTCATCCACTTGAGGGAAATTTGCTACTGTCCTACAAACCTCTGCACTTGGAGGCCCAACAACGTCTACAAGAAGAAAGTTGTGTAGTAGACATCAAGCTCTTTTCTGGCGTCGTTGCCGGGGAGGTTAGCGCTTGAAGGTATATCTTTAGATCTTGCAATCGAATCTTTTTGTTTCTTGTTTTATCACTAGTTTAGTCTATAAAAGAAAACTAAAAAATATGGAATTAAGGATGCCTCATATGCTTCATCTTTTTAATGTCTGCCGTGAAAATAAGGATTCCGATAATTGTGCCAAAGTGTTAGAAGAAGAATGCATTAGAACGTTTGGCACTAAATATTTGAATTATGAGCATGATTGCAATGTTGTTAGTATGAATTCCTTGAATATCCATGATGCTAATGATATGCAAAGCCACAAGCTTGGGGAAGCTATGTTTGATGAAGATGATATTTTTTGTCTCCCAAGTTTTGATGAGAAAATTTATTATGATGAATGCATGCCTCCTATTTATGATGATTATATTGATGAAAGTGGATTTGGAGAGGTCATGACTTTATTTAGTGATGAATCCACTATTTCGGAAGAGGTTCCAATTGATTATGAGAATAAAGTTGCTATATATGATGATTATTGTGATGACTTGTACGCTATAAAGAGTAATGATAACCATGAAACTTGTCATCATGATTTTAGTTTTCAATTGTATTATGCCTCACATGATAGTTATTTTGTTGAGTTTGCCTCCACTACTATTCATGAGAAGAAATTTGCTTATGTGGAGAGTAATAAAAATTCTATGCTTGTGCGTCATGAAAATAGTGCTTTATGTGAGAGTTATATTGTTGAATTCATTCATGATGCTACTAAAAATTATTATGAGGGAGGAATATATGCTTGTAGGAATTGCAATAATATCAAGTTCCCTCTCTATGTGCTTGAAGTTTTAAAGTTATGCTTGTTTTGCCTTCCTATGCTAGTTGATTATTGCTCCCATAAGTTGTTTGCTCACAAAATCCCTATGCATAGGAAGTGGTTTAGACTTAAATGTGCCAGTCATATTCTTCAAGATGCTCTCTTTATGTTACAATTCTTATCTTTTATGTGAGCATCGTCGAAATCATCATGCCTAGCTAGGGGCATTAAACGATAGCACTTGTTGGGAGGCAACCCAAATTTTATTTTAGCTCCATGCTTTTTGTTCCTGTTTAGTAATAAATTAATCATCTATCCTCTGTTATGGTTGTGCTTTTTATGTTTTAATTAGTGTTTGTGCCAAGTAAAGCCTTTAGGACCTTATTGGGCGATTGTTATTTGATCTTGCTGAAAAAACAAAAAGTATGCGCTCACGAGAATAATTTTCATTTCTTACCAGAGAGCGATAAAATACCAATTCCAATTGAAGTAGATCATTAACAAATTTCATAGAATTTCCTAATTTCTCAGGATTTTTGGAGTAACAGAAGTATTCGGAACCTACAGATTACTACAGCCTGTTCTATTTTTGACAGATTCTGTTTTCTATGTGTTGTTTGCTTATTTTGATGAATCTATGAGTAGTATCGGAGGGTATGAACCATAGATAAGTTGAATACAGTAGATATTAAATCAATATGAATTTAGAATGAGTTCACAATAGTACCTAAGTGGTGATTTATTTTCTTATACTAACGGAGCTTACGAGTTTTCTGTTAAGTTTTGTGTTGTGAAGTTTCCAAGTTTTGGGTAAAGATTCGATGGACTGTGGAATAAGGAGTGGCAATAGCCTAAGCTTGGGGATTCCCAAGGCACCCCGAGGTAATATTCAAGGACAACCAAAAGCCTAAGCTTGGGGATGCCCCGGAAGGCATCCCCTCTTTCGTCTTCGTTCATCGGTAACTTTACTTGGAGCTATATTTCTATTTACCACATGATATGTGTTTTGCTTGGAGTGTCATTTTATTTTATTTAGTTTTGCTTGCTGCTTGAATAAAATACCATGATCTGAAATTCTTAAATGTTAGAGAGTCTTCATATAGTTGCATAATTTTTCGACTACTCATTGATCGTCACTTATATCTTTCGAAGTAGTTTGTTGTTGCTCTAGTGCTTCACTTATATCTTTTTAGAGCACAGTGGTGGTTTTATTTTATAGAAATTAATGAACTCTCATGCTTCACTTATATCATTTTGAGAGTCTTTAGAATAGCATGGTAGTTTGCTTTGGTTATGAAACTAGTCCTGATATGATGGGCATCCAAGAGGGATATAATAAAAACTTTCATATAAAGTGCATTGAATACTATGAGAAGTTTGATACTTGATGATTTTTTTGAGATATGGAGATGGTAATATTAGAGTCATGCTAGTGAGTAGTTGTGAATTTGAGAGATACTTGTGTTAAATTTTGTGCTTCCCGTAGCATGCACGTATGGTGAACCGTTATGTGATGAAGTCGTGGCATGCTCTATTTATTGATTGTCTTCCTTATGAGTGGTTGTCGGGGACGAGCGATGGTCTTTTCCTACCAATCTATCCCCCTAGGAGCATGCATGTAATAATTAGTTTTGATAACTAATAGATTTTTGCAATAAGTATGTGAGTTCTTTATGACTAATGTTGAGTCCACGGATTATACGCACTATCACCCTTCCACATGCTAGCCTCTCTTGTGCCGTGCAATTTTCGCCGGTACCATATCACCCACCATTACCTTCCTCAAAACAGCCACCATATCTACCTATTATGGCATTTCCATAGCCATTCTGAGATATATTGCCATGCAACTTTCCACCGTTCCGTTTATTATGACACGCTCCATCATTGTCATATTGCTATGCACGATCATGTAGTTGACATCGTATTTGTGGCAAAGCCACCGTTCATAATTCTTCCATACATGTCACTCATGAGTCATTGCACATCCCGGTAAACCGCCGGAGGCATTCATATAGAGTCATATCTTGTTCTAAGTATCGAGTTGTAATTCTTGAGTTGTAAGTAAATAAAAGTGTGATGATCATCATTTTTAGAGCATTGTCCCATGTGAGGAAAGGATGATGGAGACTATGATTCCCCCACAAATCAGGATGAGACTTCGGAGTCCTGACTAAAAAAAGAGGCCATAAAAAAGAGAAAAGGCCCAAACAAAAAAATGAGAGAAAAAGAGAGAAGGGACAATGCTACTATCCTTTTGCCACACTTGTGCTTCAAAGTAGCACCATGATCTTCATGATAGAGAGTCTCCTATGTTGTCACTTTCATATACTAGTGGGAATCTTTCATTGTAGAACTTGGCTTGTATATTCCAATGATGGGCTTCCTCAAAATGCCCTAGGTCTCCGTGAGCAAGCAAGTTGGATGCACACCCACTAGTTTCTTTTGTTGAGCTTTCATACACTTATAGCTCTAGTGCATCCGTTGCATGGCAATCCCTACTCACTCACATTGATATCTATTGATGGGCATCTCCATAGCCCGTTGATACGCCTAGTTGATGTGAGACCATCTTCTCCTTTTTGTCTTCTCCACAACCACCATTCTATTTCACCTATAGTGCTATATCCATGGCTCACGCTCATATATTGTGTGAAGATTGAAAAGGTTTGAGAACATCAAAAGTATGAAACAACTGCTTGTCTTGTCATCGAGGTTGTGCATGATTTAAATATTTTGTGTGATGAAGATAGAGCATAGCCAGACTATATGATTTTGTAGGGATAGCTTTCTTTGGCCATGTTATTTTGAGAAGACATGATTGCTTGGTTAGTATGCTTGAAGTATTACTATTTTTATGTCAATATTAAACTTTTGTCTTGAATCTTATGGATCTGAATATTCTTCCCCCAATAAAGAGAACTACATGGCTAAATATGTTAGGTATCATTCCACATCAAAAATTCTGTTTTTATCATTTACCTACTCGAGGACGAGCATGAATTAAGCTTGGGGATGCTGATACGTCTCCAACGTATCTATAATTTTTGATTGTTCCATGCTATTATATTATCAACCTTGGATGTTTTGTATGCATTTATATGCTATTTTATATGATTTTTGGGACTAACCTATTAACCTAGAGACCAGTGCTAGTTTCTGTTTTTTCCTTATTTTAGAGTATCGCAGAAAAGGAAAATCAAACGGAGTCCAATTGACCTGAAACTTCACGGAACTTATTTTGGGACCAGAAGAAGCCCACGGAGTATCAGAGATGGACCAGAAGAGTCCCGAGCTGCCCACGAGGGTGGGGGCGCGCCCCCCTGCCTCGTGGACAGCCTGGAGATCCACCGATGTACTTCTTCCTCCTATATATATCCATATACCCTAAAAACTTCAGGGAGCAGAATAGATCAGGAGTTCCGCCGCCAGAAGCCTCCGTAGCCACCGAAAACCAATCTAGACCCATTCCGGCACCCTGCCGGAGGGGGAACCCTTCACCGTTGGCCATCTTCATCATCACGACGCTCTCCATGACGAGGAGGGAGTAGTTCTCCCTCGGGGCTGAGGGTATGTACCAGTAGAGGGGAAGTTAATGATGATGATCATGAAACTTCAGATCAAGTTGCTACTGAACTTAATAGGTCCACGAGGACACGTTCCGCACCAGAGTGTTACGGCAACCCTGTCCTGGAAGTCATGTTGATAGACAACGGTGAACCTTCGAACTATGAAGAAGCGATGGCGGGCCCGGATTCCAACAAATGGCTTGAAGCTATGAAATCCGAGATAGGATCCATTTATGAAAACAAAGTATGGACTTTGACAGACTTGCCCGATGATCGGCAAGCCATAGAAAATAAATGGATCTTTAAGAAGAAGACAAACGCGGATGGTAATGTGACCATCTATAAGGCTCGGCTTGTCGCTAAGGGTTATCGACAAGTTCAACGGTTGACTACGATGAGACCTTCTCACCCGTAGCGAAGCTGAAGTCCGTTCGGATCATGTTAGCGATTGCCACATTCTATGATTATGAGATATGGCAAATGGACGTCAAAACGGCATTCCTTAATG
Organism: Triticum urartu; assembly: GCF_056163025.1. Classification (NCBI taxonomy): domain Eukaryota; kingdom Viridiplantae; phylum Streptophyta; class Magnoliopsida; order Poales; family Poaceae; genus Triticum; species Triticum urartu. The sequence goes on along the minus strand of NC_141878.1, from coordinate 78,390,001 downwards.
GTTTCCTTAAGGAAGAATTGTATATGATGCAGCCGGAAGGTTTTGTCGATCCTAAGAATGCTGACAAGGTATGCAAGCTCCAGCACTCAATCTATGGGCTGGTGCAAGCATCTCGGAGTTGGAACATTCGCTTTAATGAGATGATCAAAGTATTTGGGTTTATGCAGACTTATGGAGAAGCCTGTTGTCGGTGTTAAAACTGGCGGATCTCGTGTAGGGGGTCCCAAACTGTGCACCTAAGGCGGATGGTAACAGGAGGCAGGGAACACGATGTTTTACCTAGGTTTGGGCCCTCTTGATGGAGGTAAAACCCTACGTCCTGCTTGATTTATTCTTGATTATGTGAGTATTACAAGAGTTGATCTACCACGAGATCGTAGAGGCTAAACCCTAGAAGCTAGCCTACTGTATGATTGTATGTTGTCCTACGGACTAAAACCCTCCGGTTTATATAGACACCAGAGGGGGCTAGGGTTACACAAGGTCGGTTACAAAGGAGGAGATATACACATCTGTATTGCCTAGCTTGCCTTCCACGCCAAGTAGAGTCCTATCCGGACACGAGACGAAGTCTTCAATCTTGTATCTTCATAGTCCAACAGTCCGGCCAAAGGATATAATCTGGCTGTCCGGATACCCCCTAATCCAGGACTCCCTCAGTAGCCCCCGAACCAGGCTTCAATGATGATGAGTCCAGCGTGCAGTATTGTCTTCGGCATTGCAAGGCGGGTTCTTCTCCATCTTTCGAACGTTTGTAAAGCAGTGTCCGGTCCCATAAATGTTTGGGCCTCTTGGCTTCTGTGCCCAATAAGGGCTTTCTCCCACATGTCGAATGAATACGAGGCGCCAGGGCGTTTTTACATTCGCCCCCCCCCCCCCTAGCCAGATAAATAAATTGTCTATTAAAGGGATGGGGATCCTTAGATCTGATCCATACCATCCTCCCCCAGCGAGAGTCCATCAGAGCGCGTTCCGGAAAGATCCATTCCAGCATGGCTGACCTCCGCAGCTCCTCCTCCCGCCCCCGAAGCCCTAAGCCCGGTGATTGGGAGAGGTGTTCGGTCCCACACAGTCGTTTAGTCGAACTGCAGACCAAGGGATTTCTCCCTCCGGCGTACATGGTGCCCGTTCGAGCCGGGCTTGCCACCTATAATGGCGGGGAGCAAGCGGAGAGCTTTCCCTGTCCCTCTATGGGGGAACGGGTCTGCCTTGTTCCCTATCCATTAAGGGGACTCGGATTTCCAATTCATCCATTCCTCCACGGGCTCCTGGAGTTCTACGGCCTCCAATTACACAATTTCACCCCTGCCTCCATCCTACATATCGCCGGCTATGTGGCTCTCTATGAGTTGTTCCTGGGCTGCGAGGCTCACTTCGAGCTGTGGAAAAGGCTATTTTGCCTCGTCCCTCGCACACAGAGGGGGTCACTTTATCAAGTGGGCGGAGCCGAAATATGGCGCATCGCCGATACCGGATACCTGTCCGGTACCCCGAAGAAGTCACCCGAAGACTGGCCTTCAGAATGGTTTTATATGGAGGACGTTCCCCTTCCGGACCCTGTTCGGCGGGGTCTTCCTGAGTTCAACAATGCTCCTCTGAAAAAACGCTGAAGTTCGCGCCCACGGAGCCCCCAGGTGGAAGACAATGGAGAAGTCCTCTATCTGATGAACCAAATTAAAGCACTAGCCCGATCAGGATTGACAGTAATCGAAGTTATGTCGATTTGCATAATGCGGGGAGTGCAACCACTTCAATATCGTGGGCACCCCTTTGTGGTGTTATAACAGGGCGGATGACGCCACCCGCTGCGGGCGCAAGGGTCCAGACCATGCTGCCGCTTTAGCGAAAATTCTATCTGAATTGTTCAAGGGTGAGGAAGAGGAGTTCACCCGCATCAAGCCATGGGATGGATTCTCCATGTACAATCCTCCAAGCTGGGTAAGTTATATCTCCCTGCTCCCATTTTTCCCGCATTCTTTGTCGTAAGTATTCACCTTGCCACTTTGCGGCAGGAACTGCGGAAAGCCATAAAGGAGGTCAGCAGCCCTTCTCCACAACCAGAGGACCTTGACCGGGTCCTCGACTCTGGACTTGAAGAAGATTCGGTTATATTCGTGGAGCTGATAGACCGGCGGTTCTATCAGTTAAGCTGCGACGATGCCATGGTGGCCATTACGGCCGACTATCCCGGACTGCTCCCTGCATCGCACGTAAGAAAAAACAAAAATCCCAACTCCAAAACTAGGATCCCCTTTTAGACGCTTCACCCACCATATACACATGGCCTTTTACAGGGAAGGCATTCGGGACGCCCTGCCGAACCCGCAGCAATGCGCCAACAGGAGGCACCGAGGCCGGGTAGGCCAAAAAGGAGGGCGGTCAGGATGGAGACGCCGGCGCAAAGGTATAACAAACCCCGCTCTGTGGTTGTCATCTTTTTCGAAATATAATGACGCCTTTGTTTCTTTAATAGAAAAAACGCTCGCCGGAATATGTCCGGCGATGTTACTAATCACGCTTCCACCAGCCGGGCGCCAGGACCGGACATAGAGGCGGAAGCCGATATGGGGCGGGCGCCGGATAATCCCCCTACATAGGATGCAGATAGATTATCCGCTACAAACTCTGAGGTGGAAAGCGCCATGAATCATAGGCGCCGCCGGGCCGTACTCCGTGACGCTTGTTTCTCCCCAGAGGCATTTGATGCCTTCAATTCTGGAGAGGCGTACCTCCGAGCTGCTCAAGATGGTCTAGCTAGAGCCACGGATCAGTATGTAAAGGATGTACGGGTAAGTAAATATGACGATTTATATGTATCAGTAGCCCCTGAGACTTGAAACAGTTAGCAAAACTGATTTAAGGATCATCTTTATTGTGCAGGTTCTTACAGAGAAGAATACTAGGCTGTCACAGGAGCTAGAGGAATGCAAGACCCAACTGCGGGCTGCTGTGGCCGCATTGCAGGAACCGAAAAAGTCACCTGCTGGTAACATTTACTTTAAAGAATGATGGTTACCATATAATGTGCGGCATGGCTGCAGATCTAACAACAGATGTTGCAGATGAATCCGGAGAAAATCCGGAGGACCAGCATGTTATGCGACAGCTAGAGGCTGGCAAACGCGTGCTGACTGAGGTTAGGCGGGAGAAAAAAATCTCCAAGACGTCAATATTAAGCTGAGCGTGGAACTAAAAGACGTTCAGGGCTAGCTTGCGGACTCCGAGAAGGAGAATAAGCGGCTTCGGCGCGGTATTTTCAGTAAGTGCTTGAACGAATCCTTTTAAAGGAGTTCGGTGAAGAAGCCAACTAACAGCGTTATGTCTGTAGGTATGCTGACGGGTCGTCCCGTGGAGGAAATGCTCGGGTCTGTGGGTGATCTTCTATCCGAGTTGTCACATCTGCATGAACAAGTTCGGCAGATGATGCAGGGTGTTGCCCAGGCCTTGTGGCCGTCCGTCTCCCTGCCAGAGGGCGTTGTAGAGCTTGCGGAGAAGCTCAAGGGAGCACGGAGGCGCTTCCGATTATGGAAGATATCAGCCTGCCGACAGGGTGCCAGAGAAGCCTGGGCCATGGTGAAGACGCGGTATACCAAGGCGGACCCAAATCACATGACCGAGGTCGGACCTGTGGGGCCCAACGAAAAAGAGATCCCCGTTAGCTTAGTTTATGGGCAAGTAGAATTAGCCGCAAAGTATTCCCAACAGGATTGTAAGCTAGACCACCTGTTGGATGGTATAGAAGAGGAATTTAGTCAGTCTGCATGACTATGTAATGAAAGTGACATGTATAATGCCTTCTAGCCGGATTGTAGATCATTTGTCTTGGCGGACCTTTTCGCTTCAACCTCGGGACCTGATAGTCCGGAGTGTATCCGAATACCCGCGCAGTTATATAAGAACCGGGGCATGCGTGGAGACTAGGCGTAGGGGTCATAAGTGCTTGAACAGACAAGTGCCCAACTAGTTATGTTATATTACATGGGTAGTAAGAAACATCTTCTAGGGAGAATAGTTCCGTTAAGGGTTCCTTTCCCTAAAGTGCATGTCTGGACTGTGATAGGAAACACAGGAAAAACATCTGGGGGCAGATATGGACAATAAATAAAAATCATCTTTTGTTCACCGACCGAATATTCCCTTAAGAATGCTAGCTTCCGGCTTCACCCAGTCTGAGGTACACGTCCGGCTGACCCGGCAGTAACAATCGTAGAGGTGCTCCCCTTATGCCCTAGCCAAATTAACGGGAACGTAGGGCATAAATACAAGAGCCAGGCAACCCAGCTTGGCCAAAACTTAAGTCATATCGATGCATATAATGGCGAAAAAAAGTACATGCGGAAGCATGACACATGTTCGGGGCCTGAGGCCCAGATAAATAATTAAGCTTCTGTGAAAGAACCCCCCGGGTATTATGAGCGCGGCTAGCGCATCTATAATGTGCAAGTGAGGCACAAGTTGGCCCTTAAAGTCCTAGAGAAATAATAACAGAAAGGAAGAAAGAAGAACAAGACAGATAATGTACATGCAAAAAATGGACAAAGGGAGGGGACGAACATAGGGTCCAGCACTAGGCGTAGAATCTTCGGAGCGTGACCGCGTTCCATGGGTTCGGCTCAAGTCAACTAGTCGATGCATCCCGCAGTTGGTACACTCCACCGGTCAGAACTTGGTCAATAATGAAGGGACCTTCCCATTTGGGCTCGAGCTTGTTCTTTTTCTTATCCGGTAGGCGTACAAATAGTTCGCCAATGTTATAAGTTTTGGCTTGTACTTCTCTTCTTTGGTATCTGCGACCCTGTTGCTGATAAAGTGCGGAACGGGCGTTGGCTACGTCGCACTCCTCCTCCAGGGTGTCTAGACTGTCCTGCCGATCAAGCTCGGCTTCTCTTTCTTCGTACATGCGCACTCTAGGTGAGTCATGAATTATGTCACAGGGCAAGACTGCCTCTGCGCCGTACACCATAAAGAAGGGTGTATATCCGGTACTACGATTCGGCGTGGTCCGCAGCCCCCAGATTACGGAGTCGAGCTCCTCTACCCAGTGCGTGTTAGACTCCGTTAAGGAACGCACTAATCTGGGTTTAATGCCGCTCATTATAAGACCGTTTGCTCGCTCGACTTGACCGTTGGTTTGTGGGTGATAGACTGAAGCATAATCGAGCTTAATGCCCATTTTGCTGCACCAGAGTTTTACCTCATCGGCTGTGAAGTTTGTGCCGTTGTCAGTGATGATGCTGTGGGGGACGTCATAACGGTGTATGACCCCAGATATGAAGTCTATCACTGGTCCGGATTCGGCTGTTTTAACAGGTTTGGCCTCTGTCCATTTGGTGAATTTATCCACCATGACTAGTAAGTATTTTTTTCTTGTGGGTTACCCCTTTAAGGGGTCCAACCATGTCAAGCCCTCAGACCGTGAAGGGCCACGTAATGGGGATTGTTTGGAGGGCGGTGGGTGGCATGTGGCTTTGATTTGCAAAGAGCTGGCAGCCGGCGCAACGTTGGACCAAGTCCTGTGCATCTTCCCGGGCCGTTGGCCAATAGAATCATGTACGGAAGGCCTTGCTTACAAGAGCCCGGGCTGCGGCATGGTGACCGCCGAGTCCGGCGTGGATTTCTGCCAAAAGGTTCCGCCCTTCCTCTTCGGAGATGCACCTTTGAAGGACTCCGGTAGTGCTTTTTTATACAATTCTCCCTCGTGGACCCTGTAGGCCTTAGATCGCCGCACTATGCAGCGTGCCTCATTTTGGTCCTCCGGAAGTTCCTGCCTAGTTAGGTAGGCCAGGAATGGTTCTGTCCACAGGGCGATAATGCCCATGATTACGTGGGCTGAAGGTGTTATTTCGGTGGCGGAGCCCCCAATTGTGTCAGAGTATTTGGTATCGGGCATTTTGGCTGGGTCCGGACTATTGTTACCGGTGTCCCCTTCCCATACTATGGATGGTTTGAGCAGCCTTTCCAGAAATATGTTGGGGGGGACTGCGTCACGTTTTGCGCCGATGCGGGCGAGGATATCCGCCGCTTGATTGTTTTCCCGAGCCACATGGTGAAATTCGAGTCCCTCGAACCGAGCTGACATTTTTAGGACGGCATTTTGGTAGGCCACCATTTTTGGATCCTTGGCATCAAAGTCTCCATTTATTTGGGATATTGCAAGGTTTGAATCCCCACGCACCTCCAGGCGTTGAATGCCCATGGAGACTGCCATCCGAAGACCATGCAACAGAGCTTCGTATTTGGCTGCGTTGTTGGAGTCTGTATACAATATTTGCAGTACGTACTGAACGGTATCTCCGGTTGGGGACGTCAGGACGACGCCAGCCCCTAGACCAGCCAGCATTTTAGAACCATCGAAGTGCATGATCCAATTGGAGTATGCGCCGTACTCTTTAGGGAGTTCGGCCTCCGTCCATTCGGCGACAAAGTCGGCCAATACTTGCGACTTAATGGCCCGTTGAGGTTTGTATGTTATGTTGAACGGGAGGAGCTCAATGGCCCATTTAGCAATCCGGCTCGTAGCGTCGCGGTTGTTTATAATATCATTAAGTGGCACTTCCGAGGCTACTGTAATCGAACACTCTTGAAAGTAGTGTCGCAGCTTCCGGGATGCCATGAATACCGCATAGGCTATCTTTTGATAATGTGGGTACCGTGATTTGCATGGAGTGAGGACATTGGATACATAGTATACCGGCTTTTGAAGAGGGAATTTATGTCCGGCAGCTTCTTGTTCGATGACGAGCACTGCGCTTACGACTTGATGAGTTGCCGCAATGTACAACAGCATTGGTTCATCGATGTTTGGCGCGGCCAGGATTGGGTTGGCTGCCAAAATGACCTTTATTTCTTCCAATCCGGCTGTGGCAGCGTCCGTCCACTCAAAGTGTTCGGTGCGCCGAAGGAGGCTATAAAGGGGTAAAGCCTTTTCTCCTAAGCGGGATATAAAGCGGCTTAGAGCCGCCACGCATCCAGTTAACTTCTGGATTTGTTTGAGGTCTGTTGGGGTAGCCAACTGTGACAAAGCTTGGATTTTGGCCGGATTAGCTTCAATACCTGTACTGGAGACAATGAAACCCAGGAGCTTTCCAGCTGGTACGCCAAAAACGCATTTTTCCGGATTGAGCTTGATGTCGTATGTTCAGAGGTTGTCAAATGTGAGCCTTAAGTCGTCTATCAAAGAGTCGACGTGCCTGGTTTTGACGACCACATCGTCTACGTATGCCTCTACTATTTTGCCGATTTGTTTCTCCAAACATGTCTGAATCATGCGTTGATATGTTGCGCCGGCGTTTTTGAGCCCAAAAGGCATTGTGTTGAAACAGAAGGGACCGTATGGTGTGATGAATGCCATTGCGGCTTGGTCGGACTCCGCCATATTTATTTGGTGGTAACCGGAGTATGCGTCGAGGAAACACAATGACTCGTGTCCTGCGGTAGCATTGATAATTTGATCGATGCGGGGGGGGAGGGATCCTTTGGGCAAGCTTTATTGAGGTCCTTTAAATCGACACAAAGGCGCCAGGATTTATCCTTCTTTGGTACCATCACCAGGTTTGCTAGCCAGTCCGGGTGTTTTATCTCTCTGATGAATCCGGCCTCTAATAACTTGGCTAGTTCCTCTCCCATGGCCTGTCTCTTAGGTTCGTAGAAACGCCGAAGAGCTTGCTTGGCCGGCTTGAATCCCTTTAGGTATTGAGGCTATGCTCGGCCAGCCTGCGTGGGATTCCTGGCATGTCTGAGGGGTGCCAGGCGAATATGTCCCAATTCTCGAGCAGGAACTCTCATAGTGTGGCGTCCACAGCGGGGTTTAACTGTGCCCCGATGGAGGCTGTTTTTGTAGGGTCCGTTGGGTGGACTTGGAATTTGACTATTTCATCCGCTGGTTTAAAAGAGGTGGACTTGGATCTCTTATCGAGTATCACATCGTCCCTGTCCACTGTGGAGCGTAGCATGGTTAATTCCTCGGCCGAGAGGGCTTCGGATAATGCCTCGAGGGCCAGTGCGGCTGTTTTGTTTTCGGCACGGAGTGCTGTCTCCGGATCACTGGCGAGAGTGATGATTCCGTTGGGCCCGGGCATTTTGAGCTTCATGTACCCATAATGGGGTACAGCTTGGAAGATCGTGAACGCCTCACGTCCTAAAAGGGCGTGGTATCCACTGCTAAACGGGGCCACTTGAAATGTAATTTCTTCGGACCTATAACTCTCTGGCGTACCGAATACCACATCTAGTGTGATTTTCCCAGCGCATCGTGCCTCCCGACTGGGTATGATTCCTCTGAAGGTTGTGCTACTTTGCTCAATGCGGCTCCAGTCAATTTCCATTTTTTGAAGAGTTTCCTCGTAGATGAGGTTTAATCCGCTGCCGCCGTCCATGAGTACTTTGGTGAGTCGAAAGTCGTCCACAATTGGACTGAGGACCAGTGCGACTAGTGCTCGGGCTGTTCGGAATTTAAGTTCATCACTGGCATTGAAGGTAATAGCCGTGTCACTCCATGGATTTATTGCTGCTACGTGGCAGATTTCGGCCATGCTGCGGAGTGCTCGCTTGCGCCTATTATTTGACGCAAATGTCTCAAAGACTGTTAACACCGTATTGTTATCCACGGGATGGTGCTCTGTGGCATTTGGGATAAGAAGATCCTCACAACTTTTGGCCACCTGCCGGAGTATCCAACATGCTCTAAGGCTGTGCGTTGGTATTGTATCTGCTATACTATGAATTTTGCAGGGTCCATTGAGCCATCCCTCCAGTACGGTTCCATGCCCTATAGAGGGTTTTTGCTTTTTGGTAGTTGACCCGGGTGTCTTTTGATAGTGCACCCTTTTATTTCAAAAGTTTGTTTCGGTTTTCCAGGCACTTTCCATTGCACAGTACTTTTGTACTATGGACGCCAAGTCAGCGAAGCATGATATCTCACGGCGATTTATGGCGTTAAGGATTCCCTTGTCCGTGCAATTATTGCAGAAAAATAAGACTGCTTCTTCCTCGCGACAGTCCTTAACCTTGTTCATCGCAAGGAGGAATCTGGCCCAATAGTGATGTACTGTTTCCTGGGGCTCTTGCCTGATGTGGGAAAGATCACTTATGTTTGGGTGGGTGGGTGGAATTGAATCCGAACCCTTACCCGATCTGGGATCTAGGGGCCGAGGAATTTCCAATTTTGGAAATTCTGGTTCCGGGGTGTTGCCCGATAATCCTGGCCCGCTGCCTGACTCTAAGTTCAGGGATTGGATGTTGTCCTCCCGCGAATGAGTATCCGGCTCGGAGAGCTCAGGAATCTGGACATAGTTGGTCATAATTATGGAGGAGAGGACGCCGCATTGTTCCTCCACCACTGCAATATGATGGGTGACCGGTGGAGAGTTAATCTCCCTTTGATCGGGTTTAAGCCCAATCCGATCATAGTCCGTAGCAACTCCCAGGGCGGCGATGCGATCCAAGAGCTTGTTTAGGGAGGCGAGCTCCACTGGATCCATCTGTTCAGCGAGTGCCGATTTGACGTGGAGGCTGTTTTCGATGACCCGAGAAGTCATCGTCGGCGCGGCGGCCGAACAGGCAGTCATGATGAAACCGCCTAGCCGGAGAGTTTGGCCGACAGCCAAAGCTCCCCCAACATTAGTGTCGTCTTTAAAGACGAGACGAGACATCCTTCCTTCTGGCAACGTCACAGAGGAACTCTCAATGAAAGCACCAATGTCGGTGTCAAAACCGGCGGATCTCGGGTAGGGGGTCCCAAACTGTGCGTCTAAGGCGGATGGTAACAGGAGGCAGGGAACACGATGTTTTACCCAGGTTCGGGCCCTCTTGATGGAGGTAAAACCCTACGTCCTGCTTGATTTATTCTTGATGATATGAGTATTACAAGAGTTGATCTACCACGAGATCGGAGAGGCTAAACCCCAGAAGCTAGCCTATGCTATGATTGTATGTTGTCCTACGGACTAAAACCCTCCGGTTTATATAGACACCAGAGGGGGCTAGGGTTACACAAGGTCAGTTACAAAGGACGAGATATACACATCCGTATTGCCTAGCTTTCCTTCCACGCCAAGTAGAATCCCATCCGAACACGAGACGAAGTCTTCAATCTTGTATCTTCATAGTCCAACAGTCCGGCCAAAGGATATAATCCGGCCATCCAGATACCCCCTAATCCAGGACTCCCTCACCCGTGTTTACAAGAAAGTGAGTGGGAGCTCTGTAGCATTTCTCATATTATATGTGGATGACATACTATTGATGGAAATGATATAGAACTTTTGGAAAGCATAAAGGCCTACTTGAATAAGTGTTTTTCAATGAAGGACCTTGGAGAAGCTGCTTACATATTAGGCATCAAGATCTATAGAGATAGATCGAGACGCCTCATTGGTCTTTCACAAAGCACATACCTTGACAAGATATTGAAGAAGTTCAATATGGATCAGTCCAAGAAGGGGTTCTTGCCTCTATTGCAAGGTGTGAAATTGAGCACGGCTCAATGCCCGACCTCGGCAGAAGATAGAGAAAAGATGAGTGTCATCCCCTATGCCTCAGCCATAGGGTATATTATGTATGCCATGTTGTGTACCAGACCTAATGTGAACCTTGCCGTAAGTTTGGTAGGGAGGTACCAAAGTAATCCCGGCATGGAACACTGGACAACGGTCAAGAATATCCTAAAGTACCTAAAAAGGACTAAGGATATGTTTCTTGTTTATGGAGGTGATGAAGAACTCGTCATAAAGGGTTACGTCGATTCAAGCTTAGACACAGATCTGGATGACTCCAAGTCACAAACCGGATACGTGTACATTTTCAATGGTGGGGTAGTCAACTGGTGTAGTTGCAAGCAAAGCGCCTAATACGTCTCCAACGTATCCATATTTTTTATTGTTCCATGCTATTATATTATCAACCTTGGATGTTTTATATGCATTTATCTGCTATTTTATATGATTTTTGGGACTAACCTATTAACCTAGATCCTAGTGCCAGTTTTTGTATTTTCCTTGTTTTAGAGTATCGTAGAAAAGGAAAATCAAACGGAGTCCAATTGACCTGAAACTTCATGGAACTTATTTCTGGACCAGAAGAAGCCCACGGAGTATCGAAGATAGACCAGAAGAGTCCCGGGCTGCCCACGAGGGTGGGGGCGCGCCCACCCCCCTGGACGCGCCCCCTACCTCGTGGACAGCTCGGAGATCCACTGATGTACTTCTTCCTCCTATATATATCCATATACCGTAAAAACTTCAGGGAGCAGAATAGATCGGGAGTTCCGCCGCCAGAAGCCTCCGTAGCCACCGAAAACCAATCTAGACCCGTTCCGGCACCCTGCCGGAGGGGGAACCCTTCACAGGTGTCCATCTTCATCATCTCGGTGCTCTCCATGACGAGGAACGAGTAGTTACCCCTCGGGGCTGAGGGTATGTACCAGTAACTATGTGTTTGATCTCTCTCTCTCTCGTGTTCTTGAGATGATACGATCTTGATGTATCGCGAGCTTTGTTATTATAGTTGGATCTTATGATGTTTCTCCCCCTCTACTCTCTTGTCGTTTGAAGTTATCTTATCGGATTGAGTCTTTAAGGATTTGAGAACACTTGATGTATGTCTTGTGTGGGATACCCGTGGTGACAATGGAGTATTCTATTGATCCACTTGTTGTATGTTTTGGTGATCAACTTGCGGGTTCCGCCCATGAACCTATGCATAGGGGTTGGCACATGTTTTCGTCTTGACTCTCCGGTTGAAACTTTGGGGCACTCTTTGAAGTACTTTGTGTTGGTTGAATAGATGAATTTGAGATTGTGTGATGCATATCGTATAATCATACCCACGGATACTTGAGGTGACATTGGAGTATCTAGGTGACATTATGGTTTTGGTTGATTTGTGTCTTAAGGTGTTATTCTAGTACGAACTCTATGATAGATTGAACGAAAAGAATAGCTTCATGTTATTTTACTACGGACTCTTGAATAGATAGATCAGAAAGGATAACTTTGAGGTGGTTTCGTACCCTACCATAATCTCTTCGTTTGTTCTCCGCTATTAGTGACTTTGGAGTGACTCTTTGTTGCATGTTGAGGGATATTTATATGATCCAATTGTGTTATTATTATTGAGAGAACATGCACTAGTGAAAGTATGAACCCTAGGCCTTGTTTCAACACATTGCAATACCGTTTGTGCTCACTTTTATCATTAGTTACCTTGCTGTTTTTATATTTTCAGATTACAAAAACCATTATCTACCATCCATATACCACTTGTATCACCATCTCTTCCCCGAACTAGTGCACCTATACAATTTACCATTGTATTGGGTGTGTTGGGGACACAAGAGACTCTTTGTTATTTGGTTGCAGGGTTGCTTGAGAGAGACTATCTTCATCCTACGCCTCCCACGGATTGATAAACCTTAGGTCATCCACTTGAGGGAAATTTGCTACTGTCCTACATACCTCTGCACTTGGAGGCCCAACAACGTCTACAAGAAGGAAGTTGTGTAGTATACATCAGCGTCATGGCGGGATCTACATGTGAAGCGGAGTACATATCAGCCTCGGAGGCAGCACCGTAAGCAGTCTGGATGAAGGAGTTCATCACCGACCTAGGAGTTATGCTCAATGCGTCGGGCCCGATGACGCTCTTCTGTGACAACACTGGAGCTATTGCCCTTGCCAAGGAGCCCAGGTTTCACAAGAAGACTAGGCATATCAAGCATTGCTTCAACTCCATTCGTGAATATATTCAGGATGGAGACATAAATAATTGTAAAGTGTGTACGGATCTGAATGTCGCGGATCCGTTGACTAAACCTCTTCTGCGAGCAAAACATGATCAACACCAGAACTCTATGGGTGTTCGACTCATCACAATGTAACTAGATTATTGACTCTAGTGCAAGTGGGAGACTGTTGGAAATATGCCCTAGAGGCAATAATAAAGTGGTTATTATTATATTTCCGTGTTCATGATAATTGTCTATTGTTCATGCAATAATTGTATTAACCGGAAACCGTAATACATGTGTGAATAGATAGATCGTAATATGTCCCTAGTAAGCCTCTAGTTGACTATCTCGTTGATCAATAGGTGGTCATGGTTTCCTGACCATGGACATGGGATGTCATTGATAACAGGATCACATCATTAGGAGAATGATGTGATGGACAAGACCCAATCCTAAGCGTAGCACAAGATCGTGCAGTTCGTCTGCTAAAGCTTTTCTAATGTCAAGTATCATTTCCTTAGACCATGAGATTGTGCAACTCCCGGATACCGCAGGAATGCTTTGGGTGTACCAAACGTCACAATGTAACTAGGTGGCTATAAAGGTGCACTATAGGTATCTCCGAAAGTATATGTTGGGTTGGCACGAATCGAGACTGGGATTTGTCACTCTGTATGATGGAGAGGTATCTCTGGGCCCACTCGGTAATGCATCATCATAACGAGCTCAATGTGACTAAGGACTTATCCAGGGGATTATGTGTTACAGAACGTGTAAAGAGACTTGCCGGTAACAAGATTCAACGAGGTATAGAGATACCGACGATCGAATCTCGGGCAAGTAACATGCCGATAGACAAAGGGAATTGTATACGGGATTGATTGAATCCCTGACATCGTGGTTCATCCGATAAGATCATCGTGGAACATGTGGGAGCCAACATGGGTATCCAGATCCCGCTGTTGGTTATTTGCCGGAGAGATGTCTCGGTCATGTCTGCATGGTTCCCGAACCCGTAGGGTCTACACACTTAAGGTTCGATGACGCTAGCGTTATAGGGAAAGTATGTACGTGGTTACCAAATGTTGTTCGGAGTCCCGGATGAGATCCCGGACGTCACGAAGAGTTCCGGAATGGTCTGGAGGTAAAGAATTATATATAGGAAGTGAGGATTTGGACACCGGAAGTGTTCCGGGCATCACCGGTAATGTACCGGGACCACCAGAAGGGTTCCGGGGGTCCACCGGGAGGGGCCACCAGCCCGGGAGGCTTGCATGGGCCAAGAGTGGGAAGGGACTAGCCCCTGAGTAGGCTGGTGCGCCTCCCACCAAGTCCCAAGGTGTAGCACAAGGGAAGAGGGGGAAACCCTAGGCGCAGATGGGCCTAAGGCCCACCCTAGGGCGCACCCCCTCTCTCCCCCTTGGCCGCCCCTTCAATCCCATCTAGGGCTGCCGCCCCCCTAGGGTGGGAACCCTAGAGGGGGCACAGCCCCCTCCCCTCCTCCTATATATAGTGGGGGTTTTGGGGCTGCCATACACGAAGGTCTCTCTCTCTCTCTCGGCGCAGCCCTACCTCTCCACCTCCTCGTCTTTCGTAGTGCTTGGCGAAGCCCTGCTGGAGAACCACACTGCTCCACCACCACCATGCCATCGTGCTGTTGCTGGAGTTGTCTTCCCCAACCTCTCCCTCCTCCGTACTGGATCAAGGTGCGGGAGACGTCACCGGGCTGCACGTGTGTTGAACGTGAAGGCGCGTTGAGGGAGTCCTGGATTAGGGGGTGTTAGGGTAGCCGGACTATACCTTCAGCCGGACTCCAGGACTATGAAGATACAAGATTGAAGACTTCGTCCTGTGTCCGGATGGGACTTTCCTTGGCGTGGAAGGCAAGCTTGGCGATGCGGATATTCAAGATCTCCTACCATTGTAACCGACTTTGTGTAACCCTAACCCTCTCTAGTGTCTATATAAACCGGAGGGTTTTAGTCCGTAGGACAACTTCATCATACAACAATCATACCATAGGCTAGCTTCTAGGGTTTAGCCTCCTTGATCTCGTGGTAGATCTACTCTTGTACTACCCATATCATCAATATTAATCAAGCAGGACGTAGGGTTCTACCTCCATCAAGAGGGCTCGAACCTGGGTAAAACATCGTGTGCCTTGCCTCCTATTACCATCCGGCCTAGACGCACAGTTCGGGACCCCCTACCCGAGATCCGCTGGTTTTGACACCGACATTGGTGCTTTCATTGAGAGTTCCTCTGTGTCGTCGCTTTTAGGCCTGATGGCTCCTTCGATTATCAACAACGATGCAGTCCAGGGTGAGACTCTTCTCCCCAGACAGATCTTCGTCTTCGGCGGCTTCACACTGTGGGCCAATTCGCTTGGCCACCTTGAGCAGATCGAAAGCTACGCCCCTGGCCATCAGGTCAGGTTTGGAAGCCTAAACTACACGGCTGACATCCACGAGGACTTGATCTTCGACGGATTCGAGCCACAGCCAAGCGCGCCGCACTGTCTCGATGGGCATGATATAGCTCTGCTGCCGAACAGCGCCTTGGAGGCCGCACACGCATCGGTTTCGACCATTGATTCAGAGCCTACTGTGTCGATCGAGGATCAGCGGTTGGACGCTGCCTCAGGGGCTGCGATCTCAGAGGCGATCGAGCTGAACTCCAGCCCCGCACTCCGCATGGCCCGTGACTCTGAGGAGCCGGATTCCTCTCCGAACTCCGAGCCCCCCGCGCCCCTGCTGATCGAATCCGATTGGGCGCCGATAATGGAGTTCACCGCCGCGGACATCTTTCAGCACTCGCCCTTCGGCGACATCCTGAATTCTCTAAAGTCTCTCTCTTTATCAGGAGAGCCCTGGCCGGACTACGGTCAGCAAGGTTGGGATACGGACGATGAAGAAATTCAAAACCCACCCACCACCCACTTCGTAGCCACTATCGATGACTTAACCGACATGCTTGACTTCGACTCCGAAGACATAGACGGCATGGACGATGATGCAGGAGACGAACAAGAACCAGCACCTGTAGGGTGCTGGAAGGCCACCTCGTCATATGACATATATATGGTGGACACTCCAAAGGATGGAGATGGTGATGGAACAGCGGGGGACGATACCTCTAAGAAATAGCCCAAGCGCTGGCGTCAGCGGCGCCGCTCTAAATCCCGCCAAAGCAAAAATGGTGATTCCGGCACGGGAGATAGTACTACTCCGGATAGCGCCGAAGAACACCCCCTCCAGCAAGATTCAGCACAGGAGGACAGAGAAGCCAGCCCTCATGAGAGGGCGGCGGACCAAGAGGTTGAGGACGATAATTATATGCCTCCCTCCGAAGACGAGGCAAGCCTCGACGACGACGAGTTCGTCGTGCCAGAGGATCTCACCGAACAAGAGCATTTTAAACGCAGACTTATGGCCACGGCAAGCAGCCTCAAGAAAAAGCAGCAACAGCTTAGAGTTGATCATGATTTGCTAGCTGACAGATGGACTGAAGTCCTTGCGGCCGAAGAGTATGAACTCGAACGCCCCTCCAAGAGTTACCCAAAGCGCAGGCTGCTACCCCGACTAGAGGAGGAAGCACCTACATCACCAGCGCAAGATATGGCCGACCGGCCACCTCGTGGCCGCGACAGAGAGGCCTCTTGGACCTCCACTCAAGCCATGCCCTGACGCCGCGTCAAGCATACTAAGGCACGGGAAAATGCGCCCGACCTACGCAACATACTGGAAGACAAGGCAAGGCAAACAAGATCGGTCTATGGATCGCGCAGTCGCCCCACGGCACGTGACGGTGATCGTCACTCCGGATGCAATAAATCCGGTCGGGCCGAATTCAACAGACAAAGCTCATTCGAGCTGCGTCGTGATATAGCCCAATACAGAGGCGCCGCACACCCACTATGCTTCACAGATGAAGTAATGGATCATAAAATCCCTGAGGGCTTCAAACCCGTAAACATCGAATCGTACGATGGCACAACAGATCCTGCGGTATGGATCAAGGATTATCTCCTTCATATCCACATGGCCCGCGGCGATGATCTACACGCCATCAAATACCTCCCACTCAAACTTAAGGGACCGGCCCGGCATTGGCTTAACAGCTTGCCAGCAGACTCAATCGGTTCTTGGGAGGACCTGGAAGCCGCATTCCTTGACAACTTCCAGGGCACTTATGTGCGACCACCGGACGCCGATGACCTAAGCCACATAATTCAGCAGCCAGAGGAATCGGCCAGGCAATTCTGGACACGGTTCCTAACAAAGAAAAACAGGATAGTCGACTGCCCGGACGCAGAGGCCTTAGCGGCCTTCAAGCATAATATCCGTGACGAGTGGCTTGCCCGGCACCTGGGACAGGAAAAGCCGAAATCTATGGCAGCCCTCACGACACTCATGACCCGCTTTTGCGCGGGAGAAGACAGCTGGCTGGCTCGCAGCAACAATTTAACCAAGAACCCTGGTAATTCGAATACCAAGGACAAAAGCGACAGGTCGCGTAGGAACAAACAAAAGCGCCGCGTTAACAGCGACAGCAACGAGGATACGGCAGTTAATGCTGGATTCCGAGGCTACAAATCCGGTCAACTAAAAAAGCCATTCAAAAGAAATACTCAGGGCCCATCCAGTTTGGACCGAATACTCGACCGCTTGTGCCAGATACATGGCACCCCCGAAAAGCTAGCCAATCACACCAACAAGGATTGTTGGGTGTTCAAGCAGGCAGGCAAGTTAAGAGCCGAAAACAAAGACAAGGGGCTGTATAGCGACAACGAGGAGGAGCCCAGGCCGCCGAACAACGATGGACAGAAGGGATTTCCCCCGCAAGTGCGGACGATGAACATGATATACGCAACCCACATCCCCAAGAGGGAGCGGAAGCGTGCGTTACGGGACGTATATGCGATGGAGCCAGTCGCCCCAAAGTTCAACCCATGGTCCTCCTGCCCAATCACCTTTGATCGAAGGGACCACCCGACTAGCATCCGTCACGGCAGCTTCGCCACATTGGTTCTAGACCCAATCATTGACGGATTTCATCTCACAAGAGTCCTCATGGACGGCGGCAGCAGCCTGAACCTGCTTTACCAGGATACAGTGCAAAAAATGGGCATAGTGTTGGGGAACGTTGCAGAAAACAAAAACTTTCCTATGGTTTCACCAAGATCCATCTATGAGTTCATCTAGCAACGAGTGATCGGATTGCATCTACATACCTTTGTAGATCACACGCGGAAGCGTTCAAAGAACGGGGATGAGGAAGTCGTACTCGACGTGATCCAAATCACCGGAGATCCTAGCGCCGAACGGACGGCACCTCCGCGTTCAACACACGTACGGTCAGTGTGACGTCTCCTCCTTCTTGATCCAGCAAGGGGGAAGGAGAGGTTGATAAAGATCCAGCAGCACGACGGCGTGGTGGTGGATGCAGGGGTCACCGCAGCAGGGCTTCGCCGTTCTACTGCGAGAGGGAGAGGTGTAGCAGGGGAGAGGGAGGCGCCTAGACTCAAGGGTGCGGCTGCCCCCTCCCTCCCCCCCTTTATATAGGCCCCCTAGGGGGTGCGCTGGCCCTAGGAGATGGGATCTCCTCGGGGGGCCAAGGGGTGGAGTGCCCCCCAAGCCAGGTGGGGCGCCCTCCCACCCTAGGGTTCCCAACCCTAGGCGCATGGAGTGGGCCAAGGGGGGCGCACCAGCCCACTATGGGCTGGTTCCCCTCCCCACTTTAGCCCATGGGGCCCTCCGGGATGGGTGGCCCCACCCGGTGGACCCCGGGACCCTTCCGGTGGTCCCGGTACAATACCGGTGACCCCCGAAACTCTCCCGATGGCCGAAACTGCACTTCCTATATATAATTCTTCACCTCCGGACCATTCCGGAACTCCTCGTGACGTCCGGGATCTCGTCCGAGACTCCGAACAACTTTCGGGTTACTGCATATTCATATCTCTACAATCCTAGCGTCACCGAACCTTAAGTGTGTAGACCCTACGGGTTCGGGAGACATGTAGACATGACCGAGATGGCTCTCCGGTCAATAACCAACAGCGGGATCTGGATACCCATGTTGGCTCCCACATGCTCCTCGATGATCTCATCGGATGAACCACAATGTCGAGGATTCAAGCAACCCCGTATACAATTCCCTTTGTCAATCGGTACGTTACTTGCCCGAGATTCGATCGTCGGTATCCCAATACCTCGTTCAGTCTCGTTACCGGCAAGTCACTTTACTCATACCGTAATGCATGATCCCGTGACCAGACACTTGGTCACTTTGAGCTCATTATGATGATGCATTACCGAGTGGGCCCAGAGATACCTGTCCATCATACGGAGTGACAAATCCCAGTCTTGATCCGTGTCAACCCAACAGACACTTTCGGAGATACCCATAGTATACCTTTATAGTCACCCAGTTACGTTGTGACGTTTGGTACACCCAAAGCACTCCTACGGTATCCGGGAGTTACACGATCTCATGGTCTAAGGAAAAGATACTTAACATTGGAAAAACTCTAGCAAACGAACTATACGATCTTGTGCTATGTTTAGGATTGGGTTTTGTCCATCACATCATTCTCCTAATGATGTGATCTCGTTATCAATGACATCCAATGTCCATAGTCAGGAAACCATGACTATCTGTTGATCAACGAGCTAGTCAACTAGAGGCTTACTAGGGACATGTTGGTGTCTATGTATTCACACATGTATTACGATTTCCGGATAACACAATTATAGCATGAATAAAAGACAATTATCATGAACAAGGAAATATAATAATAATCCTTTTATTATTACCTCTAGGGCATATTTCCAACAGTCTCCCACTTGCACTAGAGTCAATAATCTAGTTACATTGTGATGAATCGAACACCCATGGAATTCTGGTGTTGATCATGTTTTGCTCTAGGGAGAGGTTTAGTCAACGGATCTGCTACATTCAGGTCCGTATGTACTTTACAAATATCTATGTCTCCATCTTGAACATTTTCACAAATGGAGTTGAAGCGACGCTTGATGTGCCTGGTCTGCTTGTGAAACCTGGGCTCCTTGGCAAGTGCAATAGCTCCAGTGTTGTCAGAGAAGAGTTTGATTGGCCCCGACGCATTGGGTATGACTCCTAGGTCGGTGATGAACTCCTTCACCCAAATTGCTTCATGCGCTGCCTCCGAGGCTGCCATGTACTCCGCTTCACATGTAGATCCCGCCACGACGCTCTGCCTGCAACTGCACCAGCTTACTGCCCCACCATGCAAAATATACACGTATCCGGTTTGTGACTTAGAGTCATCTAGATCTGTGTCGAAGCTAGCGTCGACGTAACCCTTTATGACGAGCTCTTCGTCACCTCCATAAACGAGAAACATTTCCTTAGTCCTTTTTAGGTACTTCAGGATATTCTTGACCGCTGTCCAGTGTTCCTTGCCGGGATTACTTTGGTACCTACCTACCAAACTTACAGCAAGGTTTACATCAGGTCTGGTACACAGCATGACATACATAATAGAACCTATGGCTGAGGCATAGGGGATGACACTCATCTCTTCTATATCTTCTGCTATGGTCGGACATTGAGCTGAGCTCAATTTCACACCTTGCAACACAGGCAAGAACCCCTTCTTAGACTGATCCATATTGAACTTCTTCAATATCTTATCAAGGTATGTGCTTTGTGAAAGACCGATCTTGATGCCTACTATATAAGTAGCTTCTCCAAGGTCCTTCATTGAAAAACTCTTATTCAAGTAGGCCTTAATGCTGTCCAAAAGCTCTATATCATTTCCCATCAAAAGTATGTCATCTACATATAATATGAGAAATGCTACAGAGCTCCCACTCACTTTCTTGTAAACGCAGGCTTCTCCATAAGTCTGCATAAACCCAAACGCTTTGATCATCTCATCAAAGCGAATGTTCCAACTCCGAGATGCTTGCACCAGCCCATAAATCAAGCGTTGGAGCTTGCACACCTTGTCAGCATTCTTAGGATCGACAAAACCTTCCGGCTGCATCATATACAATTCTTCCTTAAGGAAACCATTAAGGAATGTCGTTTTGACATCCATTTGCCATATCTCCTAATCATAGAATGCGGCAATTGCTAACATGATTCGGACGGACTTCAGCTTCGCTACCGGTGAGAAAGTCTCATCGTAGTCAACCCCTTGAACTTGTCGATAACCCTTAGCGACAAGCCGAGCTTTATAGATGGTCACATTACCATCTGCGTCTGTCTTCTTCTTAAAGATCCATTTATTTTCTATGGCTCGCCGCTCAATGGGCAAGTCAGTCAAAGTCCATACTTCGTTTTCATACATGGATCCTATCTCGGATTTCATGGCTTCCAGCCATTTGTCGGAATCCGGGCCCGCCATCGCTTCTTCATAGTTCGAAGGTTCACCGTTGTCTAACAACATGATTTCCAAGACAGGGTTGCCGTAACACTCTGGTGCGGAACGTGTCCTTGTGGACCTACGAAGTTTAGTAGCAACTTGATCTGAAGTTTCATGATCATCATCATTAACTTCATCTCTAGTCGGTGCAGACACCTCAAGAACATTTTCTTGAGTTGCGCCATTTTCCGGTTCAAGAGGTAATACTTCATCAAGTTCTACTTTCCTCCCACTTACTTCTTTCGAGAGAAACTCCTTCTCTAGAAAGGATCCATTCTTGGCAACAAAGATCTTGCCTTCGGATCTAAGGTAGAAGGTATACCCAATAGTTTCTTTAGGGTATCCTATGAAGACGCATTTTTCCGACTTGGGTTCGAGCTTTTTAGGTTGAAGTTTCTTGACATAAGCATCGCATCCCCAAACTTTTAGAAACGACAGCTTAGGTTTCTTCCCAAACCATAATTCATACGGTGTCGTCTCAACGGATTTTGACGGAGCCCTATTTAAAGTGAATGTGGTAGTCTCTAAAGCATAGCCCCAAAAAGATACTGGTAAATCGGTAAGAGACATCATAGATCGCACCATATCTAATAGAGTGCGATTACAACGTTCGGACACACCATTACGCTGAGGTGTTCCAGGCGGCGTGAGTTGTGAAACTATTCCACATTTTCTTAAGTGTGTGCCAAACTCGTGACTCAAGTATTCTCCTCCACGATCTGATCGCAAGAACTTGATTTTCCTGTCACGTTGATTCTCAACCTCACTCTGAAATTCCTTGAACTTTTCAAAGGTCTCAGACTTGTGTTTCATTAAGTAGACATACCCATATCTACTCAAGTCATCAGTGAGGGTGAGAACATAACGATAGCCACCGCGAGCCTCAACACTCATTGGACCGCACACATCAGTATGTATGATTTCCAATAAGTTGGTTGCTCACTCCATTGTTCCTGAGAACGGAGTCTTGGTCATTTTACCCATGAGGCATGGTTCGCACGTGTCAAATGATTCGTAATAAAGAGACTCTAAAAGTCCATCTGCATGGAGCTTCTTCATGCATTTGACACCTATGTGACCAAGGCGGCAGTGCCACAACTATGTGGGACTATCATTATCAACCTTACATCTTTTGGTACTCACACTATGAATATGTGTAGCATTACGCTCGAGATTCATTAAGAATAAACCATTCACCATCGGAGCATGACCATAAAACATATCTCTCATATAAATAGAACAACCATTATTCTTGGATTTAAATGAGTAGCCATCTCGTATTAAACGAGATCGTGATACAATGTTCATGCTCAAACTTGGCACTAAATAACAATTATTGAGGTTCAAAACTAATCCCGTAGGTAAATGTAGAGGTAGCGTGCCGACGGCGATCACATCGACCTTGGAACCATTCCCGACGCGCATCGTCACCTCGTCCTTCGCCAGTCTCCGCTTATTCCGCAGCTCCTGCTTTGAGTTACAAATGTGAGCAACTGCACCGGTATCAAATACCCAGGAGCTACTACGAGTACTGGTAAGGTACACATCAATTACATGTATATCACATATACCTTTCGTTTTGCCGGCCTTCTTGTCCGCTAAGTATTTGGGGCAGTTTCGCTTCCAGTGACCACTTTCCTTGCAATAAAAGCACTCAGTCTCGGGCTTGGGTCCATTCTTTGGCTTCTTCCCGGCAGCTTGCTTGCCGGGCGCGGCAACTCCCTTGCCGTCCTTCTTGAAGTTTTTCTTACCCTTGCCTTTCTTGAACTTAGTGGTTTTATTCACCATCAACACTTGATGTTCCTTTTTGACTTCTACCTCTGCTGATTTCAGCATTGCAAATACTTCAGGAATGGTCTTTTCCATCCCCTGCATATTGAAGTTCATCACAAAGCTCTTGTAGCTCGGTGGAAACGACTGAAGGATTCTGCCAATGACCGCGTCATCCGGGAGATTAACTCCCAGCTGAGTCAAGCGGTTATGTAACCCAGACATAGTGAGTATGTGCTCACTGACAGAACTGTTTTCCTCCATCTTACAGCTAAAGAACTTGTCGGAGACTTCATATCTCTCGACCCAGGCATGAGCTTGAAAAACCATTTTCAGCTCTTCGAACATCTCATATGCTCTGTGTCTCTCAAAACGCTTTTGGAGCCCCGGCTCTAAGCTGTAAAGCATGCCGCAGTGAACAAGGGAGTAATCATCGGTACGTGTCTGCCAAGCGTTCATAACGTCTTGTTCTAGAGGGAGAGCAGGTGCTTCACCTAGCGGTGCTTCAAGGACATATGATTTCTTAGCAGCTATGAGGATGATCCTCACGTTACGGACCCAGTCCGTATAGTTGCTGCCATCGTCTTTCAGCTTGGTTTTCTCTAGGAACGCATTGAAGTTGAGGACAACGTTGGCCATTTGATCTACAATACATGTTGTAAAGATTTTAGACTAAGTTCATGATAATTAAGTTCATCTAATCAAATTATTCAATGAACTCCCACTCAGATAGACATCCCTCCAGTCATCTAAGTATAACATGATCCGAGTTAACTAGGCCGTGTCCGATCATCACGTGAGACGGACTAGTCAACATCGGTGAACATCTTCATGTTGATCGTATCTTCTATACGACTCATGCTCGACCTTTCGGTCTTCTATGTTCCGAGGCCATGTCTGTACATGCTAGGCTCGTCAAGTCAACCTAAGTGTTTGCATGTGTAAATCTGTCTTACACCCGTTGTATGTGAACGTTGGAATCTATCACACCCGATCATCACGTGGTGCTTCGAAACAACGAACTGTCGCAACGGTGCACAGTTAGGGGGAACACTTTCTTGAAATTATTATGAGGGGTCATCTTATTTACTACCGTCATTCTAAGTAAATAAGATGCAAAAACATGATAAACATCACATGCAATCAAATAATAATAGTGGCATGATATGGCCAATATCACATAGCTCCTTTGATCTCCATCTTGGGGCTCCATGATCATCTCGTCACCGGCATGACACCATGATTTCCATCATCATGATCTCCATCATCGTGTCTCCATGAAGTTGCTCGCCAACTATTACTTCTACTACTATGGCTAACACGTTTAGCAATAAAGTAAAGTAATTTACATGGCGTTTCTCAATGACACGCAGGTCATACAAAAAATAAAGACAACTCCTATGGCTCCTGCCGGTTGTCATACTCATCGACATGCAAGTCGTGATTCCTATTACAATAGCATGAACATCACATATATATCATTCATCATTCATCACAACTTTGGCCATATCACATCACAAAACACTTGCTGCAAAAACAAGTTAGACGTCCTCTAATTGTTGTTGCAAGTTTTACGTGGCTGCAATAGGGTTCTAGCAAGAACGTTTTCTTACCTACGTGAAAGCCACAACGTGATTTGTCAACTTCTATTTACCCTTCATAAGGACCCTTTTCATCGAATCCGCTCCAACTAAAGTGGGAGAGACAGACACCCGCCAGCCACCTTATGCAACTAGTGCATGTTAGTCGGTGGAACCGGTCTCACGTAAGCGTACGTGTAAGGTTGGTCCGGGCCGCTTCATCCCACAATACTGCTGAAGCAAAATAAGACTAGTAGCGGCAAGAAAGTTGACAACATCTACGCCCACAACAAATTGTGTTCTACTCGTGCAAAGAGAACTACGCATAGACCTAGCTCATGATGCCACTGTTGGGGAACGTTGCAGAAAACAAAAAATTTCCTATGGTTTCACCAAGATCCATCTATGAGTTCATCTAGCAACGAGTGATCGGATTGCATCTACATACCTTTGTAGATCACGCATGAAAGAGTTCAAAGAACGGGGATGAGGAAGTCGTACTCGATGTAATCCAAATCACCGGAGATCCTAGCGCCGAACGGACGGCACCTCCGCGTTCAACACACGTACGGTCAGCGTGACATCTCCTCCTTCTTGATCCAGCAAGGGGGAAGGAGAGGTTGATGAAGATCCAGCAGCACGACAGCGTGGTGGTGGATGCAGGGGTCACCGTAGCAGGGCTTCGTCGTTCTACTGCGAGAGGGAGAGGTGTAGCAAGGGAGAGGGAGGCGCCTAGACTCAAGGGTGCGGCTGCCCCCTCCCTCCCCCCTTTATATAGGCCCCCTAGGGGGTGCGCCGGCCCTAGGAGATGGGATCTCCTAGGGGGGCGGCGGCCAAGGGGTGGAGTGCCCCCCAAGCCAGGTGGGGCGCCCCCCCACCCTAGGGTTCCCAACCCTAGGCGCATGGGGTGGGCCAAGGGGGGCGCACCAGCCCACTGTGGGCTGGTTCCCCTCCCCACTTTAGCCCATGGGGCCCTCCAGGATGGGTGGCCCCACCCGGTGGACCCCCGGGACCCTTCCGGTGGTCCCAGTACAATACCAGTGACCCCTGAAACTCTCCGGATGGCCGAAACTGCACTTCCTATATATAATTCTTCACCTCCGGACCATTCTGGAACTCCTTGTGACGTCCGGGATCTCATCCGGGACTCCAAACAACTTTCGGGTTACTGCATATTCATATCTCTACAACCCTAGCGTCAGCGAACCTTAAGTGTGTAGACCCTACGGGTTCGGGAGACATGTAGACATGACCGAGATAGCTCTCCGGTCAATAACCAACAGCGGGATCTGGATACCCATGTTGGCTCCCACATGCTCCTCGATGATCTCATCGGATGAACCACGATGTCGAGGATTCAAGCAACCCCGTATACAACTCCCTTTGTCAATCGGTACGTTACTTGCCCGAGATTCGATCGTCGGTATCCCAATACCTCGTTCAATCTCGTTACCGGCAAGTCACTTTACTCGTACCGTAATGCATGATCCCGTGACCAGACACTTGGTCACTTTGAGCTCATTATGATGATGCATTACCGAGTGGGCCCAGAGATACCTCTCCGTCATACGGAGTGACAAATCCCAGTCTTGATCCGTGTCAACCCAACAGACACTTTCGGAGATACCCGTAGTATACCTTTATAGTCACCTAGTTACGTTGTGACGTTTGGTACACCCAAAGCACTCCTACGGTATCCGGGAGTTACACGATCTCATGGTCTAAGGAAAAGATACTTGACATTGGAAAAACTCTAGCAAACGAACTATACGATCTTGTGCTATGTTTAGGATTGGGTCTTGTACATCACATCATTCTCCTAATGATGTGATCTCGTTATCAATGACATCCAATGTCCATAGTCAGGAAACCATGACTATATGTTGATCAACGAGCTAGTCAACTAGAGGCTTACTACGGACATGTTGGTGTCTATGTATTCACACATGTATTACGATTTTCGGATAACACAATTATAGCATGAATAAAAGACAATTATCATGAACAAGGAAATATAATAATAATCCTTTTATTATTGCCTCTAGGGCATATTTCCAACACATAGATCCCTCAAGGATCAAGCCCACCAAAATGACCTTTAAAGGGGTCATACCAGGTGTAGAAGCCAACTGTACAGGCTCAGTCACACTGGAAGTGGTCTTCAGATCTCTGGGTAACTTCCGAAGCGAGGAGTTAATATTCGACATAGTCCCGTTCCGTAGTGGCTATCACGCACTGCTCGGGCGAACCGCATTCGCAAAATTCAACGCGGTACCGCACTATGCATACCTCAAGCTCAAGATGCCAGGCCCTAGAGGAGTAATCACGGTCAATGGGAACACCGAACGCTCCCTCCGAACGGAGGAGCACACGGCAGCGCTCGTAGCAGAAGTACAAAGCAGCCTCTCTAGGCAGTTCTCCAGTTCGGCCTTCAAAAAGCCGGACACTGTCAAGCGCGCCCAGAGTACCCTACAACAAGACCGCCTGGCACGTTCTAAGCTAGCGTAGCAATGCGGCCCCAACCCTATCCCTCGCGATATAGCGAAACCAGTGCTTCGCGTACATAACTACGCTCTTGAAATACCATGGGCACAGGGGAAGGGGCACTATCACGGCACGCCCGAAATACGGCTTATACCGCACCAGGGGCTGCCGGATTCCTTTTTTTCTTTTTTTCTCTTACTCTCAGGACTCCATACTTCGGATGACCCGTTCGGCAATTCAACTGCCGCACAAACGATGCAAGATTCAGGAAAGCAGACAAGCCACGCCGCATTATGGAACTCCTAGGTGGTCTCTATTGCGAGCAATATACCTGTTTTTTAATACAATTCCGCGGCCTGCCCCTGGCCAGGACATGTTAAATAGTCCAATTTCTTTTGCTTATCGCACTATTTGTATCGTTCCGCTTTCATAGCAGCCTTTCTATAAACAATGCATAGCTTTTTGTCTATTTTTTGCATTATCCTCTTTTTATTTATATGTTTATCAATAGCATGTTGCATCCGTACACTGTGGTACGGCAAAAATACGCCAGGGGCTTCAGTACCCATCAATATGGCGTGAGAAGTCTGTACACTTTCACAAGTGCGGCACCCCGAACTTATAGCACTATATGCATCGGCTCCGAATCATGATTTGGGTCAATAGTTGGGTTTGCCCGGCTCCTATGTTTTGGTGCCTTACGTTCCGCTATATCGGCTAAGGTAGCACTAGGAGAACTACTGCGATTGTGCCCCAGTTGAGCTGGGCTGAGCACCTCAGTGGAGAAAGCTAAAACTGACTGTCATGATGAGGCGAGAGACCGGTCGCTGTTCGAGAGGTTTTTCGAGTCCTTAAAGACTTATGCCGCTTCGAGCGAGGAACCGGCTTTGTCCGGCCAAGACGTGGATAGCGCCCCGAACTCGGTCTTCCGAATACTAGGGGCTTCGCCGAAATTTAAAATTATAGAGTTCTATGGCTAAGTGAGAGTGTTCAAGCATTATAGTCCGATTGCCTTGTTCGTTGTGCTGAGCGCCTCCCTCAATGGACCCAATCATGGGAAAAAGAGCGCTCAGGTTTATCCCGAACACCCCAGCACTAGTGGCATGGGGGCAGAAGCCGACGACTGGCCATCTCTCAATTTTTTGATAAACGGCCGCACAGAAAGTAATATTTTAAATTCAAGCATTGCTTAGCGCATATGAACAAGTTTTCAGCGGACAGGATAACACGAGCGAGTTCATTCAAAAATTACATCCTTGGTGCATTCATCCGCCATAAGGCGGGCACCGGCCAGAACATCCTTGTAATAGTTCTCGGGCTTGCGATGCTCCTTCCCCGGCGGCGGCCCGTCCCTCACAAGCTTCTCACCGTCCACCTTACCCCAGTGCACCTTTGCATGGGCAAGGGCCCTACGGGCACCTTCGATGTAGACGGAGCGCTCGATGACCTCGAGCCTTGGACAAGCCTCCACCAGCCGCCGCACCAGTCCGAAGTAGCTCCCAGGCAGGGCCTCTCCAGGCCACAGCCGAACTATGAAGCCCTTCAGGGCCTGTTCGGCCGGCTTGTGGAGCTCGACCAGCTGCTTCAGCTGGTCACTCAAGGGCACAGGGTGTCCGGCCTCAGCGTACTGAGACCAGAACACCTTCTCCGTCGAGCTGCCTTTCTTCGGCTCGGTAGAATGCGGCGGCATCGGATACACTGCGGGGAAGATCTACGAATGCCCCTGGAGAGCTCCGGATTCGGGTAAGTAACAAGTAGTTTACTTTTATATGTCTGCTTTGCATAGAGAATGCCTTACCCGCTGCTATCTTTTTCACCGCATCCAATTCCTGGAGAGCCTTCTGGGCTTCGGCCTTGGCAGATTTGGCAGTTTTAAGGGCCGCAGCAAGCTCGGACGCTCGCGCCTTTGAGTCGAGCTCCAAACTCTCATGTTTTTTCATGACAGCCTGAAGTTCTTGCTGCACCTCGCCGACCTGCGCCTCAAATTTCTCCCGCTCGGTGCGCTCCGTGGACGCTCTCTTCTCGGCCTCGGACAGCGCCTGCTTGAGGGTCACCACCTCAGTTGTGGCCCCTAAAATAAGCAGTATACTCCTGTCATTTTTTGCAATTGCGTCTTCTTATAGGCATTTTTTCTATAAGGTATCTCTTACCTTCTTTCTCCTCGAGCTGCCATTTGGCAAGGCCGAGCTCTTGCTCGGTCCACTCGAGGCCCTGCTTCAGGGCATCCACCTCCGCAGTCAGTGCGGCGGTGGCCAGCAGCGAAGCCTGCATACGTATATTGACTCCTTTTTTAGACTCCTGTGATATTTAATAGATCCTCTATTCAGCTTTTCTTTCCGAACGCCAAATAGAGCATCAAGGGCTACTGTCTATGCGGTAATATTTTTACATATTTCTATTTACCTCGAAGCCTGTTAGAAGGCTAGCACAAGCTTCAGTAAGTCCGCTTTTGGCGGACCGAACCTTCTAGACCACCGTACTCATGATGGTATGGTGCTCCTCATCGATGGAGGCGCCCTTAAGCACCTCCAGCAATTGTCCGGCGCCTCCGGTTGGACGGAGGACGCCGGCTCAATAGTCTTGCTCCTCTTGGCAGGAGTTCGCCTGCCGCGGTCCGGAACCATTGACGATTCCGGCGCGGTGTCCGGCTTAAAGCCAGACTTGGAGCCCTGGGGGGTCTCGTCCCCTTCACTCCTGGAGTCCGGGAGGTCGCCTCGCGGCTCCTCCTGGACCACCTCCTCTTGCCCCGGAGCTTGTCGTGACACCACTTCGGCGTCATCCGCAGCACAGGGGGAGGCAGCGGGCGGAACTGAATTCACGTCCGATGAATCCAGGGAGCCGCTCGACGACTCGTCGAGCCCGTCCCTGGGCGGGCTGCATGATTATATTCGACATTAGGGAAAGCTGCGCAACAAAAGGAATATCATGAGTTACTCTGGTATCTGATCACTTACGATTTCGCCGGACGCTTGGCCCTGTCCGGCCACTCCTCTTCGTCCTTGTCGGCGTCGGGGGCATAGTCCGGCGGAGGGGTTTTCCTCTTCTTGGACCCTCCGGCCTCCCCTACTAGGGCGGCCTTCCTCTTCTTTCCTCCCCCCGCTGGAGGGGGAGAGGTCTCTTCTTCCTCCTCCTCATCTTCACGGGAGGAGCGCGTCTCGGACTCATCGTACAACGAGTCCGACACCGCCATATGCCGGGAACTCTTTCGAGTCCCCGTGACCTTCTTCTTCTTGGCCTTCTTCTCCGGCACCACATAAGGTGCCGGAACCAGCAGCTTCACTAGGAGAGCAGGGGCTGGGTCTTCGGGCAAGGGAGCCGGACAGTTAATCAGTCCGGACTTCGCCTGCCAATCCTGTCAAAGGTGAGGGAGTTTAGATCCCGCATAGAGTCAAACTATGAAGAAAACTTAACATCCTGTAAAAGATGAAAATATTTTACCTCGCCGGCAGGACGCTGCGAGCTGAATCCGTGGTCTTCGGAGGCGGATGTGGGAGCCTCGGCGCCTTTGGATAGCCCCTTCCAGACATCTTCGTACGTCGTGTCGAAGAGCCTGCTCAGAGTTCGGTGCTGCGCCGGGTTGAGCTCCCACAAATTGAAGTCCCGTTTTTGACACGAAAGGATCCGGCGGACGAGCATGACCTGGACTATGTTGACAAGCTTGAGCTGCTTGTTCACCAGGGACTGGATGCATTTTTGCAGTCCGGTCACCTCTCCTTCGTCGCCCCACGACAAGCCCGTCTCCTTCCAGGACATGAGCCGCGTAGGGGGTCAGGATCAGAATTCAGGGGCTGTGATCCACTTCGGATCACGTGGCTCGGTGATGTAAAACCACCCTGACTGCCACCCCTTCAAGGTCTCCACAAAGGAGCCCTCGAGCCATAGGACGTTGGCTATTTTGCCCGCCATGGCACCTCCGCACTCCGCCTGGTTGCCGTGCACCACCTTTGGCTTGACGTTGAAGGTCTTGAGCCAGAGGCCGAAATGGGGGCGGATGCAGAGGAAAGCCTCGCACACGACGATAAACGCCGAGATATTAAGGATGAAGTTCGGAGCCAGATCGTGGAAATCTAGGCCATAGTAGAACATGAGCCCGTGGACAAATGGGTGGAGAGGAAAACCCAGTCCGCGGAGGAAGTGGGGAAGAAATACTACCCTCTCATGGGGCCTTGGGGTGGGGAGAAGCTGCCCCTCCTCAGGAAGCCGGTGCGCGATGTCTTTGGACAGGTATCCGGCCTTCCTTAGCCTTTTGACATGGCCCTCCGTGACGGAGGAGGCCATCCACTTGCCTCCCACTCCGGACATTGTTGGAGAATGTTGAGGTAGGAAGTGCGGGCTTGGGCGCTGGAGCTCGGGTGCGCAGAAGACGGATAGGCAAAGGAGGAAGAAGGCATAGGTAAAAAGGTGGATCCTTATCCCCTTATATGAGCGGATGCGACTATGCGTCCCCACCAGCCTAGTAAAACTCGCTTGCCTCCCAAGCGCTGTGATAAATGGCGCGGTTGGGTTACCCACGTCCGTATTGATGAGAATCCCATAAATGGGGGACACGATCTCTGCTTTGACAAGACGTGCCAAGGAAACCGCCTCGCAAAACACGCTGAGGTGGAAAAGTGAAAACGATTCGAATAAAGGCTTGGCCGTAGTGTGATGTCACGCTGCGGAATACGTCAGCAGATTAGATTGTTAATATTATTCTCTCTGTGGCAATACGTGGAAATTTATTTTGCAGAGCCGGACACTACTCTTGGTGTTTACAAACTTTTATGAAGAATTTGGAGGAGGAACCCGCCTTGCAATGCCGAAGACAATCTACGCGCCGGACTCGTCGTCATTGAAGCCTGGTTCAGGGGCTACTGAGGGAGTCCTGGATTAGGGGGTGTTCGGGTAGCCAGACTATACCTTCAGTCGGACTCCAGGACTATGAAGATACAAGATTGAAGACTTCGTCCCATGTCCGGATGGGACTTTCCTTGGCGTGGAAGGCAAGCTTGGCGATGCGGATATTCAAGATCTCCTACAATTGTAACCGACTTTGTGTAACCCTAACCCTCTCCGGTGTCTATATAAACCGGAGGGTTTTAGTCCGTAGGACAACTTCATCATACAACAATCATACCATAGGCTAGCTTCTAGGGTTTAGCCTCCTTGCTCTCGTGGTAGATCTACTCTTGTACTACCCATATCATCAATATTAATCAAGCAGGACGTAGGGTTTTACCTCCATCAAGAGGGCCCGAACCTGGGTAAAACATCGTGTTCCTTGCCTCCTGTTACCATCCGGCCTAGACGCACAGTTCGGGACCCCCTACCCGAGATCCGCCGGTTTTGACACCGACACGCGTTGTTCGGCGCTTAGATCAGAATCGACCGTGATCTGAATCGCTACGTGTATGACTCCACCAACCGCATTCTTGTAATGCTTCCGCTTAGCGATCTTCAAGGGTATGAAGATGCACTCCCTCTTTCTCGTTGCTAGTGTCTCCTAGATTGATCTTGGTGACACGTAGGAAATTTTTGAATTATTGCTACATTCCCCAACATAATGCACTCTATATGAAAGTTTTTATTATACCCATCTTGGATGCCTATCATATTAGGACTAATGTTATAGCCAAAGCAAATTACCATGCTGTTCTAAAAGACTCTCAAAATAATATAAGTGAAGCATGAGAGATCAATAATTTCAATAAAATAAAACCACCGCCGTGCTCGAAAAAAATATAAGTGAAGCACTAGAGCAAAATTATCTAGCTCAAAAGATATAAGTGAAGCACATAGAGTATTCTAATAAATTCTGAATCATGCGTGTCTCTCCCAAAAGTAAAGACTCAAAATACAAGACGCTCCAAGCAAAACACATATCAAGTGGTGAATAAAAATATAGCCTCAAGTAAATTTATCGATGGACGAAGGCGAAAGAGGGGATGCCTTCCGGGGCATCCCCAAGCTTAGTCTTCTAGTTGTCCTTGAATTTTATCTTGGGGTGCCTTGGGCATCCCCAATATACCCAAAGGTTCTACTTGGCACAAACACTAATTAAAAGTATAAAACCACATCTAAACAGAGGCTATATGGATTATTTATTACTAAACAGAATCAAAAATCAAGAAACAAAAATAAAATTGGGTTGCCTCCCAACAAGCGCTATCGTTTAACGCCCCTAGCTAGGCATAAAAGCAAGGATAGATCTAGGTATTATCATCTTTGGTATGCAATCGATAAGTGGCTCTCATAATAGATTCATAAGGTAATTTAATTTTCTTTCTAGGAAAGTGTTCCATGCCCTTCCTTAACGGAAATTGGAATCTAATATTCCCTTCCTTCATATCAATAATTGCACCAATCGTTCTAAGGAAAGGTCTACCAAGAATAATAGGACATGTAGGATTGCAATCTATATCAAGGACAATGAAATCTATGGGCACATAATTCCTATTTGCAACAATAAGAACATCGTTAATTCTTCCCATAGGTTTCTTAATGGTGGAATCCGCAAGATGCAAGTTTAAAGAACAATCATCAAATTCACGGAAACCTAGCAAATCACACAAAGTTTTAGGAATCGTGGAAACACTAGCACCCAAATCACATAAAGCAAAGCATTCATGATCTTTCATATTAATTTTAATAGTAGGTTCCCACTCATCATGAAGTTTTCTAGGGATAGAAACTTCCAATTCAAGCTTTTCTTCATAAGATTGCATTAAAGCATCAACAATATGTTTAGTAAAAGCTTTATTTTGACTATAAGCATGCGGAGAATTTAGCACGGATTGCAACAAGGAAATACAATCTATTAAAGAGCAATTATCATAATTAAATTCCTTGAATTCCAAGATAGTGGGTTCATTGCTATTTAAAGTTTTGACCTCTCCAATCCCACTTTTTATCAATTTTTGCATCAAGATCTGAAAACTCTGAGTCATTGGGACGCCTTCTAACTAAAGTTGACTCATCTCCAGTCCCATCATTATCAAGATTCATATTGCAAAACAAAGATTTAATAGGGGACACATCAATAACTTTTAGATCTTCATCATTATTATCATGGAAACTAGAAGAACACGCTTTCACAAAGCAATATTTTTTGGCACGCATCCTAGCGGTTCTTTCTTTGCACTCATCAATGAAAATTCTCATAGATTTGAGAGACTCATTCATATCATGCTTAGGTGGAATAGATCTAAGTTTCAAAGAATCAACATCAAGAGAAATTCTATCCACATTCCTAGCCAACTCATCAATCTTAGACAATTTTTCTTCAACCAAAGAATTGAAACTCTTTTGCAAACTAATAAATTCTTTAATATTAGATTCAAAATCAGAGGGCATCTTATTATAAATTCCATAAGAATTGTTGTAGGAATTACCATAATTATTAGAGGAATTACTAAGGAAACGGCCTAGGATTAAAATTACCTCTATATGCATTATTACCAAAATTGTTCCTACCAACAAAATTCACATCCATAGATTCATTATTATTCTCAATCAAAGTAGACAAAGGCATATCATTGGGATCAGTAGAAGTACTCTTATTAGCAAACAATTTCATAAGTTCATCCATCTTTCCACTCAAAACATTAATCTCTTCAATTGCATGCACCTTTTTACTAGTAGATCTTTCAGTGTGCCATTGAGAATAATTAACCATAATATTATCTAGGAGTTTGGTAGCTTCTCCTAAAGTGATCTTCATAAAAGTACCTCCAGCGGCCGAATCTAAAAGATTTCTAGAAGCAAAATTCAATCCGGCATAAAAAAATTGTATAATCATCCATAAATTTAAACCATGTGTAGGGCAATTGTGTATCATTAATTACATCCTCTCCCAAGATTGTGCTACATGCTCATGATCAAGTTGCTTAAAATTCATAATATCGTTTCTAAGAGAGATGATCTTAGCGGGAGGAAAATACTTAGAGATAAAAGCATCTTTGCACTTATTCCACGAATCAATACTATTTTTAGGCAAAGACGAAAAACCAAGCTTTAGCACGATCTCTAAGCAAAAACGGAAATAGCTTAAGTTTAACAATATCATTATCCACATCTTTCTTATTTTGCATATCACACAAATCAACAAAGTTGTTTAGAGGGGTAGCGCATCTTAACTAGGAAGGCCAGAAAACGGATCTTTCATGACAAGATTCAACAAAGAAGTATTAATCTCACAAGATTCAGCATCGGTAAGAGGAGCAATCGGAGTGCTAATAAAATCATTATTGTTGGTATTGGCAAAGTCACACAATTTAGTATTATCTTGAGCCATCATGACAAGCAAGCAATCCAACACACAAGCAAACAAGCGAAGAAAAAGCGAATGGAAAGAGTGGGCGCAAGGAAAAGAGGGCGAATAAAATGGCAAGGGTGAAGTGGGGGAGAGGAAAATGAGAGGCAAATGGCAAATAATGTAATGCGAAGGATAAGAATTGTAATGGGTACTTGGTATGTCTTGACTTGGCGTAGATCTCCCCGGCAACGGCGCCAGAAATCCTTCTTGCTACCTCTTGAGCATGCGTTGGTTTTCCCTTGAAGAGGAAAGGGTGATGCAGCAAAGCAGCGTAAGTATTTCCCTCAGTTTTTGAGAACCAAGGTATCAATCCAGTAGGAGACCACGCACGAGTCACCTCGTACCTACACAAACAAATAAGAACCTCGCAACCAACGCGATAAAGGGGTTGTCAATCCCTTCACGGCCACTTGCAAGAGTGAGATCTGATAGAGATAATAATAATAATAATAATAATAATAATAATAATAATAATAAGATAAATATTTTTGGTTTTTTATGATATAAATTGTAAGTAAAGATTGCAAAATAAAATAGATTGGAAACTTGTATGATGGAAAATAGACCCGGGGGCCATAGGTTTCACTGGTGGCTTCTCTCAAGATAGCACAAGTATTACGGTGGGTGAACAAATTACTGTCGAGCAATTGATAGAATTGAGCATAGTTATGAGAATATCTAGGTATGATCATGTATATAGGCATCACGTCCATGACAAGTAGACCGACTCCTGCCTGCATCTACTACTATTACTCCACACATCGACCGCTATCCAGCATGCATCTAGAGTATTAAGTTCATAAGAACAGAGTAATGCCTTAAGAAAGATGACATGATGTAGAGGGATAAACTCATGCAATATGATATAAACCCCATCTTTTTATCCTCGATGGCAACAATACAATACGTGTCGTTTCCCCTACTGTCACTGGGATCGAGCACTGCAAGATTGAACCCAAAGCTAAGCACTTCTCCCATTGCAAGAAAGATCAATCTAGTAGGCCAAACCAAACTGATAATTCAAAGAGACTTGCAAAGATAACCAATCATACATAAAAGAATTCAGAGAAGATTCAAATATTGTTCATAGATAGACTTGATCATAAACCCACAATTCATCGGAACTCGACAAACACACCGCAAAAAGAGTTACATCGAATAGATCTCCAAGAAGATCGAGGAGAACTATGTATTGAGATCCAAAGAGAGAGAAGAAGCCATCTAGCTAATAACTATGGACCCGAAGGTCTGAAGTAAACTACTCACACATCATCGGAGGGGCCATGGAGTTGATGTAGGCCTCTGTGATCAATGCCCCCTCCGGTGGAGCTCCCAAAAAGGCCCCGAGATGGGATCTCTTGGGTACAGAAGGTTGCGGCGGTGGAAATAGTGTTTCATGGTGCTCATCGATGGTTTGGGGGTACGTAGGTATATATAGGAGGAAGAAGTAGGTCGGTGGAGCCACGAGGGGCCCACGAGGGTGGAGGGCATGCCCGGGGGGTAGGCGCGCCCCCTGCCTCGTGGCCTCCTCGTTGATTGCTTGACGTCCACTCCAAGTCCTCTGGATCACGTTCGTTCCAAAAACCACGCTCCCGAAGGTTTCATTCCGTTTGGACTCTGTTTGATATTGTTTTTCTGCGAAACACTGAAATAGGCAGAAAAACAGCAATTTGGGCTGGCCCTCCGGTTAATAGGTTAGTCCCAAAAATAATATAAAAGTGTATAAATAAGCCCATTAAACATCAAAAACAGAACATATAATAGCATGGAACAATCAAAAATTATAGATACGTTGGAGATGTATCAGGGGCCAGGCCGCGTGTTTTGTTTTGCTATAGCAGTAGCGCGAGTACAGGGAGCGCGCTACTGCTAAGCCCAATATCAGTAGCGCTTTGTCCTGAAAAAACGCTACTGCTAAGGCCAAGCATGTAAAAACATCAAAAATATACATTGGTCATCATTGATCTTTTTGTGTAGAATCTAAATAGTCAACATGAATCCTCACCGTACCTGTATAGGCACAAGTGAAGATTCATATTGCAGCCACAAATCCTACACATACAGTTCAATGAAGATCAAGTTCTCGAGATAGTTTGAGAAGTAACATATTTAAGGTGGTAAACACCTTGTTCGCTTAGCAGTATGGGATTAAAAATAATTAGTTGCAAGAGGGGATGATACTTAGCAGCAGCGAGTTTTAAGGAAAAACATTGCTACTAAGTACTTTAGCAGTAGCGCGTCCAGGAAAAGGGCGGTACTACTATATCTAGCCTGGAGGCAACACCGTGGCAATTGTAGTAGTAGCGCTCGTTTCACCTAGAGCGCTACTGCTACTGCACTATTAGTAGCGTGGTCTTCTGAAGCTCGCTACTGCTAATTAGCAGTAGCGTTTGTTTCTAAACCTCGTTGCTGCTAAGATTCTGTGTATAAGGTTTTCCCTAGTAGTGGGTGGGCACGGGTGATCAATTCGCTCTTCCTTCGCTTGTTCTTCACTCTCCTCATCATCTTTTTCATCCAATGAGCTCACAGTTTCATCAATTCCTTCTTCCACAGACTCCTGCAAAATATTAGTCTTTTCTTGGACAATGGAGTTATTCTTAATAAATACATCAATATCGTAATTGTATTTATAATTATCATAGCAATATTTAAGGATGGCAAGATTTTCAGGTCTATAAACTGAATCATCAAAATCTTCAAACTTTTCAAACAAAGATTCAATTTCATAAGCACCCTTAAAAGCAACAAATTCTTCTATTCGTTCCACATCATAGTAATCATATATACCTCTAGCATAAGAAGCCAAGGTTTCATTATCATTAAATTCACATGAAAAGGGAAGATGTGGAGCATTCATCCTAGAGCAACAAGTATATTCATATCTCTAGCATAAATTCCAAGCATACCAATGCAACATATGAATTTGATCCCATAACAATTTCCTTTTATGAGCCAAGCGATAATCCCTAAAGTATTCATGTTGATCCATTACTCCCATTATGTAGTTGAATGGGTTTTCTCAGGATTATCAAAGTAGTGCATAATATCTTTTACATAACGAGCATCGAGGCTTTTAGGAGGTTCCCCATCTCCATGAGTAGCAGGTACAACTATTTTTCTTGCTGTTTCATGTTCCATATCCATAACCAAAGATAGAGAACAACTTAGCACATGAAATAAAAACTACTTAGTGATAAAGCAAACAAGCACACACGAGAATATTCACCCCACGCTATTGCTCCCCGGCAACGACGCCAGAAAAAGGTCTTGATAACCCACAAGTATAGGGGGTCGTTTGTAGCCTTCTTCGATAAATAAGAGTGTCGAATCCAACGAGGAGCTAAAGGCAGAACAAATAATCCCTCAAGTTCTATCGACCACCGATACAACTCTACGCACACTTGACGTTTGCTTTATCGGAAACAAGTATGAAACTATTTTGTAGGTGTGATGCTAGAACTACTTTGCAAGAATAAAACTAGAAGTACTTTGCAAGATAATAAAAGTTAGGTGTTTAGTAAAAGGGTTTGTGTCAACAAGAAAGTTATTTGTCCCTAGGCAATCCATAACAAGTATCGGTAATCATTCTTGCAATTTTATATGAGGGAGAGGCATGAGCTAACATACTTTCTCTACTTGGATCATATGCACTTATGATTGGAACTCTAGCAAGCATCCGCAACTACTAAAGATCATTAAGGTTGTGAAACTCAACCATAGCATTAAGTATCAAGTCCTCTTTACTCCCATACGTCATACCCCACCTACTCGGGTTTAAGTTTCTGTCACTCTCACAACCCACCATAAGCGAACCATGAACATATTGCAACACCCTACAGCGGGGGGCCCTCACGTTTGCGTGAGAACCGAGGGCACCGTAGGACAACACCATAAATAAAATATACAATCATACCAACCAATATCACGATTAACCCACATGACAAAATGGAACTACTCAAACATCATAGGATAACCATAGATGATTGGGAAATAATATATGAAGTTGAGCACCATGTTTAAGTAGAGATTACAGCTGGGAGAAGGGGTGTGACATGATGTCTCTTGAAGCTACGTCGATATTTCCCCAAAGAGGAAGGGGTGATGCAGCACAGCGGCGGTAGGTATTTTCCTCAGATATGAAACTAAGGTTATTGAACCAGTAGGAGGACCAAGCAACACAACGTAAACAGCCCATGCACACAAATAACAACACCTCGCAACCCGATGTGTTAAAGGGGTTGTCAATCCCTTTCGGGTAACGTTACGAAAAACGACGTGTGACGGGAGATAAAGTTGTAAATATTGATAGATCGAATGCCAAATAAAATAAATTGCAGCAAGGTATTTTTGGGTTTTTGGTTTAGTAGATCTGAAAATAAAAGCAAATAAAAATAGATCGCAAAGCAAATATATGAGAAAGAAGACTCGGGGGCCGTAGGTTTCACTAGTGGCTTCTCTCGAGAAAAATAGCAAACGGTGGGTAACCAAATTACTGTTGGGCAATTGATAGAACTTCAAATACTCATGACGATATACAGGCAATGATCATTACATAGGTGTCGGTGTACTAGAGTAGGGGTACCCTAGTATCCCGAACTTGTGCACGGGCAGTCGCAGCATCCCGCGGCAAGGCTTGCCGGGTGACCGCCAAGGTCCTCCGTGGTTCCTTTGGAGCCATTCAAGAACAAAGTATCCAAGTCAAAGAGACAAGACCCCGGCAAGAGGAGCTTGCCAGGAAGGCTAACAAAAGCATCCCAAGACCCCGGCAAGAGGAGCTTGCCAGGAAGGCCACCCAAGGCATTTCAAGGAACTTGCCGCGGCGCACCACGCGTCCCGGCAAGGCCCGGTGAGCGACAAGCTCCCGGGCGCGACAAGACAACAACCGCGGCAAGGCGCTTGCCGCGGCAAGACACCACTGTGCACGCGCTCCAGCACATCCACCAACGTGTCGCTCTGGGACCCCTCCAGGCGTACGTGGCCTTGAGCTCCTCCAGATCAGCTTCCGGCGGCAAGGTCCTGAGGATGTTGGTGAGGCAGAGGCCCGGATTGCGTAAGGCCACCTTCATCAACACTTTCTGAAGAGCTCCCACGCAGATCTTGCGCGACTCGTCGGCCAGCTGCTTGGGGATCCTTCCCCGGAGCCGCTGAAGGGCCGTCGCCACGCCCTTGAAGAACAGGACGAGCCTGGCGCTGGGTTGGAGGTTGTCGTCGGAGGGATATCCGTTTGGGGATTTCTTCCAAGCGGCGGCGGGGAGTACCTTCGTGCGCGGATGCGCGCGCGTCTCCGCCGACCAGAAAAGGTAGTAGTTTTCCCTCAGCTCCTTCGCGCCAAGCTTGGGGGGGAAGACGACCCGCTCCTTCCGCAGCGCCGCGAGCCGCTGCGCCTCAGTCGACTTCACGGCCTTCCCCTTGTCGGCTTTTGGAGCCATGGCGGAAGCAGTGGAGGAGGTCGACGGCATCGGTGGCGCTGGTGGCGATGTGGGGGCGGAGCGCTGCTCTCTCTCTCTCAGCTTTGGGAAGGCGAGGGAGCGGCGGAGATTTCTGAGATTGGAACGGCAACGGGCAAGTGGGCGAACTGCCCCTGTTTCCCCTGCTTATAAAGAGGGAGGGGGCGGACGTTCCGCATTTCCGAATAAAGAAACCACCCACGATCTCTCCCACGACGCCGCATTCAACGCGTGCCGCTCGGGGAGGGCGCGGTGGATACGGAGTAAGATACGGCGTAACCTAGGCCGCGCATGCCCGTGCCCTGTTTTGGGCCTGGCCCAACAGCGCTCGGCACCGTGTATGGCCCAGGCCCGGGGGCTCCTGTCGGTGTACTAGAGTAGGGGTACCCTAGTATCCCGAACTTGTGCACGGGCAGTCGTAGCATCCCGCGGCAAGGCTTGCCGGGTGACCGCCAAGGTCCTCCGTGGTTCCTTTGGAGCCATTCAAGAACAAAGTATCCAAGTCAAAGAGACAAGACCCCGGCAAGAGGAGCTTGCCGGGAAGGCTAACAAAAGCATCCCAAGACCCCGGCAAGAGGAGCTTGCCGGGAAGGCCACCCAAGGCATTTCAAGGAACTTGCCGCGGCGCACCACGCGTCCCGGCAAGGCCCGGTGAGCGACAAGCTCCCAGGCGCGACAAGACAACAACCGCGGCAAGACACCACTGTGCCCGCGCTCCAGCACATCCACCAACGTGTCGCTCTGGGACCCCTCCAGGCGTACGTGGCGGAAGGTTGTGCAGCTTGCGGTGCGCGGTGGCAAGCGACGCTGACAAGATCGCCATCGTGGCGAACGGTGACGCCCCTGGCGGTCCTTTTTTGCACTATTTAGGCGACACAGACGGGCATTTAAGGCCCTTGTCCCCTGCCGTCAGGGTTAGGTATGATACACTGTAGCAGGTAGCTGTACCTACCGCAGCACCTTTCCGTTTTTACCCTTGCCTCCGTTGCCACCTGTCGGTGACCCCTTGAGCATATAAAAGGAGGCCCATGCGCAACGTAGAGGGGGGTTGGCTGGTTGGCAAAAACACTCACGCTCGGTCTCGTTAGCTGCTGAAGTGTACTGTAGCACTTCGCGCTCCCGAGCAAGAAATCAATACAAACCACAAAGCAGGAGTAGGGTTTTACGCATCCGTGCGGCCCGAACCTGGGTAAATCGCTTGCGTGTATCGCCTCGATTTGCTCTTTGCACGATCTCCGCCCCCGCCGAACCGAAAGGGACCCGGTCCGCCGGTCCCATAGGTGCCCGTGGATCAGTACCCCGGCATCTTTGGCGCGCCAGGTAGGGGGCGTCGAGGTTGTGTGAACCAGATCCGGCGTTCCCGCGAGCTAGATCTTCATCATCTTCATCAACATGCCACCGAAGAAGAAGGTTTCGGAGGCAGCTGCTCCGTCCGCGCCGAACCCACCATCGCCGGAGCAAACGGCTGATGGGGCAGGCGCCGGCGGAAGAACGGGCGTCGACGAGGGAGCTCACGGTGCTGCCAGGTCCAAGGATAAGCCTGCGCTGCCCATCGGCGGCGTAGCCGGCTCCCACAACGACCGGGCGCACTCCAAGACCTCGGCGTCCGTACATGCACCGCGCCCGTCTCAGGAGGCGCGGGACCGGCAGCGCCATGGTACTCACGGTACCATGCGTTTGCTAGATCAAGATCGAGCTGGTGGATCTCGGAGCGCTCAGGACCACCATGCACGCCAACATGCTGGCGCGAGCGAGACACGGTCGCCTGGACGGGATACTGCTCCTTCTAACGTGGTTAGAAGTCCGAGCATATCCCGCTCCTCGCACCGTTCGCCATCGCCACCCGCCACTGCAGCAGAAGCTTTGGCGCGAGCTCAGCTGCTCCTAGATTACCCTCCAACGGCGGACAAGATCGACGACTGTAGGGCTACCATCCAGAGTCTCATCGGCTTCGCCAACAGCGACACTCCACGGCAGCCGAGCACGTCGCAGCCGCGGCAAGTCAGCCAGGCACGAGCCGGTGGCGATAAGATCGGTGGGGCTGCAACCACTGTGCACTCTCCGCCCCGAAGGCCAAGATCGCCGACTCGCCGGATCCACCTCGACAGCGACTCCACCACGTCATCAGATCCGCGAGCTCGTCGCGATCAGCGCCAAGTTCTTCTAGAACGACAACAAGAAGACGCTCGTACCCGCATCGAGCGCCGAAGAGAAGCGCGATGTCAATCAGACCAGCGCGCTGGGCCCTCTATCGACATGCATGCGCCAGGGGAACCAGGCGACTTGCCGTACGCGGTAGGTTGCCCTGCGTTCACTCGTGAGCTGCGGCAAGTCCAGTGGCCCAGCACGAAGAATTTCAAACCAGATGTGCCAGAGAAGTACGACGGCAAGTCGCATCCGTCGGAGTTCCTCAGCATCTACACCATCGCGGTGCAGGCTGCTGGGGGTGGGACGATAAGATCCTTGCCAACTACTTCCCGTTGGTGCTCAAGCCCAACGTCAGGTCCTGGCTCATGCACTTGCCGGACAACTCCATATCCTCCTGGGCAGACCTATGCCATCAGTTTGTCGGCGCCTTTACAGGCGGCCACAAACCTCATGGCCAAGAGAGTGATCTTCATCTGCTCATCCAGAAGGAAGGAGAGCCCCTGCGCAAGTACATTCAGAGGTTCAGCCGTGTACAGTACAACATCCCAGACGTCCACCCCGCTGTGGTCATCAGCGCGTTTCATCAGAACGTGCGTAACAGCAGGATGCGGGAGGAGATGGCGATGTGCAGGATCAGAGATGTCAGTGAGCTATATGCCCTGGCCAACAAGTGTGCACGTGCTGAAGAAGGGAGGAGACTCCCCGGAGAGAATGCGGGAGCAGGAGGATCTGACAGCGAGGATGCTGCCCCGCCAAAGAAGAACCGGCGGCGGAACAGGAAGAAGAAAGGCAAAGAGGTGCTAGTCGTTGAGCAGTCCGGCAATGAAGGTGGCGCCAACAAAGCCAAGGTTGGTAGCTCCGGCAAGGAGATTGCCGCGTGCGCCAACTGCCAGGCTGTGGCGGTCGCCGACAAGCAGGAGGCTCCGACAAGCAATACTGCAAGATTCACCGCACCAAGGGCCATGACCTCCAGAGCTGCAAGAAAGTCGAGCAGCTTGTTCAGCAGCAAAAAGCTGAGTACGAGCGACGCGACAAGGAGAGGGCCCAAGGAGGTGCTGGAGAATCCGGCAAGAAGCGTGCCGGCCGGGGAGGACGCCGCGGCAAGGCCAAGCAGCGGCAAGGAGACAGACCTCCCCGCGGCCGCGACAACGATGAAGACGACGACGACGATGAAGACATGGATGATGTTGAGACCAGTGAGCAGGAGTTTCAGAAAGCCACAGAGGTCTTGTGCGTTGACAGTGGTGCTTCTCTGCATACTTCGCACCGCCAACTCAAGCAGTGGGTGCGGGAAGTCAATGCAGCGGAACCACCTGTCGAGTCGCGCAAGCTTCTGAAGTGGTCCAGCATGCCTATCATCTTTGACATTGAGGACCACCCTGATCGCACAACTGCGGTCGGGTGTTTGCCGATGTTGGTTTCACCAACTATCCGCAACCTCAAGGTCACCAAGATGCTAGTTGACGGCGGGGCCGGCTTGAACCTGATCTCCTCCGCTGTACTCCAGAAACTCCAGATCCCTGACAGCGAGCTCGAAGAGACCGGCACATTCCAAGGAATCAACCCGGGAAGGAACAAGCCGAAGGGGAAAGTCACGCTGCCAGTAACATTTGGCAGCAAGCTGAACTTCAGGACTGAGAGGGTCACTTTTGACGTTGCCGATATTCCATTGCCTTACAATGGGATACTTGGTCGTCCAGCACTCGCCAAGTTCATGGCAGCCTCTCATTATGCATACAACATGCTGAAGATGCCAGGCTCGATAAGCGTCATCTCTGTCCCTGGCGACAAGAAGGATGCTCTTATCTGCGCCGACAAGATCTACCGGGAAGCAGCAGCCGCAGCAGATCACAAATCACTTGCCGCTGAAGCTCCTGGGGGGAAGAAGACCAAGTCCGGCAAGAGTTCTGATGCCCACTCCGGCAAGCGCACCTCTTCGGAGTGCTGCGCTGCCATTGAGGACGCACCATCGAGCTCCACCGGCAAGTGTAAGAAGA
Source organism: Triticum urartu (assembly GCF_056163025.1). Taxonomy (NCBI): domain Eukaryota; kingdom Viridiplantae; phylum Streptophyta; class Magnoliopsida; order Poales; family Poaceae; genus Triticum; species Triticum urartu. The sequence goes on along the minus strand of NC_141878.1, from coordinate 78,345,145 downwards.
CGATGCCAGCTCCGCCAGAGACGAAAAAGGTGTCCGCCAAGGAGGACGGCACTAGTGGTACCTTCACCATCAGTGCCACTCTCGACCCTAAATAGGAAAGCGCGCTCGTTGCTTTCCTGCGGGCGAATGTCGATGTGTTTGCGTGGCAACCGTCTGACATCCTCGGTGTTCCCAGGAAAGTGATTGAGCACCACCTTGCCGTTTGTCCTCATGCGCGGCCCGTCAAGCAGAAGGTTAGGAAGCGGGCAATGGAGCGCCAAGAATTCATTGCAGAAGAAATCAAGAAACTGGAAGCAGCAGGCCTTGTTAGAGGAGTGATCCATCCTACGTGGTTGGCCAATCCTGTAGTCGTGCGCAAGGCAAACGGGAAATGGAGACTTTGTATCGATTTTACCGATGTTAACAAAGCTTGTCCCAAAGACCCATTTCCTTTGCCGCGCATTGACCAGATTGTTGACTCCACAGCCGGATGTGATTTGCTTTCATTTCTTGACGCATATTCAGGATATCATCAGATCTTCATGGCAGAAGAGGATGAGGAAAAGACCGCATTTATTACTCCATGTGGCACGTATTGCTTCATACGGATGCCTTTCGGATTAAAAAATGCTGGTTCAACATTTGCAAGAGTAGTCCATGTCGCTCTTGAGCTCCAAATACACAGAAATGTGGAAGCCTACATGGATGATATAGTAGTCAAGAGCAAGGACAGAGCAACCCTGATACAAGATTTAGATGAGACCTTTGCAAATCTGCGCAAGATCAGCCTCAAGCTCAACCCAGAGAAGTGTGTGTTTGGAGTCCCCTTCGGCAAGCTTCTCGGGTTCTTCGTGTCTCAGCGGGGAATTGAAGCCAATCCCGACAAGATCAAGGCCATTGAGCAGATCGAAGCACCCAAGCGCGTCAAAGATGTACAAAGACTTGCCGGTTGCGTGGCTGCTCTCAGCAGGTTTATCTCTAGGTCTGCTGAGCGCGCCCTTCCCTTTTTCAAATTATTGAAAAAGGCAGGTCCAATGAGATGGACTCCGGAAGCGGAGGCTGTGCTGCAAGACTTGAAGAGATACCTGTCCTCCCCTCCAATACTTGTCGCACCTAAGCCACAAGAGAAGTTGCTGCTGTACATAGCGGCAACCAATCAAGTGGTTAGTGCTGCGTTAGTAGCAGAGAGGGAGGCAGATGATGAGCCAGCAACCACGGCAAGCGCATCCAGCGACAAGCAGGAGGCTTCCCCGGCAAGCTCTGGTCCCGACAAAGATGGATCTGCGCAAATGCGAGAGGAGATACAGAAGAAGATGGTGCAGCGCCCAGTTTACTTTGTCAGTTCCCTTCTGCAGGGGGCTAGGTCAAGGTACTCTGGCGTGCAGAAGTTGCTTTTCGGTCTTCTCATGGCCTCGAGAAAGCTGCGCCATTACTTCCAAGCACATGAGATTACAGTTGTCACTCGCTTTCCGCTGAAGAGGATATTGCAGAATCCAGAAGCGACAGGCAGGATTGTTGAGTGGGCACTGGAACTGTCAAGCTTTGGTCTCAAGTTTGAAAGTACTTCAACTATCCAGAGCAGAGCATTGGCAGAATTCATAGCAGAATGGACGCCAACACCAGATGAAGAAATTCCAGAAACAAGCATCCCCGTCAAGGAAGCAAGCAAAGAGTGGCTGATGTACTTTGATGGTGCATTTTCGCTGCAAGGCGCCGGCGCTGGCGTGCTGCTTGTCGCACCCACCGGAGAGCACCTCAAGTACGTAGTCCAGATGCACTTCCCCAAGGAGCAAGCAACAAACAATACTGCAGAGTATGAAGGCTTGCTTGCCGGTCTCCGGATCGCAGCAGACCTTGGGATCAAGAAGCTCATTGTCAGGGGTGACTCACAGCTTGTCGTCTGCCAAGTAAACAAGAATTATCAGAGTCCGTTGATGGAAGCTTACGTCGACGAAGTGAGAAAGCTAGAAGAGCACTTTGACGGCCTGCAGATGGAGCATGTTCCAAGAGCTCAGAACGCCATTGCCGACGGCCTGTCAAAGTGTGCCGCACTTAAGTTACCTGTGGAACCAGGGATCTTTGTGCTCAAGCTGACTCAGCCGTCCGTAACGCCATCAACTGGACAGAGCAAAAAGAGGAAGTTGATTTCTGGTGACTATTTGCCGGCAGAGCTCCCCGAAGCCGCCGACAAGAAGGTCCCCAAGATCAACGCCAAGAGCGCTGCGGAGCAGTCTGCTCCGGCAAGCCCCAGGGTTTGTTCCGTTGAAGCAGAAGCTCCTGACAAGTTTTGCTCCGGCAAGCTTGCCGGGGAACGTCACGCTCCGGCAGACCCACAGGTTCTCGCCGTTGAAGCGGACGTTCCCGCAGCAGTCCCCAAGATCAACGCCAAGAGCGCTGAGGAGCAGTCTGCTCCGGCAAGCCCTAGGGTTTGTCCCGTTGAAGCAGAAGCTCCCGGCAAGTTTTGCTCCGGCACGCTTGCCGGGGAACGTCAAGCTCCGGCAGACCCGCAGGTTCTCGCCGTAGAAGCGGATGTTCCTGCAGCGTCAGATTTGCCTTTAGTCCTTGTTGTCGAGCCACAAGCTCCAGCATGGGCACAGCAGATTGTCCGTTTCCTTCAGACAGGAGAACTTCCCGAGGAGCAAGAAGAAGCGGAAAGAGTAGCCCGGCAGTCAAGTATGTACCAGTTTGTCGACAAGACACTGTACAGAAGAAGACTCAACGGAGTGAAATTGAAGTGTATTCACCGCGAAGACGAACAGAAGCTGTTGGCAGAGATACATGGAGGCATATGTGGTCACCACATTGGCGCAAGAGCACTTGTCGGTAAAGCATTCCGGCAAGGTTTCTTCTGGCCAACGGCCCTCCAGGATGCAACTGCACAAGTAACCAAGTGTGAAGCGTGCCAGTTCCATTCCAAACAGATACACCAGCCAGCTCAAGCTCTCCAGACGATCCCTTTATCCTGGCCATTTTCGGTCTGGGGGCTCGACATCCTCGGCCCCTTTCCCCGAGCTGTCGGGGGCTTTGAGTACTTGTACGTTGCAATCGACAAGTTCACAAAGTGGCCGGAAGTGGAACCAGTGAGGAAGGTGACAGCACAGTCAGCAGTCAAGTTCTTCAGGTCGATTGTTTGCCGCTTCGGGATCCCTAACAGGATAATCACCGACAACGGTACACAATTCACGAGCTGCACCTTCATGCAGTACGTCCAAGATCTTGGCACCAAGGTCTGCTTTGCTTCTGTTGCTCACCCGAGAAGCAATGGTCAAGCGGAGAGGGCAAATGCTGAAGTGCTGCGCGGGCTCAAGACCAGAACTTTCGACAGGCTGCACAAGTGCGGAAGAAACTGGATCGAGGAGCTGCCGGTGGTTCTTTGGTCGATCAGGACGACGCCAAATCGAGCCACTAGACAGACACCTTTCGCTCTAGTCTATGGAGCAGAGGCAGTTATCCCCACGGAACTCGTATATGGGTCACCTCGAGTGCTCGCTTATGATGAGCTTGAGCAAGAGCAGCTGCGACAAGATGACGCGCTGCTCCTTGAGGAAGACCGTCTTCAGGCTGCTGTGCGAGCTGCTCGCTACCAGCAAGCTTTGCGCCGCTACCATAGCCGCAAAGTTAACGCCAGAAGTCTCGAGGAAGGCGACCTTGTTCTTCGGCGCGTTCAGTCCGCCAAGAATTCCAACAAGTTGACGCCGAAGTGGGAAGGCCCTTACCGGGTGAAACGAGTCACTAGGCCTGGCACTGTCTGCCTTGAGACCGAAGATGGCATTCCGGTGAGCAACTCCTGGAACATTGAGCATCTTCGTAAGTTTTACCCGTAAGGCGCGGTTGCCGGAACCTGTTCCGGCAACCACATTTTGTACAAGTCTTGCCGCTGTTGCATGTAATCCTTTGTACAAAGCCGGCGCAGACCCCGTGCATAAGTAAAGCTCATGTGCTCCGCACATTTTGTCGATTTCATGATTTCTATTTTTGGCATATATGATCTGACACTTTGTGCAGCACCTACTCCCCGGTAAGCATTAACGAGCCGTAAAGGCCCATATCTGTATTGTCTCTTCTTTCTTTTCAAAGGAAGGTTCCCCTCGCCCACAAGTTTGCCGGGGGGAGGAGAAGACGATGGTATGGACCAGGCGTCGTTCAAGAAAAGTTTTGCCTTGCCGGGAAGCAAGCAACAGAAAAAGCTAAGTTGCCAAAGTTTGAGCAATCAAATTTTTTAAATTTTTAAGTTATCTCCCTTGAACGACCGCACTTTGTATGGAAAACCTGTGCGCGGAGGAACCAACTCGTAGCTAGTTGCGCCCTTACTTTGTTTTCGAGTCGGCTCAACAACTTAAGTGAGCTGCTAGCGCCCTTACTTTGTTTCGAGTCCGCTCGGCAACTTAAGTGAGCCGCTAGCGCCCTTACTTTGTTTCGAGACCGCTCAGCAATTTAAGTGAGCTGCGACTAGTTGCGACAAGGTTTCTTGCCGGTAGCGGCACCGCCAGCAGGCTGCTGACGTCCTGCACTTAGCGCTCGCGGCTCAGGTGGCTGCACCGGCAAGTTCCCTAAAAGCGTAGGGTAAAAAGACATACAAAGGAAGGGATCAAGTAAAGGGAATAACATTGCAATCATTCCATAGAACAAAGCTATATTACAAAGATAGCTTGTCGCAGCTCTAATAGATTGTTTTCATGACATAATAAACAGCGACAAGGAAAGAAGAAATGGGCGGCCTAATCTACGCGATCGCCTTCGACCCTCTTGATCCCGCTCACCTTGTCCACAATGGGTGCGACAAGGGCCTTGAGCTCCTCCAGATCAGCTTCCGGCGGCAAGGTCCTGAGGATGTTGGTGAGGCGGAGGCCCGGATTGCGGAAGGCCACCTTCATCAACACTTTCTGAAGAGCTCCCGCGCAGATCTTGCGCGACTCGTCGGCCAGCTGCTTGGGGATCCTTTCCCGAAGCCGCTGAAGGGCTGTTGCCACGCCCTTGAAGAACAGGACGAGCTTGGCGCTGGGTTGGAGGTTGTCGTCGGAGGGATATCCGTTTGGGGCTTTCTTCCAAGCGGCGGCGGGGAGTACCTTCGTGCGCGGATGCGCGCGCGTCTCCGCCGACCAGAAAAGGTAGTAGTTTTCCCTCAGCTCCTTCGCGCCAAGCTTGGGGGGGAAGACGACCCGCTCCTTCCGTAGCGCTGCGAGCCGCTGTGCCTCGGTCGACTTCACGGCCTTCCCCTTGTCGGCTTTTGGAGCCATGGCGG